>NC_067493.1:55419101-55719101 GCF_947179515.1 Apodemus sylvaticus | reverse complement strand
GCAGGGTTGGGTGGGATGGGGTAAAGGTAGGGATGGGGCCAGGCTTGAGGCAGGGGTGGGGTGGGATAGAGACTGGGATAGGACCTGGCTGGAGGCAGGGCAGGGTAGGGTGGGGAGGAGTGGAGTGGAGGTAGAAATGGGGCCAGGCTAGAGGCAGGGGCAGGGGTGAGGTAAAGGTAGGGATGAGGGCATGCTGGGGGTAGGGCCGGGGCCAGGGATGTGGAGGAGGTAGGGATATGGTTGGACTGGGGGCAAGGGCAGGGGTGTGGTGGGCTGATGTAGGGACGAGGCTGGGCTGGGGACAGGGGTTCAGAAGGAAGAAGAATTGAACCAATTTTCACTTAGACTCCAGGGACCCATCCACTCCCCCTCTTATCAGGAAAAAGCAAATCACACATGAAGGCTTTGAGTGGCCGGGTGAGGGGCAGGAGCTTTCTGACATTTGTAGCCGACCTCTAGAGGCCCACGGAGACCTCCTCTGTGTCATGAGGGCATTCACTGGCTCAGTCTGCTTTGGCTATTATTTTAACTTTCTCACTGAGGCCGTGTTCTCTCTGGGATGGGATCCTCTGTGCAGACGTCAAGAAGTGAAGCGTCAGCAGAGTTCACTGCGGCCTGAGGAGACTGCCGCTCGCTCTCCCAGCCCACACAGTCGCCTTTGGCAGGGCTGTGCTGAACTATTAATAAACTGTCTCCTCTGCACTCTCTCCTGAAGAAGCGATCAGCGCGGCTCCATCATGTCCAGCACCACCCACCAGCCTGGGGAGAAGGACCTCAGACGTCACTAGCTTGGAGGAAAAGACCCTGGGTCCATTTTCCACAGGAAAGCATCTTCGGCGATGTTTTGAGAGAAGAAAAGCTAGCGTGAGCTTTCTGAATGCCAATAGCCTCGATGTCCCTGCTAAGACATTAGCAGCAGAGGAGAATGGTTCTGGGGGCTGACTGCTAAGTGTGTAGAGAGAGGCAGAGAACTTCCAAGAACTTAAGTGAGAAGCTGGGGCCAACTTGATTCTAAGTTCGACTGAAGGAATTGCTTTCTTAAAAGCCTCTCTCTCTTCAGTGCACATAAGCAACAGCAATGACCATGCCTTCCACAGACAGAGGAGACAGGACAGGAGACATCTTAGAATGGCTACAGCAGCCTTCCACTTTGTATGCCAGATACCCAGCTTGGCACTGGGGCTGCAGAAAAGGAAACAGCGTAGAGTTGGGCTCTTAAGAGCTCACAGTCAGGATGGAAGTGGGTAAGTCAGGAGATGGCAGTAGTGGTTCTTTACACGGAGCTCTGAGGATACTGGGAGTGTTGTTTGATGGTCTAGGCTGGGTCTGGACTGGGTGCACCTGAATCCCTGCTACGCAGCACTGAGCAGGGTCTCATTCTGGTATCCTGGATGGCTAAGATGTATCTACAGGGCTCATTTTAGGAGCACCAGTCTTCCATAAACATCCCGTGTGTTTTTACGCATGCGTGTGGTTATGCCATGTTTTCTGTCTAGTGTCTTGCTCTCCGTTGATCATCCTGGCAAACTTTCACAAACTTTCACAAACCATTCAAGACGTGAGTCCCAGTGCCCTGTGCAGGGCATTCTGAGGGGTCTGTCCAGCCTACTGAGTTGGTCTTATCTTTGCTCTGGAATACCTCAGCACACCTGCTTGTACATCCACTTGATGCTGAGCAAATAGGGACTTCGTTGTAATTATTCACTGCCTGTTTCTAACCTCTTTTGGGGAACAGCGTCCAGGTATTAGAAATCTGTGTGGCTGTGCCTGACCTGCAACAGCAGCTCAGTAAGCAATCGCGGCTGGATAAGACAGTGTGCTGTGCTAGGGACCTCAGACCAGGCACCCTGTGAAGATGCCCAGGTTCCCAGCTCAGAGAACAGACAATGTGTGGGCCCAGCAGGGAACTCCAGAGGAGGGACATTGGAGCCATGTTCCTTCTGCTGCTGGGACAGCTACCCTGGTTTCTTGCCTTGGGGTCAGAGGGAGGTCATGACTGCCTGTGTCTAAGAGCGAAATGATGCAGACAGACTCAGGGATCCTTGACCAAAAGATACTAGAGTCTAGCCCTCAGGCACGCACATCTGATGGCTGCACAGGCGAGAATCTCATGAGCTCCACCTTCAGAATATTTCCAGGATTCTGATGCATGTCACTAGTGGCTCTAAAGGTGTCACCCTGGTCCTGGCCTCCTTCATGTCCTGACCTCCTGACCCTATAACTGAGCTCTCTGCTTCCAGCTTGTCCCTTCCAGTGGACTCTAAACCCAGCAGCTAGAACGATCTTGTGAAAATCTTCCAGTCTTAGACTACAACCCAGCCTGTGCTTTCCATGGTGCTGAAAGAGCATGGTGCTTTCCACGGTGTTGAAAGCTACCACTGGTGCTTTCCGTGGTGCTGAAAGACACCGTGTGTCCTTAACGGGGCTCTGGGGTCTTTCTGTCTTTCACTCTGGACAGCTCCATCCTTTTCTCTGTTTGCCCTTCACAGTCCTTATGGTGTTCTTCCATTATCCCAAGCATACTCCTGCCCTGTGGGCCCTTGTGCCCGCTACACTTGTGGAACAGGTGACCTCCCTGACCCCTGCTAGATGTCCACAAGGCTCTTTCCTCCTCCACTCTTAGGTCTTTGCTCAAATGTTATCCTAGCATGCACCACAACCCCAGGATCTTTCTGACATCTTATTCTGCCCAGTTCCCTCATAACATGTTATCACCAGTGACATGTTTATTTATAAATATGTTCTGTCCATCTTTCCCTGCCAGGTTGGAAACAGCAGCAGCTGGGCCATGTCTGCCCACTTATTTACCTTCGATGCCTGAAGCAGCATCTCCATGTTTGATGAATGAAGAAAGTCATGCAAGAGGGAATGTGATTCTTGAGACACCAAACATCCCTATGAGGAAGATATAGCATGACTGTCCTGTTCAGGGTGAGGCCTTGCACGCTTGGGACAGGTGGGGCTTGATAAAACTGTTCTCCTACTGAACTGAAGTTGGATGGCCAGAACTGTAGAGATTGAATCTTTCAGACAGGCCAAGATAGCAGAAACTCAAAAGGAGTGTAAACACTCCTTACACACTTTACAGAGGCCAAGAAGGTCAAGAGGCAGGAAGTGAGGTTAGTGGAAGATGTCTAGCAAGTTGTGACTGATGGTGAGTGTTTACAACTCATATTCTGTCTGTGGGAATTGTATAAGCCAGCTTACACAGTCAGTCTTGTTCTGTGCACCAACTGCATCCAGTGTGGCTAAGGAAGTATGGGGCTAGGTAAAGGGAAACACCAGGTCACTGGGTCCTGGAAAACAGGACAGCCATTGTCTTTGGGACATCTGGTAGACCTCTCACACACACAGTGCTGTGGAAGGCTTGCACAGAACCCTACTGGGAAAACAGCCTGGAGTTATCGTGGGTTCAGGTCTAGGAGAAGGGATCTTACCTGGATGGGTCTGCAAACCCCAGAAAAATTGAGGTCTCGAGAGGGAAGATTCCAGAAAGGCAGAATATGGTATAAGACTGGGACGGAGCTCAAGGTCAGTCAGTCTGTATGTATGTCTCTCTGTCTCTGTCTCTGTCTCTCTCCACCCTCCCCTCTCCCTCTCCCTCTGTTTCTGTTTCTTTTTCTGTGTGTGTCTTTGTCTCTCTGTGTCTCTATCTCTGTCTGTCTCCCTCTCCCTCTCCCACTCCATCTCCTCCCCCTCTCTCCCTCTCTCTTCTCTGTGTCTGTCTGTCTGTCTCTCTCTCTCTCTCACCTAGTATTTTCCTCCCCTCTTTTCCACCTTTGTAGTCAGTGGTCCAGCATGCCCACCCCTGACGTGTGCATTTTCCTCCCCTCTTTTCTTTCTCCTTTTTTATTCACCCCACACCCTCTTTCCTTGTCTGTTTTGCATGCCTCTAGGCCAGTTGGAGTGTCTCAGGCCACGATGACTGTTCAGAACCACGGACAGTGACTCGCATCCTCCCCTGGTCTTTGTCTGCACTTGCCCAGTGGTGAGGTCAGGGACTGTACTTCAGCATACAAGGTGTGGCTTTTGGCCACCCCTGGGGGTATTTCAGCTCCTGTTATCCACTTCTGCCAGTCTATGGGTTCCTTCTGTCACCATTTCAGATGGATGGGGAATATGTTGTGGTGACCTCTAGCTTACAAATTCCAGTGGCTTTCACCAACATCAGGGCACACCCCCCCCCAACACACACACACACACACCCTATCCTCAGTGCTTTTTAGTTGGAGACAGTTTAAGAATGCTTCTGGTCTTCAAGAGCATCCTTGGGGAGTTGGGGCAATGGCTCAGAAAGGTAAGAGCATTTGTTGTTCAGCTATGAGAACCTGGATTTAAATCCCCAAGACCCCCACAAAAGGCCAGGCACTGTTGTTAACACACCTGAAACCCCAGCAAAGACAGGTCAGAAGGGTTTGGTGACTGCCAGTCTAGCGCCAGGTTCCATGAAAGATGCTGTCCCATACAGTAGAGAGTGATAGACAAGAACATCTGACAACCACCTCTGGCCTGCACACACATATACACCTCTTATACACACTCATGCACACACACATGTACAGCAATGCACACACATGCATGCATGCTCTCACACATATACATGCACACACATGCACACATGCATGCACATACACATGTGCTAATGCATACACATGCATCCTCACACACACATGTACACACACATGCACACACATGCACACACATGCACACATGCATGCACATACACATGTGTGCTAATGCATACACATGCATGCTCACACACATACACACATGTACACATGCATGCACACACATGCACATATATATGCACACATGCACATACACACATGCATACACAATGGAACAGTTAAAAAAAGAACACCTTTATATTAAGAGCCCTCACCCCGAAATATCCAGTGTGGTCTGTCTTTCTCAAGGACTTGGATGTGATGAGCTTTGGTGTCCAAATTCTCACTGCATAGATGGGACAGAGCTCAGGGCAGCCTTCATAGACCAGTACCCTCTCCATGGGCAGGAATGAGCGTCTCCCCCTCTCCTCCTGACCTTGAAAATGGAGGCAACCTGGGCACTTCTGGGAGGCAGATGCTGAGCAGTGTGAATAGATTAGACCCAGAGCCTCTTTACTCAAGCGCCCCGTCTAATGAGTCTCTCTTCACAATTCTGCTTACATTGCCAGCAAACGGGACCTGTTTGCTGTGAATAATTCAGTGTTCTATAGCGTTCTGTCTTCTACTGTGAGCACAACACTGCCAGAGACTGTTAACTACTCCCAGGGAGCAGAACTCGCTCTGCATTGCCTCTCAGCCAGAAAGCACTTGGGAAAACTGAAGAGAGAATAGAAAAGGAAAATCGCTTCCCCCACCCCACCGGCAGAAAGCGCCCCCACCTTCCCAGCATGCATCAGTGCTCAGCCTTTCTCTCCTCAAAGCTTCAGATTTAGAGGAGACTTCCTCCAGGGAGATTTTGGCTTTTTTGGTCTGTTGTTTTTTTAATCTAAAAATGCAGTTCTGTGCAAACAATGGATTTTCAATGGATGCCCCTCCCCCGCTCCCGCTCTAGGCAGATGATCTACTGTCTGTCCCCAGAGAGGCCTGGCCACTTACAGCCCGAGGAAGGTGATCTTTTCTGTGTGACCTTGGCCACATTGCTTCTCTGGGAACATTTACAAACTGTTTAGAGATTCCTTTTCTTTCTTTTATTTTTAGTGATGTGTGAGAGAAAGCATGTCTGTGTGTGTGTGTGTGTGTGTGTGTGTGTGTGTGTGTGTGAGTGGGTACTGTGTGGTGTGTATGTTAGCATGTGTGTATGTGTTTACATGTTTGTGACTGTGCATGGTGTGTGTGTCATGTGTGATGTGTGCTAGTATGTGTATGGGTGTACAAGTATGTGTGTCATGTGTAGTGTGTTTGCTTGTGTGTGCTCATGTGTGTCATGTGTGATGTATGTGAGTATGTGTACGAGTGTACATATGTGTGTGTTTGTGTGTGTGTCATGGGGTTGTGTGTATGGTATGCTTACATGGGTGTACATGTATGTGTGGTGTATGTGACTGTGTGTACATATGTGCTCATGATGACCAGAGAGGAAAGGTCAGCTGTCTTCCTCTATCCACCTTCTTTTCTGATAGTTTCTCACTGACCCAGCAGCTCCCATAGCTTCTCCTGTGTCTTCCTCTGCAGCACTGGGTTGACAGTAACCTCTGTCCTCTAGAGACCCGAACACAGGTTCTCATTCTTACACAGCAGGCTTTGCTGGCAGAGCCATCGTCCCAGCCCCAAACTATTTCATTTTAACTGTACAACCTCCTGTGTCTAAATCAGTGGACACATTCAGCATGTAATATCCATGTCGGGATAGTACATTTCTGTCTTCTGAAACTTAGAACTTTGATTATCACATCTGTCATACATGAACATGGGCCATAATGAGGCAGGTCAGTACAGCTGTATCGTGCATTCTGATAAGATTGGGGCTTGAGTCTTCTTCTAGGGGGGTGTGCATGTGTGTGCCTGCATGTCTACATGCATGTGTATGCATATGTGCATACATGTGTGCATGTGTACTAACAGGTTACTATGAAGGCAATCAGGCCTATGTACATAGAACTCTCCACTTTTTGAACCTTTGGGAATCGTTGCTACATACACTGATCCATTTTCGGATCATGTGGCATTTCCCCTGTTGTTTGGCTTGCTTCACTTCATACAGTGACCTCCAGTTTTACCCATTTTGTTGCGAATGATGATGATCTGAATATTTGGAGTTAAATACCAGGAGGTAAAGCAAATATACATTTAAATACACCCGATGATGGGCACTGGGTAGATCTTAGCTGCCAGGAACGTTATGGACACATTGCAGATGCAGGCATTTCTGACGTGCACTTGCAGTTGTTTTAGATGCAGTCACCCAGGAGAGGAGCTGCTGAGTCTATTGATGGAATAGCCTCTATCCTCTCCACCATACTGGCTTTATTAGCTGTCCCCACCAGTGGTGTGTGAGGCCACTTCCTCAAGGGCATTTCGGCGTTTTGACTGTCTGTGGTAACCCTAATCCCTCTGGAATAAGGGGATATTTCACAGAGATTTCTAGAAGTTAGACTTCCCCCCCCCCCCTTAATCATAAATTTGTCGGCTGTCTAAATTTCTTTCTTTCTTTTTTTTTTTAAGTGCCTATTTATATATTGTCTTTCCATTTTAAACTGGGTTTGTTATTGATTTCTCAAGTCCCCCATACAGTCTGGATAGCAACCCTTTCTCAGATTAGGAGCTTGTGACTTGTTTAAAATCCTGTAGGCGTCGATCTGCGTGTAGCCAGTCGAGTCTCTGGGTGGATATAATCGTCATACATTATAAGCATGTATGAATTTCACAGGGCTAAGCAAACACAAATAAACTGACAGTTAAAACTCAAAACTCAAGGAAGTTTTAGCAGAGTCCCCCGGGGCAGGACACAAGGAGGGGTGTCTCAGAGCACAGCAGGTGCTCAGGGCAGAGCCGCACAGCACAGGGGATGTGTATCCTCTCAAGGGACAATGCTCACTTGAGTGTATAAGCCAGCACTGGAGGAAAACTCAAGAGCACAGCAGATATGGCACGGAACAAAACGCACTGGGCTTCACCACGAGGCTCCTCATTCTCAGCCCACGACAGGATCCAACTCTCTAAATACAGCACGCAGGCAACTCCAAGGCACAACTGCGCAAGCTGGAGGCAATTGCATCCATTTGCTCTCGGCTATATGGGGGAGGGGAGGGATGTGGCTTTAAATAGCATCTCGGGGTCTTTGCGGACCTGCAACTGTGGGCCTGCACAAAGCCTGGAGCATAAGCTTTAGGATTTGCAGCCAGTGGATGGCTATGGTGGCTTGGGGGTGTTGTGACCTGACTAAAAGCTGTAGCTGAGGAATAGACCCCTGCTGTGAAGAGGAGTGAGAGTCTAAGCTCTTATCTGAGGCACTGCATGCTGTGTTGTGTGTAATAAACAACATCACCATTCTCTGACTCCAGGGCCAGCGTCCATCCGACGGCTCGATGTGGTTGGCACAGACCCTTCAGGTCACCACCTGCAGGACTCACTCAGCAGCCACTTACCCCCGTGGGCCACAAGCGTCACACATCTCCGCCCAGACAATTTCTAACTTGAGGATTCCCACACTCCCTTTTGACCCGGTCACCCTTGGGAGAGCACTGACAGCGTTGTGGTTAATGCTAAATGGTTCTGTTATGAAGAGCTCAGCTCGTTAGCAACTACAGCAGGCAATGCATAGTCTGGTGGGGAGGAAGGGAAGGGCAGGACTCCACTCGATGCCCTGTGGAATTTCCATGCCCCACCCTCCCACCATTGAAGCCTTCACAGAAACATGCATCTGGGCTGGTGCTGCCCTCCACACCCCCGCCCGCTGCCTCAGGTGTGAGGAGAAGACAGCCCCGCTCTCCCAGATTTTCAGGTCCAGGGGACATTGTCTTGTGACAGTGGGGACAGACCTATACAAGAGTTTGTTTGCAAAAAGAAAGCTCCCACAGCCTCCAGTGACTCATTCCCAAAGCTGCTGGAGTCGACACCTGGGGGAATCACAGGCGGAGGCCTTTCTCAGGAAGGCTTGGGAATTTTCGGATTTTGAACACACACCGTGGGACACCCTGACCTAGATAGGAACATAAAACTCATGTCTCTGGCATAAGCAAATTATGCACGGGGCCTGGAGTGAGTTTTATGCTTTATGCAATATTGAAATGATTTTTGTGCATGAAACTGAATTTTACGGTGAGGGTTTGACAGTGGTGGCATTGTGTTTGCATCCCAGAAATCCGAGACTCTGATACGATTGATTCTTTGGTTGTTTCTTTGTTGTTGTTGTTCACTCTGTTTTTGGAAGATATAAACAAGCTTTAGAAAAATATCAACTCCTACATACAGGCACTCTCTCTCACACACACTCTCAAACACACATATGCACACACCACATAAAAATACACACAGGCATACACATACTCCCCCCACACACACATACCACACATATACACTCTCACACCATACAATACACACAATCACACACATACCACACAATACACTCATGCACACTACACAATACACACACTCACACACATACCGCAGACACACACACACACACTCATATACCACACAATACACACACTCACAGAGATGTACACACAGTCACATGCATACCACACACCACACACACTCACACAGATGCACACTCACACACACTCACACTGTTGTATCGCCATGCTGCTGTGCAAGGTGAGTTGATATAGTGTAGACATCACCCCCTGATTGTGACAGGTCTCAGTGAGGTTCTGGGCTTTACATATCGGTTACTGAGGTCATGAGAACAGTGAGCCAGTGTCTCCAGAAGAGACCCCAATGCACTGCATTCCATGTGCTGATGTCACTTCCTGCTGATGTCACTTCCTCCTGTGCCCCACAGTTCACAATTACTATAGACAGACTTCTGCTCCCACATAAAACACCCTGTGCATCTTCATTTCCTCTGGATACTGCACACTGCTGTACCTGTTGTCTAGTATATTTACTTTTCTTTTTCTTTAAAAACATTTTTAATATTAATACAGGGTCTCACTGTCTTACCCTGGCTGCCCTAGAACTCACTACATAGGTCAAGCCAGCCTTGAACTCACAGAGATCCACCTACCTCTGCCTGCAAAGCTCAGGGGCTAAAAGTGTGCACTACCACACCTGATCACATTTTTTCTTATTATTTGTTTATTGTATGTGTGTACTTGTGTGTGTCACAGCACGTGTGTGGAAGTCAGAAGAAAGCCTTTGGGAATTGGGTCTCTCCCTCCATCATGTGAGTTTCGGGAATCGAACTCAGGTCTCCAGCCTTGGGGGCAAGGCCCTTTGCCTCCTGAACCATCTTGCCAGCCCATATTTTCATACAAATCACCCCAATGGCATCTTAAAAATAGACATTTAAAAATCGATGACACACCTGTAACTTTGAGCCCTTCCTCAATTTCAGCTTTAGACTCTGGAGGAGCCTTGTTGTCTTTGACATTTTGAACTGAGGAGTGTTGGGGGGGGGGTGACCCTGATGTTTCTCCTAGGAGATATTTTACCATTAGCAATATGAAGTGGTCAGCCTGTTGCTATGGGCTGGTACGCCTGCAAGGGAAACCCTGCTGGTCTTCTGCCTGGTCTTCACAGATCCCCTTGTGGTGATTTGAATAAGCCTGGCTCAGGGAGTGGCACTATTAGCAGGTGTGACCTTGTTGGAATAGGTGTGTCCTGGTTGGAGTAGGTGTGTCACGGTGGGGGTGGGCTTTCAGACTCTCCTCCTAGCCATATGGGTGTTTCCTTTCAAACCAAGATGTAGAACTCTCAGCTCTTTCGCTGCCATGTTCTCTGCTTTGATGATAATAGTCTGAACCTCTGTAAGCCAGCCCCAATTAAATGTTTTTATAAGAGTTGCTTTGGTCACGGCCTCTATTCACAGCAGGGAGACCTGACTACAACACCCTTCAAGAGGATGTAATTCTGTTCTCCTGGCATTACCTCTACGATGACTCTTTTGGTTTGTGAAGCTCCCGCGTCCCAGACCATTTGGCTCATAAATTCTCCCTTTCTGCAATCTGGGATTCTCTTTGTTTTAGATTTTGAGTCAAGTTCTGTATCTGAAGCTTTGGGGTTTGCATGTCTATGTGTTCAGAGTGGGGGATGGTTGGGATGGCAGCACAGTCTCTGCATTTTCTGGGTGCTTCTGAGCTCTCTCCACACCCTGTCACTCGTGGGGGGGGACAGCCAGAGGTGGAAGAACAGTCCAAAGGATGGTCACAGCAGCAGCTCCAAGGTGGCACAGGACACACATGAGCATGTGGATTGGTGGACGTGCAGTTTATTTGCAAAAATCATAGCTGTGTGTTGGGAGATGAAAACCAGCCCCACAGCTCCCCTGACAAGCAACAATGTAGCCACCCAGAGCTAAGTGCCACGAGCTGTTGCAAATGCCAGACAAACCATTTGCTCATCACAAAGTATACCGGACACAGAAGTTGTCTTAGGGTTTTACTGCTGTGAACAGACACATGACCAAGGCAACTCTTATAAGAACATTTCATTGGGGATGGATTACAGAGGTTCAGTCCATTATGGTCAAGGTGGGAGCATGGCAGCGTCCAGGCAGGCATGGTGCAGGAGGAGCGGAGAGTTCTACATCTTCATCTGAAGGCTGCTAGTGAAAGACTGACTTCCAGGCAGCTAGGATGAAGGTCTTAAATCCCACACCCACAGTGACACACCTACTCCAACAAGGCCACACCTCCTCCAACAAGGCCACTCCCAGGCCAATGAGGCCACACCTACTCCAACATGGCCACTCCTTCTAATAGTGCCACTCCCTGGGCCTAGCATATACAAACCATAACAGGAGTCATTCTACAAATGAGGAAACTGTACCAGAGCTATCGAGCAACAGGGTCCTGTGTGATGTGGCAGAGATGGGTTCGAGGTGGAATTTCTGCCCCAGGCCTCAGCATCCTACACCGAAGATTCATCTTTACAGAACGTCACCAAGGAGGAATCCTTGGTGAACTGTCACGCTCCATCAGGAACCGCATCATGCTTACCTTCCCGCTGCAGAACAGTGGAGCCCAGGAGACTTAATTACCAGGTAAGCCTTCCAGCTCAGCAGGAACCTGGCTCTCCCAGCCTGTCCATGGTCCCAAATCATACATCACAGACACCATGGTCCTCACCTGTGTCCCTACACATACGATAGCATAGGAAAGCTTTAAACCACACGGTCTCCCCAGTCCCATCCCCAGAGACATCAGTTGAACAATTCCATCCCAGGGTTTGGAGAGCTTTTTGTAACTCTAGCCTGTAGCCAATGGTTACAGAGCAACGGAGAGCTAGCCAGCTTTCCAGGATGCTGCTGTGGCTGGCACTGAGGGCGTGGGGTGGTTTGAATAAGAACACCCGTCCCCCCAAATATATATATTTGAACTCTTAGGGGATGGCACTATCAGGAGGCACGGTCTTATTGGAGGAAGTGTGTCACCGATGGGGGAGGGGCACTGGGAGTTTCAAATGCCCAAGCCAGGCCCAGTGATTTTCCTTCCGGCTGCCCGAGTATCCAGATGTAGAACTCTCAGCTGTCTCTCCCGTACCAGATCTTTCTGCATGCTGCCATGTTTTCCATCATGACCATAATGGACTGAACCTGTAAGCCTACCCCATTTAAACATTGTCCTTTATAAGACTTGCCTTGGTCGTGGTACCTGTTCACAGTGATGGGACACCAAGTAAGACAAAGCCCTTCTTGCTGAACCCTGAAAACACTCAAGAACCTAATTCCCTCCACCTTACCGTGAATCACATCTTGGGCACAGTCCACAGGAGCCTGAGCTCTGGGCTCCATCTTCAGAGCTTTGGGCTGGGAAGGTCATGGCTGAGGCCTGAGAATTTGTGTCCCAGGCACCACTGTTGCTTCTGCACCTGGCTGGTCCTTCGAGGCTGCCATCTGGGACCATTGCTTTCCTCTGCCCCAGGTGAGCACCCTTCACCCACAGTACTGGCTCCACGCCTCAGTTTTCCGTTGGCATATCTCGTTCTTCAGAGGTATGGCAGCTTTCCGGGACTAGCCTTGCTGGGTGGCATCTTTCTGTCCAAGATCCTGGAGCTGCCTCTGCCCTGGACAACTCAGGTGGCAACAGATCATAGACTTTTAAGCCACAAAGATGTTCAGAGACCAGCAATTTCAAAAGCTGCCTTTTAGATAAAAAGAATCCTCTTTATTTCAAAGGAAATCATAGTCCAAGTGGAGATACCTCAACAAGGGTGGGGTGGGGTGCAGAATAGCTCCGTTAGTAAAGTGCTTGGTGTGCAAGCTTGGGGACAGGAGTCCAACCCTTGGCGCCCACGTTAGAGGAAACCAGCTTTGGCAATGCCTGTGGCTTACCTCTGGAGGTGGAGGCAAGCAGATGTCTGGGGCTCATTGGTCAGATTGTCTAGCCAAATCTGTGATCCCCAGGTTCTGTGAAAGACTCTGCTACAAAACATCCAGTCGAGGGGCTACAACTCAATAGGAGGGTGTGCACCTAGCATGTGGATCCTCGGGACTGCAAACCCAACAAAACAAAACACCCAAAAGAAACTAAATAACTCTCCAAGTCTTTGGGGCTGGAGAAGTGACTCAGCAGGTTAGAGCTCAGGCTGCTCTTCCTGAGGATCTGAGGTTTGTTCCCAGTGCCCAGGCCAGGTGGCTAGCTAGCAGCTGCCTGTGTTCTAGGACTGAAGATGCCCCTCTGACTTTTGAGGACAACTGACAAACATTTTAAATATTTTCTCTCTCTCTCTCACTCTCTTTAGCTCTCACACTCACACACACACACATATACTTTCTCAATATACACACACACACACACACACACATACTCTTTCTCACACACATATACATATATACATAATACACACATTCTCACACACTCTCACACATACATACACACAGATAATACCCTCATACACACACATACACATAGATATACTCTTGCTCACATACACACAGATATACTCTCTCACACACATAAACATACATACACACATATATAAACACACACTGTTTCAATCATACACATACATATAGATACATACATACCCTCACACACATACACATACACACATATACACTCACACACATATACACACATATACTCTCTCCCACTCACATATATACACTCTCTCTCAAACACACATATATACACATATACTCTCTCCCACACAATACACATATACACATACACACTCACACTCTCTCTCTCATGCACTAACACAATCTTAAACATAAATAAGGTAGAAAGTGATTAAAGAAGATGTTGACCTCTGCCCCTTCGTATGCACATGCACACATGAACAAACATGCATGTACCATGCAGGAAGAAAATGGGAAGAAGAAAGGGAGGGAGGGAGGGAGTTAGGGAGAGAGAGAGCAGATATGGTTTTAAGTACAATTACATTAGGGCGTGCTCCAGTCTGGAATCTGCCTGGCTGGTGTGCAGTGTTGCATGCTGGGAACCATCTCTGCCACAGGCAATCAGATACTCATAAGATCCCACGCCCCTTGTACCGCTCCGCCAGCCTCCTGGACCCATAAACATCATGGAGAATCAGATTGATCCAGTATTACAGAGAACAGCCTCCGCTGGAGGACACCCCCCCCCCCCAGCATGGAGACGCCTCAGCAAGAAGAGAGCAGAGCCCAGCGAAATGAGGTCTATGCATAATGCAAGAGCCGGCTTGCCCCTGACTTAATTCTATTTTGTTAAGTAATGATGGGATATAAATCCGGGATGGGAGAGGGAGATGGGATCTGCGGCTGTATTTGATCAAATGCCTATTGCGTTGCTTCCAGCAGCTAAGCAGTTGGCTTCATAAACAGACACATAAATCAAACGTCCAAACGGCAAAGGAGAAGTCAGAGCCGAGGGTGAAGGAAGACAGATCGGTCTCTGCTGGGACGTTCGCTGGAGGCATCTCTGGTGGGGAGCCATGCCCACATGCAGCCAGGGTCTGAAGGAGGGTGCTGAAGGGGTCGAGCCCTGGAGCAAGCCTTCCCCCCCGCCCCCCGTGAGAACCATCACCTGCCCACAAGAGCTTGATAGAGCGAATCATTGAAGGCCGCCACGGAGGCTCTCGGTGTGGATTAACCGGGCCGTGGGGGAAGAATTTATAGAGAACCATTAACCTAATGATATTGGCTCTCTGTAAACCCTTTAGTGCATCCGAGAAAAATTGATTTCATAAATCTCAGTAGGGAGTTCTGGTTGACCCACAGGAGGCCTGTCAGCCAGGCCAGGCTGTGTTGCCAGCCGACAGAACTCTGCCTCTAGTTGGGTGAAGGGTCTTGTGTGCCATCCCTTTGTAGTCTTCTGTCTGTCTGTCTGTCTGTCTGTCTGTCTGTCTGTCTAGTGTCACACAGATCAAACGGGGAAGGCCCCAGGGCATTGAAAGGATAGGTTTCCCTGGTATCCATGAGGACAGGTTCCAGGATTCTTTGCTGAGAAGCCAACCCCTCACTCACAGCTGTGGGGTTGCAGAGGGCAGCCCTGCCTCCTATTACAGCTTCAAGCCATCTCCTGCCAGCTTCTCTTCACAACAGAAATCCCAGATGGATGACCCTTGTGTGTACGGTGTGGGGAGTGATGTCCAAGATGCCGTGTGGGTTCAACACAGACACCATTTTCTGGAATAGTTCCCATCTTCCATCGGCAGCTGGTAGACACCAGAGGCTGACACCAGAGAGCGGGGAAAGGCTGGTCCTTGCTGTGGACCTGGATGTGGTGTGTCCTGCCTGGGTTTTAGAGAGCAGTGTCTGGAAAAGAATCAACTGAAGGCTTTAGGCATGTCATCTACCACGTGGCGGGCTGGGAATAGCACCCTTTGAGAGATGGGGTGGCAGGGGATGGAAGGGGCCTAGTGACATAAAGCACTAATGGGAGGAGCCATTTGGCGAGCCGTGGAGGGAAAGGCTCTTCCTGGCTGGAGAAGACCAAGTTCAAAACCCCTAAGGTAGTTGAGGAGATTCCTGGCAGATAAGAAAGAACACTTGTTACATAAGCAAGAAGACCTGAGTTCAAATTCCCAGGTCCCACACGACAATCCAGCCACGCTGTAACTCTGGTGCTGGGAGGAAGATGGTCAGACACAAGGGGATTCATAGGTCTTGCTGATCACCAATCCAGTTCCAGGTTCAATGAGAGATAAGGTCTCAACGGATAAATCAGTGTACCCACAATCTTCTTTTGACCCCTGCACATGCATGTGCACACATACCCACACACATGCATATATACACACCACATGCATGCCCCGTGTACTGGCTATTTCTGGTTGTCAGCTTGACTATATCTGGAATGAGGCCCAATCCAGAATCTGGAAGGTTCACCTGTGATCCTAATCTGGGGGCTGGAAGACACAAGTTTCTGACCTGGATCTTGGCTTGAAGATCTTGAGGCCTATCATAGTGGCTATGAATCCCGGAAGATTAAGACAGGGAGATCTCAGCTGGGCGGTGGTGGCGCATGCCTGTAATCCAAGCACTTGGGAGGCAGAGGCAGGCTGATTTCTGAGTTTGAGGCCAGCCTGGTCTACAGAGTGAGTTCCAGGACAGCCAGGGCTACACAGAGAAACCCTGTCTTGAAAAAACAAAACAAAACAAAAAACAAAAAAAGACAGGGAGATCTCTGAGTTCAAGGTCATCTGGGACAAAGCAAGTCCCAGATCCAGGTGTGATGGCACACACTTTTAATCTGGGCCACACCTTCTTACATAAGGACATTGAAAGAAGGAAGATTTACTGTCTCTTTGCCTGCTTGCCTTGTGGGACTGAGCAACCGCTAGATCCTTGGACTTCCATTCCCAGCTGCTGCTGACCATTGCTGGGAGTTGGACTATGGACTGTAAATCAACAAATTCTCCTACTATATAGAGACTGCCCATACGTTCTGTGACTCTAGAGAACCCTGACCAATACACCCTGCATACTCTCGCATGCTCTCTCTGGGTAGAGTAGGTACAAATAGCTAAACGGAAAGAGACTCACTACTGTGAGGAGGAAGGGCTAACACGTGTACTCCTATCTAAGAGACGGGGATCAGGTAGGTAACTCCCAAGCTGCCCCTGGAGAAGGGCATGCTGGGATTGACAGGATGGCCTACAAGTCACCAGTCTCTGCACAGAACCACTGGACTGGAGATCAGCAGAGCCTGGCTTACAGGTTAAACCACTAACATCCTTAAAAGTCTTGCTATGTTGGTCAAAAGATCTTTCAGAAAATCTCTGGTCACTGGAGGCATAGGAAACTTGGCGCAGGAACGGAGAAGCAGCCTCATCGCTGCCTGGGGGTGGGGCACTCTTTCTGAATGTGAAGTCCCTCGCTCTGGCTTTTCTGAACTAGAAAGGCTTCCTGAGCAACTCAAGGTCAGTTGCCCCTCCTTGGCTCCAGCTTTCCCAGAGAGCCATGCTCCAGACATCCGCTCCCCTCTCTGAGGACTCAGGCCACACACAGTTTCCTGGCTCTAGCCTGTGGTTTGGGTGGAAATCAATCACACCCCTCTGGCACCAGCCTCAGGAGGGAGACGCTCCACCATTTTGTCTCTATTCAGAATCAATTTATCAAGGTATCGATGTTCTTGGATGGAGAGACATGAACAAGACAGATGGACTCCGCCAGCTCCAGGGAGGGTGGGATTTGCTTTAAGCAGCTGCTGGAAAGTGTCATTGGATCCTTCCTCTCGGGCTGGATGACGGCTGGATGACTGGCTCTGGTAGACACTCCCAGGCTGTATCCCTGGATCCTACATCCTCTTTCCTACGTTCAACACATCCCATGCCAGCCACAGCTGGACACAGCTGGCCTCATGTAGCTAATCATTCTGTCTCCTGACCACAGGTCTGGACCAACGCAGGCTTCCTGAGCCAAGATGGCAACTAAAGCCTTCCTTGAGTGTGCTCTCTCTCTTTCTTTCTCTGTCTCTCTCTCTCTGTGTGTGTCTCTCTGCCTCTGTCTCTCTCTGTGTCTCTGTCTCTTTCTGTGTCTCTGTCTCTGTGTGTCTCTCTGTCTGTTTCTCTATCTCTGTCTCTGTCTCTCTATCTCTCCCTGTATCTGTCTCTGTTTCTCTCTCTGTCTCTCTGTATTGCTCTGTCTCTGTCTCTATCTCTCTCTGTGTCTCTCTGTCTGTGTCTCTATCTCCCTGTATCTCTCTCTATCTCTTTCTGTGTCTCTCTGTCTCTGTTTCTCTCTATCTCTGTGTCTGTCTCTGTGTCTCTCTGTCTGTGTCTCTATCTCCCTGTATCTCTCTCTATCTCTTTCTGTGTCTCTCTGTCTCTGTTTCTCTCTATCTCTGTGTCTGTCTGTCTTTCTCTCTCTGTCTCTCTGTCTCTGTCTCTCTCTCTGTCTCTCTCTCCTTGAGCCCAGGGGAAGGATGATTTTGCTATTGAGGCCACGCAATGCTTGGTCTTGACCATCAACATGAGGGGAATCACTGTGAAAATAAACCTCCGGGCAGTTCTTGAGAGATTTTATAAACTGTAACCTAGTTGTAGTTAGTTGGTTAGTAAGACAGGAGCATTGGGCCCTGACGTAGAGTAAGAAAGATGGAGCCAAGCCCAGCGCCCTCTCTCCCTGCTTTCTGACTGTGGATACAGGGTAACCAGCCATCCTGTTCTGCTGGCCGCCATGGCTTTCCACCTCAGTGGACAGTGTCCTCACACTGTGAGCTGTGCTTTCTGTCAGCTAACTTATCACCACAATGAGTCAAGTGGCCAGACAGAAGGCTTTGAGGATCCTATGGGTCCTGATGGCTGTGAGGGACGAAAGAAGGAGATGGAGAGACAAATCCCTGGCTGGCAGCATCCAGTCAGAACCGAATCCTGTTAGACTCAGGCGATCGGTCGGGAGAAGCAGAGCCTGCCGCAGACTACAGAAGCCCTGCTTGTGTAAACGGAGAGGTTCTCCCCACTTCACACTCGCACCCGTGAGAGGACCACGGGTTGTACAATCGCAGAAGCCAGAAACAGAAACAGAAGCTGTGGATAAATGTGTGTTAGAACCCGCCCATAGTTCTAGATTGACACCTGGGGGTTGGGGGGAATCTGCCATTCATTACTGGCTGGAGCCGCAGACGGGGGTGGGGAGGTGGGGGTGGGCGTGGGGGTGGGGGTGGATTGACCCCAGGACAGGCTGGAGAGGGGAACTGACCCCAGAGCATGACAGGAGGTCTGGGATGGAGAGAAGGGTGGGTGGGTTCAAGCTGCTGTGTTTTGAAATCGAGGCCTTCACTCCTGGTGCAGTTTCCCCCATCTCCTCTCTGCTCCTGGATCCTAAGGCCTAAGATTTGGAATTTACTTTGAAATGCTAATCACGGGAAGCAGTGATCTTGATGTTGAGTCTAATTAAGGGCCAGCCTGGTTTAAACTTCGGAGGGCTCCTGCTTGTCTAGGGCCCGCGTGGCGGAAGCCAGGGAGGATGTAAGTTTTATTAAATGGATGAGATGAACCGAACAGGCAAAGTGGCTGGGGAAGGTGGGGGCTGGAATCGCGGAGCCGAGCTCATTTATAGAGCCTGCGGCATCGAGTGACAAAAACTGAGAGCCAGCGACATCCTCTGCCCAGGGTTGCTGGTTATGACTAGATGGTGGTGTCGTGGGTCTGGTAATGGGGGCCTGGCTTTATTAGAACTGAAGGCAGCACACGTAGACTGATTAGAGTGGTCAGCCGTGATTGACGGGGGCACACTCCTCTGCAGAGTCTCTCTGCCAGGCCTGAGCTATACCTGGAGGCCATCCAAAATTAGTAACAGCCTGTAGCACCCCTGGCATCGTCTGCCTTTGAAGGCCATTGCCCTGTAGGGCAGGGAACCGGGGGCGCCAGGCACCTTCCTGCTGTTCTGTGCTGTGCTTGCCTGGCGTCTGGATCCTTACGGACAGGATGCAGAGCTCTCATCTGCCACATGAGGACACTGAGCCTTCAAGCTAGCAATGGCAGGCTTCAGACTCACGTAGTTGACTCTGGAGTTCAAGGAGAAGATGCTACCAACCTTCTCCACTTTTGAGGCTTCTCACACCCACACCTGATACCTGTTCTGACTGGTTTTGTGTCAACTTGACACAGGCTGGAGTTATCAACAAGCAAGGAACTTCAGTTGGGGAAGTGCCTCCATGAGATCCAGCTGTGGGGCATTTTCTCAATTAGTGAAAAAGCAGGGAGGGCCCCTTGTGGGTGGAGCCACCCCTGGACTGGTGGTCTTGCGTTCTATAAGAAAATAGGCTGAGCAAGCCAGGGGAAGCAAGCCAGTAAGCAGCACCCCTCCATGGCCTCTGCATCAGCTCCTGCTTCCTGACCTGCTTGAGTTCCAGGCCTGACTTCCTTTAGTGATGAACAGTAATGTGAAAGTGTGAGCTAAATAAACCCTTTCCTCCCCAACTTGCTTCTTGGTCGTGATGTTTGTGTAGGAATAGAAACCCTGAGTAAGACAATACCTTACAGCAAGTGCTTCTAGACTTTAACCTGTGGGATCCCATGGGGACAAGCCCAAGGTCAGGTTGAAGGGACTTTGAGAGCCAAAGGATATGGGGTCAGTGGAGGCGGGAGGAGGTGGGCTAATCCTCAACTTCCAAGATAGAGGATCCGCATGAATCTCGAACCCATGAAGCAGGAACTCTGAGGACAGCCTTGTTGTTCAGGTTGGAGGCAACCTGGGGAGGTTAAAAGCCTCCAAGAGCAGGACAAAAAGGACAGGAGGGGCTGTCAGGGCCTTCTGTGATGCGTTCACCCTGTGGACTTTGAATCTGAATAAAAGTCCAAGCAATTAATCACATTCAAAACAGGCTTGTAAAGACCAGTATCCTACACCCCAAGTCACTGGGCAAGGAGCTGCCAAGATCAGGCCTTGCTATTCCATATGTCACCATTGTCTTTCTCATTGTCTTACTTTTGTAGCTGCTGTGAAGAGACACTGTGACCAAGATGATTTATGAAAGAAAGTGTTGAATTTGGGGGCTCGTGGAATCAAAGGTTGTAAAGTCTCTAACCATCATGGCAGGCAAACAGGCAGGCAGCAGACAGCAGGCAGCAGGCAGCAGGCAGCAGGCAGGCAGGCAGGCAGGCAGCAGGCAGACAGGCAGGCAGGCGGGTGTGGTGCTGGAGCAGTAGCCAAGAGCTCACACAGTGAGACAACAACCAAGAGGCAGAGAGGAGGAGATAGAGGGGGGAGAGAAGGGAGGGAAAGACAGAGAGAGACAGAGAAAGAGAGGCAGAGAGACAGAGAGAGAAAGAATTAGAGAGACAGAGAAATCAGAGAGATGCACACAGAGAGACAGATACAGAGAGAGACAGAGGTAAAATTAAAGAGATAGAGAAAGAGTGAGAATCAGAGAGACAGAGAATTGGGGAGAAAAAGAGAAAGAGAGGAGTAGAAAGATAGACAGGCAGACAAGCAGACAAGGCAGACAGACAGACAGACAGACACACACACACACACACACACACACAGAGAGAGAGAGGAGAGAGAGAGAAGATTGGGCCTGGTGTGAGCTTCTCAAGCCCCGCCCATACCAATACACTTTCTCCAACAAGACCATGCTTCCTAATCCTTCCCAAACAGTTCTATCAAGTGTGTGTGTGTGTGTGTGTGTGTGTGTGTGTGTGTGTGTAGGGGCAAACAAGCAAACACTTGATCCTATGGGGGCCATTCCATTTAATCATCACAACACTGCAGTCATGCACCCCCAAGGGACTGCTTGCCAGTATTTTTGTTTATAGTGATTCCTCTTTTGAAGTCTTGAAGGTTACCTCATCAGCTCTGGTATTTGATGGGACTGTTTTCAAGGGCTCTGTGATTTGGGGACTTCAGGAAGCTTCAATCCCTTGTATAAAATTACATGGCAAGAGTGGAGTATAATGGCACATGCCTATAAATCTCAGCAACTCGGGAGGCTGAGCCAGGAGGATCAAAAGTTCAAGGCTACCTTTCAACCCTGAAATCACACACAGACATGGGACACTAAACCAACTAAACAAGTTGTATGTATATATTTAGATGTACACACACATGCACACACACAAAGGCAAAGGCAACATGGTTTCAAGAGAGTGGGGTGGGGTACCTGGGAGGAGATAGAAAGGGGAAATAGTTTAATTATGTATATTTTAAATGAATAATGATAATTTTAAAAGTTTTTTTTGAATAATGATAATTTTAAAAGTTCTAGGTCATCCTGTTACACATAGAAAAACCCTGTCTCAAAACAAACCAACAAACAGAAACTCAAAAAAATACCATGGCAGAGTGCTGGCCTAGTGTGCCAAGGGTGGGATTGGGGTTCATGGAGGCGAGGAGGAAATTAAAGAGGAGACTAACATCTTTAAAATCGGATTGGTTTTTTATCATAACAGTGAGAGGCACGGGCCTTGCCTCAGGAATGGAGACTGTGTGCACGTGGTCTGGGGAACTGGGGCCATTTTCATGCAGTTTGCTGTAGCTTGCATCTTCGCGTCTGTTCCCCTTCAGTCTCCAGGAAGGAGGGGTGTTGGTATCAGAAATATCTGTTAGAGATTGGTTCTAATGCTGTGATTCAACTGGGAATCTGCGTGTCCAAACGCTGAAAGTCCTTGTCCCCAGTTGGTTTTTGATTGATCAATAGATCCAATGGTTAGGCACAGGGTGGGACCATTAGAGTTGTACGGAAGAAGAGAGGAGCAGGCAGACTCACCAGGACTCCGGAAGAAGGACGGGCCACAGGAGCTGCAAGAGATAAAGCCAACCAGCTGCATGAGGTTAGGTAAGTGGCCATTGGTCACTCCCCGCCTGGGCCTGGGGCAGCAGGGGAAGGTTTAGGAGTGCCCAGCCAGGGCATTTAAAAATTAAGCTAGTGTGTGTGTGTTTCATTTGAGGATCCAAAGCTAGCCCCTGGGCGGGGTATGTGTGCACGATCCACTGAGAGCACAGCAATGTAGCAAAATCTCACTGCTACAGTATCCTGGGTTCTAAGAACCAGATGTTACCAGTCACGTCTGTGTTCCTGTCAGAGTTTCTCAGCCCATCCTGAGCGCTTCTCTGTGCCCTGGCTGCCATGCGTGGACATTGTCCCTCCGCAGAGAAGAGGCATTTATGTAAAGCCTGTGCGCGTCCTCCTGCACACTCCTCCTGCACACTCCTCCTGCACACTCCTCCACTCCTCCTGCACACTCCTCCATTCCTCCTGCACACTCCTCCTGCACACTCCTCCTGCACACTCCTCCACTCCTCCTGCTCACTCCTCTATGAGTGGCCCCTCTTTATTGTTACCATTTTACAGAGAAAGGAAGTACTGTGGAGAGAGATGACACACCATTGTCGCACAGCTCCTGGGCGCATGACATTCAGAGACCCAGGTCCAACTCCAAAAACTGTCACATACTTCCACTTCCTTCCCTTCCTGGAGGATCCGTCCTTCCTGCTAAGACAAGGTCTGCTAGGATGATGTCTCAACAGATATACGCTAAATCCCATGATGGTCCAACTTCATGCCTCAGGGTTGTGCCAGAGTTAATAGTCCCTCAAAGGGCTGTTTGAACACATTCCAGGCAGGAAGTTGAGAGAGAGGGGATGGGGAAGAGGGAGAGGAAGAGGGAGAGGAAGAGGGAGAGGAAGGGATAGAGAGGGTGTTTTCCATGCTGCAGACCCTGATACTCTCTTCCATGTGAACGATGACCCCACAGCCAGGGCCTGGATGTGAACTACATCTTTCTCGTCCCTGAAGGGAGGGTCCCAGACTCTGTTTCCACATTGTTCTCATGTCTGATTGGCCTGAAATCTGCTCTCTCAGACATCCAGTTTGTCAATGAGTTAAATCAGTTTACACCAAAGATTCATCTACCCATCCACACACCCACCCATCCATCTACCCATCTACCCACCCACCATCCATCTACCCATCCATCCATCCACCCACTCATCCATTCACCAACCCACCCACATAACTCCTCCATCTGTCTGTCTGTCTGTCTGTCTGTCTGTCTGTCTGTCTTAAGAGTCTCTGTTGCTACAATAAATGCCATGACCAAAAAGCAAACTGGAGAGAAAAGTATTTGGCTTATACTTCCACATTGCTGTTCATTATCAAAGGAAGTCAGGATGGGAACTCACACAAGGCATGATCCCTGAGGCAGGAGCTGATGCAGAAGTCATAGAAGGATGCTGCTTATTGGCTTGTTTATCATGACTTGTCAAGCCTGCTTTCGTATAAAACCCAGGACCCTTGCACAGGGATAGCACCACCCACCATGGCCTGCCCCACTCCCCTATGCATCACTAATTGAGAAAATACCTTACAGTTGGATCTCATGGAGGCATTTTCTCAACTGAGCCTGTTTCCTCTCTGATGACTCTAGATGGTTCAAGTTGACACACAGAACCATCCTGCACACTGTCTGTTGTTACAATGTCTGTTGATACTCTGTTGTTACAATGTCTGTCTGTTGTTACTCTGTCTGTTGTTACAATGTCTGTCTGGTTAACCTTGACTGTCCACTCAACAGGCTCTAGGTTCTTCTAGAAACCTAGGCAACCTTTCAAGCCCGCCAGTGAGGCAATTATCTACATTAGGCTAATTGAGTGCGAAGAGGCACCTGAATACAGATGTCACCATCCCATGGATTTCCCAGCCTAAATAAAAAGGAGACAGTGAACCAGAGAGCAGCCTTCATCCCTCCCTGTGATCTTACTGTGCTCACCATGTGACCAGCCCCTTCCTCAAGTCTCTGCCACCATTACACCCCCCCCACTGTGGTGACTGTAGCCCCAAGCATGACCTCATACATATCCCTTCTCTCTCCAGTGGCTTTTATCCAGTGTTTTATCACAGGGAAATGAAAAGCAGCGACCCAGCTGCCTGCATTTCTATCAGCCATTAGCAATCTATCTCCTCTCTGCTCACCCTGCATCCCTGCCCCTTCCTGCCCCTCCTCCTGCCTTCCTCTCCCCTCCCATACTAATGACAATCCCTGGGTGCCTGCTCCCCAAAAACTTCTCCCAATCTACTACACCCCCCAAGGAATTAGCTTCACTTTCCAAGTCAAAACACTTTGGAGGGATATCTACTTTTATCAAGGCTCTGGAAAAAATGATTCTGCAGATGAGAGGCATTTGGGTAGGTAAGCATTGGCCTTCCACAGCAACCCACCAGAAACACCAGCATAAACAGACACCAGCCTTCCCTCATTGTAGACATTAGTGCAACAGCCATATGCCCAGTGCATACCTTGTTAGACATCAAGTCACACAGATATGACTTAGAGCATAGGGGGGTGTGTGACTTTTATGAAAACATGGCATCATCTTATAAAGGGGCTTGACCTCCCATCCTTAGCAGACCGAGGTCTAGTCCCCATGGATACTGGGAGACGATCTCACTGGGCTTCCAATCTCAGGTTCTGTAACATATTTGCTTTTGTAGCCAATTAAAACCTGGCCCTAGACACACATGGCAGACCTAGGAGGTGGAAATACAGAAGACCATGGGTCTACATGAGTGGAGAGAACATGGAAGACATTCCTGCCCCTCACATCAGTGTGGACTCCTCACTGACCACCCTGTCTGTAAACCTCTCCTTCCGTGAGGAGAAGCAGAGCTCTATTCCCAGATTATATGGATTTATATTTCCTCTGAGGCATCTGCTCCATTATTGGTCGGTAAAAGTCACATCAGACCCAGGAGGGTAAAACCTGTGGCACCAATTGTGTCAGGAGCAGCAACAGCATTTGTTGGCCTGAGAGCACAGGCTAGCCCAAGCTCCTGCTGATCTTCTGGAGACCCTTTTGATGGAGTGAATGCTCTCTCTCTCTCTCTCTCTCTCTCTCTCTCTCTCTCTCTCTCGTGTATGTGTGTGTGTCTTTCTCTCTCTGTCTCCCTCCCTTTATCCCTTCTTCTCTCTCCTCCTCTTCCTCCTTTTCCTCTCTATCTCTGTGTGTCTCCTCTCTCCCTGTGTCTCTGTCTCTTTCTCTCTGTCTGTCTCTTTCTCTCTGTCTCTGTCTCCCTCCCTTTCTCCCTCCTTCTATCTCTCTCCTCCTCTTCCTCTTCTTCTGTGTCTCTCTCTGTTTCTCTTCCTGTGTCTGTGTCTCTGACTCTGTCTCTCTCTGTCACTCTGTCTCTGTCTCCCTCCCTTTCCTCCCTCCTTCTATGTCTCCCCTCTTCCTCTTCTTCTTCTGTGTCTCTCTCTGTTTCTCTTCCTGTGTCTGTGTCTCTGATTCTGTCTCTCTCTGTCACTCTGTCTCTGTCTCCCTCCCTCCCTCCCTCCTTTTCTCTCTCCTCCTCCTCTCTCCGTACTCCCCCCCCCCCCCCACACACACACACTCTGCCCCTCTCATCCTGCTATGGATTCCAGGCTGGCTTCAGATTTTCGATTCCCTTTCCTGCGTCTCCGGTGTCCTGGAATTACGAGCATGCACCACCACTCTCAGCTTCCATATGTGCTTTGATTCAGGCGTCCTCCATCCCTCCTCACAGTCCTAGAGGTTTGAAGAGCTGACTATGCTGAATCTGAGGCAGCCAGGTCCCACACGGGCTCATTCATCTCATTTTCAATAGTCGACTCTTTAGATGTGAAGCGGGTCCCCCGTGTCCTGGTTACCGTTCTAGTTCACTGCATTTCAGGTGGCAATTTCCATCGTTTGTGTGAGTCTGCTGAGATAAAACACTCGTACATCAATTGCATAAGGGAGCTTATTACCTACAGACAGGCAGCAAGACACAGCCAAAGCCTGGGGTCAATGATGGGCATGCCCTGTTTCAAGCAACTGCCTCAGATGTGTGGGATCGTGTTCGTGTGTGCCTCGGCACGCAGCGGCTCTGGGGGGTATGCTCCATGTGTAATGTGACTTTCTCGGCTAAGGTGCTACCCTGTGTCATCCCATCAGAGGAGGGATTACGCAGAGCCCAAGCTGTCCCATCCTGTCTCTGTCTCAGGGTAGTGCCTCCCAGCACATTCTACAGGAGCAATCACAAATCACACAAATAAA
This sequence comes from Apodemus sylvaticus, assembly GCF_947179515.1. Taxonomy (NCBI): domain Eukaryota; kingdom Metazoa; phylum Chordata; class Mammalia; order Rodentia; family Muridae; genus Apodemus; species Apodemus sylvaticus. The sequence continues at coordinate 55,692,566 of NC_067493.1, read as the reverse complement.
TGGAAAAGAGTTGTTACTCCTCCATGCTAGCAGTACAATATAAGGAAGGCCACCTTACAAACATAGTCTGTGTTTCTTCTCACATTTTTAGTCCCCAAAAGGATGCTAACATTGGAATCATTCATTCATTCATTAAGCAATCCATACATCACTGTATCCATAGAAGATATCCATCTGTCCATCCATCCATTTATCCATCCATCCGTTTATCCATCTGTCGCGACCACCCTCGCCCGCAAGGAATGACGCAACACAGGAAGATCTTCAAGCAATTTACTCAGGATCCCTGTACTTCTTCTTCTGACCCCGGAGAGAATCAGCCCAGCCCTTAAATACTAATAGCCAGCCAATCAGGCTTAGCCATGTGGGCATTGCTGATAGGCTGTATCCACAAGGAAGGTGCAAGACTCAACAGGCTCCACCCAGATAAGGACTTGTTTACGACAGGGAGCCCACCAGCAGGAAGGTGGAAAGCGGAAACCCGCGCCATTTTAAGGGCACGGGAGCAAGCAGCTCCCTACATCCATCCATCCATCCATCCATTTATCTATCCATTCATCTATCCATCTGTCCATCCATCCATTTATCCATCCATCCGTCTGTCCATCCATCCATCCACCCATCTATCCACCCATCCATCTCTCTGTCCATCTCTACACAAGCACTCACTGGACCACCCATCGAGTACTCACCTATAAATCCACTCAAACATTTACAGAGCCATATGCACCAAGAATTATATAACACACTTATGGTTGGTTGTTCTTTAAGAAATTCAAGGTGTGGCGGGAAAGAGGATAATGGGCTGATTGTCACTAAGCAGGCACACACAGACATTGCAGTACGACTTAAGGGGCTACTGCCCCAGGCAGGGTAGTTAGACTGCATTCTAGGACATGTCCATTTGGTTCCACAGCTAGAGGACAGTCAACCTACAATGCACTCTGCAGTGGGCAGAGGGACTCCTACACCAGCTCACTCATTCCAGTGTGGCTTTAAACAGCAGAAACCTGAGACTCAGCACCATCGGGGAATGCTGAGGTAGAAAGCAGAACACTCTTCAAGAACTTCTCACTTCCCCTCACACAGACAAAGGAAGATGACTGAGTCACTGCTCATTCAAAGAAAGATCTGTAATGTCTGTGTCTTCTCATTCATTCTCAGGAGAAAAAATTAATCTGTATGTAGGCGGTCTTCACGGTCAGGGCCAGCTGATGCTCCTTCAAGCTCCCTAAGGATTTTCTGCACATTTCCTTTGCACACAGCAGAAAACTCTAGCAACCTTGGCCCCTCAGCCAGCGAGAGGAGGGAAGGGGACTGAAAGACTTGGCCTGTTGAGGACTATGACCACCCAAAAGAATTGTGAGATTGGTTCATGTGGCCATGGTCAGGTCAACTGGATTAGTAATTATGGAGGAGATGCACTTCTAGGTTTGCCCCAGAAGGCATTTCCAGGGAAGTTTAACACGGGGGGGGTGGGGGGGTGGGGGGGGAAGGCCTGCCTTAAATAAGGAAGGCACCATCCCAAAGGCTGTCTGCCAAGCTGAGTAACAGTCCCACCCTCTCTCTACTTCCTGACTGTGGGTGCAGATGCCTCACTCTCCTGCCCCATGACTCCCCACCACAAGGGACAGAATCCCTTCTACCTGGGAACACTTAGAAAGGTAGCTCACACCACTCGTGCTGCTACCCAGGGCAGCATCCTACTCACACGCTTGTGGGTGCCCTACTTCTCCTGTCTCTCCCTCGCTTTCTAGAGCATTCCCCCTAAATCAGTGACTCTCAACCTTCCTAAGACTGCCACCCTTTAACACAGTTCCTCACATTGTGGTGACCCTGCCCCCACACCATAGAATTACTTTGTTGCTGCTTCATAACAGTAATGTTGCTACTATGTATGTTGGTTGTAACATAACCATCTGATTTGAGACCACAAAGAAGCCATGACCCGCAGGTTGAGAACCACTCTCCTAAATTAACTGCTTGACACCAATTTGCCTCAGGGTATTGCATTAGAAGAACTCTGAAGGTGATGATGCTGTTCACACACTGATTGAAAACAGAAGTCTGGTGGGGGGTGGGGGAGGTGAATGGCAGCCGAGGTGGTGAGGGGACTTCTGTCTCAGAGCCTTTGGTGTTTTAAACCAAGTACTCTGGCAATTGTTGCTTGTTGAAAGCTAATCTCACCATAGGGTCAGCTGGTCTGACTGATATGACTGATGTAATGAGCTGATATGACTGAGGAGCTGGACGACGCTATAGCCCTGCTGGCACTCCCGCAGCAGATCGGTTAAGGAAAACAATTCAGGACCCCCAGGCCAGTCTGGGCTGTGTAACCCTGGCTGTCCTGGAACTTCATCTGTAGACCAGGCTAGCCTCAAACTCAGATCAGCCTGCCTCAGATTCCCAGATGCTGGGCTTAAAGACATGGGCCATCACTCCCCAGCCAAATGTGCCTGTTTTATTAAAAGGCCTGCTGAGGTGTGGGAGACTGATGGCTCGGCGGGTAAAGCCTGCAGAGCAAGCCTGGCAGTGGGTGTTCAGATCCCCAACATCTACATGAAGGCTCAGCAGCTCTCACATCTGCACCCCAGCATGCCTGAAGGGAGAGGAAAGGTGGAGACAGGAGAATTCCCAGGCTTAGCGAGCCCCGTCTCAAACAAACTGAAGGTGAGGACCACACCCAAGGTAACTCTCTGACCTCCACACTTGTGATGTGGCACATGCACGTGTGCCTGCACTTACACACACAGACCACACATGCATGGGTTTTTAAAATAATTTTTAAACGCCAACTCAAGAGCAGGGTTTGGTGGCTGTACAACCATAATCTCAGAAACCGAGAGCTAGAAGGAGAGGGCTCATAAGTTTGAGGTCCATCTTGCTACAGAGTATCTCAACTCTCTTTCAAAACACAGCAGAACACCAGCTGGGAAGTTTAGGGCAGCTAGGACCATGGGAAGCATCTGGAAAACCCCAAACTCAACACCTACAGCGATTGTGGTTTCTCCCTAGGTTCAAATGCTAGGTGGGCTCCTGCAGGTTTTCTGGAAGGCCAAGCCTCTTGCCTCAGTTTCCCTAGCTCACAAAAGGCACTGCTCTTAGGAAGCACTCCCCCAGGGTACAGTGGATCTGATGATGTAGACAAGCCGAGAGCACACACAGCTCCTTGGTGTGCTGCTTCTTACTGCATCCTGGGGTCTACGCTACAGGGAAAACTTTCATACCATACGCTCCTCCTGGAAACCTCCCGGAGGGCTTCCTTATGTGCATTTGCTGCCTCTGAGAGGAGAGAACAGACCGCTCTTTGGAACAGTTTGTCTGATCTGCACCACCCTCAGGTCTGAGGGATGGCGAGGTGGATGCTCTCAGAGCCTCTGAGGACAGGAAGCAAGCAGCCGAGGAGGTGAAGTCAGGAGGTGTGCCCACAGTTAGGACCCAGACAGTGGGGACCAGGTAGCTGAGGGGGGCACAGTGGCAGGGGAGGGGGAGGGGGAGGGGAAGAGCATGGGCGATTTTGTTTAGAATGTCACGATTTTTACTTCTGCCATGACTTCCACCTGTGTCTCTTGAAAAGACGTAAACTTTAACAATGGAACCAAACTTGTCATATAAAATACATTCACATCTCTTGTCTCTGTCATTTAAAAAAATATATACAATTATTTATTTTACATAATAATGCATACCTTTGTTCTCTGCTGTCTCCTAGACCCCAAGGCAGAAAAAAAAAAGGCTTAATACAATTGTGTATATTGCTTCCTTGAAGCTTGGAGGCAGCAATATTAGGAATGGGAGAAAGATGGCGGTCTGCGACATTTTAATGAGTTGTCGCCTGATATTTCTTTTCTCGTGACACATATATGATTACCGAACGTCATCTGCTTGCTAATTAACTTTGTTTATTTCCTAATTAGGTTTAGGATCAGCTGTCTTGTGGTTATAGAAATAATTGTTTGATTAATGTGTAGGGATTTACGTTTTCATTAAGCTTCTGCAGAACTTCTATCTCAATTAGCCAAAACGCCCTGCACCGAGCTGGGGCACAGCAATCACAATTGTCACCCTCAATGTGATAAATCTTATATCGATTGGTGATAACAGGGTGAGGATAGGAAGTACTCATTAGCAGATGTTAGGCCATGTAACAACTGGCTTTTCTGGTTGTCTTCGTGAAAAGAAACGTTCTAGAGAGTGTTGGGGTTTTGTCTAAGCTCCACCCCACACCTACCTGGCAATAGCCAGGTATGCCCCGCCCCAGAGATCTGGCCCACTATAAGAGGGGCTACTTGCTCCTCCTCTCCCTTTTTGCTCTCTGCTCTCCCACACTCTCTCACCTCTCTGCCCCTGGGGCTCTTCCCCCCTCCACGTGATCATGGCCGGCCTCCACTCTCTCTATTCTCTCTGTATTCTCTCTCTCTCTCTCTACCTCTCTCTCTCTACCACTAACTCCCATCCCCTATTCTGAATAAACTCTATTCTATACCATGTCTGTGTGTGTGTGTGGTCCCTCAGGGGCAGAGGTGCCCAGGCAAGGGCCCGCCTAGACACCTTCCCCCACGCCGCCTAGCCACACTCACCTAACCCCCTATACTCCCCACTTTAAGCCCCTTTATCCTACTGCCGAAAGTCCTTCAGAGAGGGGCACCCAGGCTTGGGCAAAGCCAGATCCTAGGTCAAGCCTGGGCTCCCTGGTCTAGCCTGGGCTCCCTGGCTTAGCCTGGGATCCCTTTGATCAGTATCCTCCTTAGGGCATTGAGAAGAGTTTCAGAAGTCAAAGGAGTAGTTGAAACTGACATTGGTTGTGAGTGAGTGCATCCTCGGTTAGAGAGAGAGAGAGAGAGAGAGAGAGAGAGAGAGAGAGAGAGAGAGAGAGAGAGAGAGAGTTGAGATTCCTGGACTGGCAGGCTCTCCTGGCCTTGGCAATCAGGCCGTGAAGAGTGAGCAGCAGCGGAAAGCCTTTCCGTCTCTCCAGAGGCGAAGGTGTCCCTAGCATGCCGTCAGGAAGCCCTTAAATGGGCAGAGGCGAGAGGAATGAGACCGAAGCACCCAAGACTACGCCTTGTTACTCCACGCATCCCTCAGCACAAACACCACTTGTTCCTGTGAAGGAACCACACCGAGCAAAGTGAGGATGCGGATGCAGAACGTGCTACACTTCGGGCCAAGAGAGGAAGGAAGCCAAAGCCAAGCACCAGGGGCAGACTGTCGACACACTAGACTGTCTTCTTCTGCGAGTCTGAGTCCAACTGAAAGGAGGCTTTGCAGGTAACACACAAACACACAATCCTCCATGCCTCTAATCCACGTGCCTCTAATCCCAGCACTCTGGAGACAGAGGCAGGCAGATCTCTCTGAGTTGGGGGCCAGCCTGGTCTACAGAGTAAGTTTCAGGACAGCCAGGGTGTAGTGGCTTTTGTGTGTCAATTTGACACAGGCTGGAGTTCTCACAGAGAAAGGAGCCTCCATTGGGGAAATGTTTTCATGAGATCCAGCTGTGGGGCATTTTCTCAATTAGTGATCAAGCGGGGGAGTGGGTGGAGCCAGCCTATTGTGGGCGGGGCCATCCCTGGGCTGGTGGCTCTGAGTCCTATAAGAAAACAGGCTGAGCAAGCCAGTAAGCAGCGCCTCTCCATGGCCTCTGCATCAGCTCCTGCCTCCAGGTTCCTGCCCTGCTTGAGTTCCTGTCCTGACTTCCTTTGGTGATGAACATCAGTGTTGAAGTGTAAGCTGAATAAACCCTTTCCTCCCCAACGTGCTTCTTGGTCATGATGTTTGTGCAGGAATAGAAACCCTGACTAAGACACAGGGCTACAGAGTGAAGTCCTGTTTCGGAAAACCAACCAACCAAACAAAAGGAGGATAATGCATGGATGGTCAGACGGGAAAGGAAGTCAGTTCCTGGGGATGTGGCTCAATGGGTGAGTTGCTGTGGTCACTTGAATTAGTAAGGGGCCCATAAACTAGGCCTGAATACTTGGTCCCCGGTTGGCTGGACTGTTTGGAAAGGATTCGGAGGTGTGGCTTTGTTGGAGGAGGTGTCTTAGTGGGAGCAGTCTTTGAGGTTTCTAAAGCCATGCACCATTTCAAATGAATGCCCTCTCGCTCCTGCTTTTGATTGAGGTGAGAGCTCTCAGCTGTCCCTGCTGCTGTGCCTTTGATCTGCCATCAAGGGCTCTAACCCTTTGGAGCCTTAAACCCAGATAAACACTTTCTTTTATAAGTCGCCTTGGCCACGGTGCCTTATCACAGCAACAGAAAAGTAATGGGGATTCAGGCACCAGAGCCCAAGTCCAAATCCCTGAAGCCACTTAAAGTCAGATGTGGTCGAATCCATGTGCAGTTCCTGCGCTCCTATGATGAGATGGGAGGCAGAGGCAGGAGCATGCCTGGAAGCTCCTGGGTGAGCTAGCCTGGGGTACACAGTGGTAAAGAAGAGAGACCCTGCCTGAGGTGAAAGCTGAGAGGATGGGTACCCAAGGTTACCCTCTGACCTCCATATAACCACTGTGGCATATGTATGCCAGCATTCACATACGAGTAGGCCCATGTGCATGCGTATGTACACACACACACACACACATCATTAATTTGTTATAAATATTGCTAATATATGTAAGATATATATAAGATATATATATACATATACATATATAATAAAGAGAGCTTTTCCATCAGCACCGTAAGCAGGAAAGCAGCATTTTTCTGATATACATTAAGATAAAACTATAGCGACACATAAAGCCTGTGTGCACCATCTAAGACCATCCCCCATGCAGTAGGAAATGATTGGTCCTCCAGGAAGCCCTGTCTTGACCCTCCTTTGGAATCCAGTAGTCTCAGGATTGCTTGCCTTGAGTTCACTTGTCCGCCCTTGTCCAGTCACCTGTGACTGGGGTTGTGGGGGATGGGAAGAGGAAGACCTCCCACGACACAGCTCAAGGCCACGTGGGTGTGAGCAACCAGACTGGGCAAGCTGTGAAGGGTGCCCCGCAGAAAGCAGGTTTTAGCCACAGGCTTTCGATAAGTGTTCAGCTCCACAAGGAAAGCGTGTCTACCTCTTAAATCTAACAGAGCTGGCCTTGGAAGTGGTCACATGTGTGACCCCAGCATTATGGAGACTGGAACAGGAGGAGTCCCAGGGAGATGGACAACAGGCCAAAGCCGGGCTGGGCTTGGCACTGAGACCCATCTAAAAAAAAGCCTAATAGAGCAAAGTAACTCCCTACAGGTCTCAGGGTATCTTAGTTTGAGGGCCCCAGAAGATGCTTCCTTTGGGACCTCCAGCTGCTGTCCTCACCCTGAGCCCAAAGTCCACCCCAGTGGCCTCTGACAGGAAACTTCAGTGAGCAGAGGCCAACAGCAGCCTGCCAGGAAGCCCTTTGCACAGACAAAGAGAGGCACCTGGGGGCAGGGGTAAATGCTGGGCAATCAGGACCCCCTCTGCTCCCTTCTGATCTTCAGACTACCATCCATCAGGAGGGCAGCCCACCCAGGGCTGTTGAAACTGTGCCCAGAGGAGGCAGAAAGGTGACCCAGACTGCAGAACTTCAGGGTTTCCTACATCTGTGGCCAGCTGGGCACCAGGGCAGTCCTGCCCTGAGTTTTATTACCCTTGAGGTGGTTACACTGAGGATGCAGCCTAACAAGTCCCCCCTCCCTCCCTCTCTCCCTCTCTGTCTCTGTCTCTCTTCCCCTCTACTTCTCTCCCTCTCCCCCTCTCTTACCCCTCCTCTATTCTCTCCCTCTCTCCTAGGGCCTGGTGTGTGCTAGAGAAGTCTACATGAAATTACAATCCTAGCCCACTGACCCAATCTCTGCATCTCTGTTAGTACTACATATACTTTAAAAAAAGCAAAAAGAAAAAGAAAAGAAAGTGTGGGCTGGTGTGTATTAATAGCTCATTGTTCAGGAATTTACCCAGGCCTTGATCCCCACAAAAAAAAAAGGCATAAGGGGGGGGGGGGTGGATGTGGGAGGAGGAGCAAGGGGAGAAGAGGGGAGAGAGAGACAGAAAAAAAGGAAGAGGAGGGGCCGAAGAGGTGGCTCAGTGGCTAAGAACACTTCCCGTGCCTTCAGAGGATCAGAGGCTGGCTCCTAGCACCCAGGTTGGGCAGCTCACAACCTTCTATAACTCTGGTTATGATGGCCTCTTCTAGTGCACACACACATGCACATAAATGAATAAGTAAATAAATAACTGAAAGAAAAGGATAGGGGTGAGGGAGGAGGAGGAGGGGTTGGTACGAGATGAAGGGCACCGAAAGTCCCACCCCACACTCTGCCCATGGCTTCTCTGAAGGGGTCTGATATAACCTGTGGTGACACGCTTTGCCAGGATTTGTGAATGGCTGGCTGAGGCCTCGTTAGTAAAGACATGACCAAACTGGAAAGAGTCAAGATGTGACAGAGAGCCACCCGAGTCTCTTTCCTGATGGCAACAGAAGAATCAGCTTTCCCCGAAGAAACCAAATTCACTTTTAGTTCAGGCAGAAACTCTGCTGTGAAGGCTCGGCCAAGAAGTGGCTTGGGCCTTGTAATTTTCCAAGAGGATGGCTCGCTCACTTTCCCCAGTGTCTCCCTCCCGGTGGAGCCCTTGTGTGAGCTCAGGTGGAGATGCAGAATGACTGCCACTGGACGCACGGCTCAGACTATGGGATGTAGCCTTTTACCTGCCTCACGTTTCCAGCTTTAAAACGGGACCACAGTTACAGCCATCTTGAGAAATATTAGTAGGAATAAAAGATACAATTTGTGGGGCACATTTGATTTGTATTCTAGTTTGTTCACTGTTGCTGTGATAAATGCCCTGAACCAAAGCAACTTATAGGAGAAAAGAGCTTGTTTGACTTAAATTCCAGGTCACAATTCATCGTTTTGGGGCAGTTAAGGCAGGAATTCAGGTATCCCATGACATCTTGTGCACGGTCAAGAGCATAGGGAGAAGACGGTGGCCTTCTGTTGAATCTGTCCATGCCAGATCCCACTTTCTTCCTGGGGTCTGTATGGATTGGTGGGCTTGATGTACTTGTCTTTGGGCCAGCTCACCTCCCTGTACTCCAGAGTACACTTAAGGAACAGTAGGAGTGATGGGAAGCCACTGCCCGAGGCCCTGGTGCAGTCAGAGGCACATCATGTGTGGGATGAATGAGGCTCTGCTGGGGGACCTGTTTCCCTAGATGGGAGAACACACAAAAATCATAGTAAGAGGTATAGCACAGGACACACACACGTGGACACATATGGATGTAGCATGGGGCACACATGGATGTAGCACAGGACACACATGGATATAGCACAGGGCACACATGGATATAGCATGAAGTATACATGGATATAGCATAAAACACATATAGATGTAGCACAGGACATACATGGATATAGCATGGAACATACATGGATGTAGCACAGGACATACATGGATGTAGCATAGAACACACATAGATGTAGCACAGGACATTCATACATGGATGTAGCACAGGATACACATGGATGTAGCACAGGACACATATGGATATAGCACAGGGCACACATGGATGTAGCACAGGGCACACATATGAGGCTGAGTGTGGGATACACTCCGCAGATCTGTGGGGCCACAGCTATTTGTTCTGTCTACAGTGATGACACCATTGACTGGGAGGTCACCATTGGCACATGGTATTTATTGCAGGGTCACTGGTTTCAGTGGGGGAGGGTGCCAAGCCACAGCGTGCTGCTACCAAAGATACAAGATGGCAGCTTTGGGCGTCTCCCCTGTGTAAGCCTGGAATGCTGGGAGGAGCACGGTGCCTCCACCCACCTCCTCCAGCTTAAACAGTCCTGGCCGACGGTCGGGTAGAAGGGATCCTCACAAGGGGCCAAGACTGTCACGTCCCTTCCTGGACGTGGAGCTGAGATGTTTCCTGGACACAGAGCCCTCCCCGGCAGGTTATGGCTGGCTAAGGGTACGGAGTCCCTCTGTTTGATCTTCTTTCCCATGCAGCATTAAATGTTGTGGTACCGCGAAATCCTGATTATGTCTTAATGGCAGGCAAGTCAAGATGCAGGGCTGGGGAACGGACTGAGGATGAGGACTGGAAATGCGTGCTGTTCCCTGAGAGGAACACACAGGTGGCCGGTGAGCAGCAGAAGGCCAGGGCTGTGGTTGTCAGGAGCTGTGGATGCCCGTTCCTGACCAGAAGCCAACCCCAGCCTAGAGCTCCTGGGGTTCATGGGACTCCTGGCTGACTATCCTAATGCCCACTCAGTGACACCAAGGCCCTTCCTGCTTGTCCCCCACATGTCACCAGCCTAGGCTGGAGTGATGGTTCAGCAGTTAAGAGCACTGGCTGCTCTTCCAGGGGACCCAAGTTCAACTCCCAGCACCTACATGGCAGCTCCCAACTCCTTGTAACTCCAGTCCCAGGGAATGTTGCCGTCTTCAGGCCCCTAGAGGCACCAGGCATGGCAAGACACACATACATGTTTGTTTGTTTGTTTAACCAATTAATTAATTAAACCCTAGTTACCTTGTGTATCCAGTAGTTGCCGTGGTCTTTTGGCATTAGGGCCATGTTAATAAATGGCATGGGGAAAGCCCACAGCTCAGCTTCTGGGTCTCAGAAACAAAGTACTATGTTTAAATGCACTATTAATTTGTCAAGGCAGATTTTAAAAAAACAAAACAAAACAAAAACACAACAACAAAAAAGAAAAACCCAGGACCACACACACAGGAGAATCTCCTATTTGTCTCCTTAGGACAACGTGTACAGGTTCAAGGTCCGAAGCTAGTGGAAGCCAGTGCTGCCAATGTCTTATTTCCTGCCTGTCACACAGAAGACCCTTGCAGTCCCTCCCAGCTGCAATGAGACCCCAGGGAGACATGCTGGGCAGCAGAGAAGGGGGGTGTCTTTCTTCTCAGGTTTGGTGGCTGAGCAGTGCCAAGCTTGCCCTGAGTTTCCTCAATCGGCCAGGAGCATGATGGACGTGTGACAGACTCCAGGCATGCTTTTCAAGGCTAGATGAGCTGGGCCAGACCCCAGCTATTGCACCTCGAGAACAGGTTCATGTGGGGTCCAAAGTCTGACTGGTCTAGCGCTGAGCTGTGGGGCCTTCGGTGTCACTGGTGATGGTCATGGCCGGCTCTTTCCACCACATTCCCTCTTCCCAGTCCCTCAGCGCCAGCTAAGGAAGACATCTCATGGGAAAGATGCAGGAAGATGCAGAGTGACCCATCTGTCTCCTGCGGGCAGAGGCCATCCTCCTGCCTCAGGCTGCTCCTGAAAGACAGAGATGGCGGTATGCTGGGGTGCAGGTCCTCACACCTTTGAGACCCAGGACAGGACCAAGAGGCATAGGCAAAGGGAACAGACCCTTCTGTCTTGCTTTTATGTAAGAATGCTTTCAGGAGGGGGGTTCTGCCAAAGAAGCAGGCCCAGGCAAGCCTCTGTAAGATGATCAGTAGCTGGTACTCGAGTAAATGCCCACCCAGGAGGGATAGCGTTGCCCCTTGTGTGGGATTCTGGAATCCTTGAACGAAATACAACCTCTATTCTGTGTCTCAGAAGGCCTGTCCGGGTCCTCTCGGCCTCTTGTGCCTCACCTTGACCTGTCGGCCCCACTCTCCGCTCTACTTTAGCTTTGATGGCCACAAAGGCCTCAGCAGCTCCTCCCTGGGGCCCTTCCAAAGCCACCCTTGTCTGGGGTGCATCCCTTCCTTTCTCTGGCTCCTTGAGTCCAGTCTCCTGTCTCATGTTAGCTCTTAAAGCCCTTCTCCCTGGGTGGTATGTGGTGTTAGCTCTAGCAGTTTTGCTTTATCACTGTAGCTCCTGTCCCCTCTTCAGAATATAAGCACCAGGAGCAGGAGCACAGGGACTTTTGTTGCTAATAGTGGTTTCTCCCAGAGCCGGCAGTGATTTGTCCTTCCATCTCCTATTGACATATCTAGACTGACCCCTGCCCTCCACAGTTCTGAAGACACAATGTGTGGCCGTCCTTGAGCATGGTTCTTGAGAGAGCATAGTAAAGCATGGGCCATCATCAGAAAGGTGCCAGGTTTTTGCTGAGTACATTATACATAGATACATGACCCTGAGCTGGCTTTCCTGTCTATGGATCGCACACTCCCGTCTCACTCAGTGGAGCATCTCGAGCTGCTTCTTACAGCCCAGATTTCTGGCTTTGTCACCCACTGCCTGGGAGGCCTGGGGCAAGTCACTGCAACTGCACCAATCTGAGCTTCAGTTCCATCATCTGTAAGATGTGGCCAACAGTGGTTCTTTGTAAGGATGGATTAAGGATGGACAGTGCAGAGTACAGTGTTCAGCACATGCAAAGTTCCATAAAATTTCCTGCTGCCATCTACCCATCCATCCATCCACCCACCCACCCATCAGTCCATCCTCCACTCATCCACCCACCCATCAGTCTATCCATCCATACATCCATCTATCCACCCATCAGTCTATCCATCCATATATCCATACATCCACACACTCATCATCCATTTATCCATCCACCCATACATCCACCCATCAGTCTATACATCCATACATCCATTCACCTACCCACCTATTCACCCACCCACCCATCAGTCCATCCATCCACACAGCCATACATCCATTTATCCATCCATCCATCCACACACCCATCCATCCATTTATCCATCCATCCACCCACCTACCCACCATCCACCCATTCATCCATCCACCCATCCATCAGTCTATTCATTCATCCATTTATCCATCCATCCATCCATCTGCCCGCCTGCCCACCCACCCACCCATCCACCCACCCACCCACCTGTCTACCCATCTACCCATTCACCCATCCATCCATCTATCCATCCACCCATCAGTCCATCTATCCACCCATCCATCCACCCACCCATACACCCATCCATCCATCTATCCATCCACCCATCAGTCCATCTATCCACCCATCCATCATCCATCTGTCCATCCATCCATGGGGTACAGCAGCAAGGGACAGTGCTCTTATTCAGAGTGGGAGAGGCCCAGTCAACCCTCTTGACAGTCTCTTTGCTACCTGAAATATTTTTCTTTTTCCCTTCAAAAGCACCTAATCCTAGGAGAGAACTGGGGCATGGAGGGGTGAGAACGGTCCCTGTGTTCTCTCCACAGGAACGCACTTGTGGAGGAACTGACTCCCCATCTGACTGTGCCCACTCACAGTGTGATGGCCTCACAAGTTAGGGAGCTCAGAGGCAGCCACTGGCGATGGTAGGACGCTGAGTGGCAGGAGAGCTGCTTTGTGCAGCACACAGGCGGCAGGTGCTTCAGACACTGACATTAGCAGGCTTCTTGGGTTGGAGGTTTTAATTAAAAAATCCTAGAGAACTCTTTCCTTAACTCCAACCCTTCTCAGTAATTACTCTCCTCTGTGCTGGTAGAGGTTCTCTCTCCCGCTCTCCCTGGGGGTGGGCGCTATAGCCCGCAACACCCGGACCAGGGGCAGGCAGGCGTTCTCTGTGCTCTACCCTTGGGCCCTCCACCACTCAGACTCAGTACCTCTGTGGGCTTGGGTGTCCTGGAATCTATTAGAATCTGTCAGGTATCGGCTGTTGGCTCCTCAGTTATCCTGGAGCTCTAGGAATCCCAGTCCACACCCCATCTGACCCCTGGGAACATCATTGATAGCAGTGAGTCTAAGAATATCCTCTCCTCTTCCAGCTGATCCCATACATGAAGGGCTAGACCTGACTCCTAAAGCAAGAGTGCTGGACAGCCTATATTGCTGGTCCACATGCTGCGTCCTGAACTCATCTGTCAGCCGTACCACCTCACAGCATGTCAGCCAGCCTTCATCAGCAAGTTCATGTTCTGTGGCTTCAAGGGCTCTCTTGTTCACTTGAGCAACTAACTCTGTGGTGGCCCAGAGAGTTAATAACTGACCCTCAGAAGGACTAGGCAAATCCTGGCAGGATCTGGGGGTCCCTGGCTGCTCTGTAGAAGTTCCCTGGTGGTAACATCTCACGCTGTCCCTAGGTGATGGAGTTCTTGTCATGATGGTGACTCACCAGGTGATATGCCACTGAGGACAGTTTTCTCCTCCCCCTGACGTCCTTACTCATCCTTCTCTGCCTCCCAGACTTAAAAAAAAAATGTCCTGACCCCAATGTCTATGGCTGGGGACTGAATTGAGGGATCTCCTTTTCCCCTCAAGCCACCATGGTTTATGACTGCTAGACGGTGCTTCTATGTGACCCCTTCATTTCCTTCCTGTTTGTCCTGCCTCAGCACAGGCCACCAGCTGCCATGTTTTGTACCACAGCCCCAAATCTCAACATGCCCACCAGCCTCCCATCCTCCCTTGGATGTAAGAAACATCGGTGGTGCCCCCCATGGTGGACCCCCATGTGTGCTGGGCAGCTAACTTCTGACATCATTAGGATCCTCCTCTCCATCCCCACACATTCCCCATGGTGTTTTCTCAGGCCCAGAATCCTCAGCTTTCCCTGGCCAGCCTCAATGGCCACCCCATGGTTTACCTTTATGGTCTGTTTAACAGGATTTAGAGGCACCTAGAAAGATGGTGGAGCCACGTCTGAGTGTGTCTGTGGGCATTTCCAGAGATGAGCAGCATGCGGAGAAGACATGACCATGGCCCCCCATCTGCCCATGGGCCAGGGGACAGGGGCAGGGGCAGGAAGGAGAAAGTGTGTGCCCACAACCCCTCAGCCTTTCTTGAGCAGGTGTTTGGGCTGCTGCTATCCTTGGAAACTGTCAGGTCTTTAGCCTCAGGCTGGGGCTGAGTCATTGTCCTCTCTTGCTCCGATGTCTCCTGGTGTCTTGGACTCTCTAGTGTGCAGGTGGTCAGTGCAAGACAATCCAGCCTCCAGAGAGGACAGATGCTCAAATATATTACCCCACATACAAAACTAGGGTCTACAGTCCCAGAGAACACCAGCAAATATTGACACCTTCTCTGGTTTGCCTTCCACCCACACAGAATGAGGTGATTGACGTTAACAGCCCAGACAACAAGCATTTTCTGACGCTCTGGAGTCCTGATCCCACAGAGAGGGTGGTGGCAGGTTTGGTTTTTTTTTCTGAAACTCTTTCCTAGACTGCAGATGGCATCTGGGATGGTTGACGTCACTTGTCAACTTGGCAGAATCAGGAATCCTCTGGAAAGGGAGTCTTGAAGACAGACTGTCCAGGTCATGCTGGCCTGTGGGCACGGCTGTGAGGAATTGTCTTAACTGGGTTAGTTATGTGAGGTGCAGTTTCAGCGTCTGGGTGCTGGACAGAGGAGGCAATGAGCTCAGCGTGGATGGACAGACAGCCTGTATGCCTTGCTCTGGGTCCTGACTGTGGACAGAGGCCATGATGGATTTCAACTGGAGCTGGAATTGAAATAAACCCTCTCCCTCTTGTTATGAGTGTGTCAGTCAAGTCATGTATGTTGTCAGTCGTGTGTTATCAGTCACTTGTCAGTCAAGTGTGCTATCAGTCGCTTAAGTTGTCAGTCACATGTGTTGTCAGTCAAGTGTGTTATCAGTCACATTTGTTGTTAGTCGAATGCATTGCCAGTCATGTGTAGTGTTGGTCATGTGCACTGTCAGTCAAGTAAGTTGTCAGTCATGTATGTTGCCAGGGCAACAGGACAGAAACAAAGGCAGCAGCATCACGGCAGTCACTCCCTGGTCCATGCAGTGTCCTTGTTGCCTGTTCTTATGAGGACTTGGGTGTATTGCACTTTGGACAACCCACGTGACCTCATCTTACCTTGATTATGTCTCAGAAGGTTGTCCTTCCCAGTGCAGCCGCAGTCTCTGGCATTGAGGTAGACTTAACACAGAGAACTGGCGTGGAGGGTAAACACATCCCCCATTGCCACGACCTTCCTGTCCCCACAGTCACCTTCCTGGACCTCACTCTATGAGAATATTCTGGATGCCCCTCCTCCCCCATCTAGACTCTGTCAGCGAGAGAGACGAGTGCACACCTGTGCCCACTCCCAGTGCCAAGAACACTGCCTGGCACACGGTGTGTACCCAGAGTATTCGCAAAGTCCACTCATCCCCTTTGCCACCCTTAAAATAAAAAAGGGACAGGGAATGGGACCCCAAGGCTCACCCTGAAGCTGACCAGAGGCTAAGATTCAGGTAGCATGGTGGCACAGGACATCCCTACCATGCCTGCTTTCTTCTCCTTTGGGGTACCAACCAGTGGGACTCCCCACTTTAGTCAGCCCTCACCCAGTTGGAGCAATGCACCCAACAGCAGGCCAGGCCCACGCTTTCTCATGTGGAGGGTGGGTCACCTGCAAAGGTCTGAGGGGCGGGAAGTAACCCCACGGAGCCACCTCCGCCTTTGACAAACCAAGTGATATTTCTTAATAACTTGTTGTGAGAGTCTCATTTTCCTCATTGATCTTCTTGCCAGCTGTCATTGCCCCTAATTACGAGTCTCTGACTCCCCAGCCTCTCTGTCAGGTTGATAACGATGAGCTGTGAACGAGCGTGCAAGGCCCGGGGCACCTCGTGGTGTGACTTGAGCAGAGCAGGAGGTACCAACCAGCCAGGACTGGATCGCTGCAGTCTTCAGCATGCAGCTAGCGGTCTCCAGTACCATCCCTTATGACCGTTTCCATACTGACAGCCAGCAGCCACCCCTGGCACCCAGAGCATGAGATATGGCTAGTGTGACCAGAACACTTCTTTTAAAATTATTTTTATTTTAATTAATGTAAATTGAAATAGCTACAGATGAATCATCTCTCCCGAACCTGTGTTTCCTCCCCTTTAAGACGGAGATAAGATTATAGTGAGACTACACCAATTGTGTGTGTCTGAGTAGGGTGGAAGGTATGTGTGTATGTGTGTGCGCGCGTGTGTGTGTGTGTGTGTGTGTGTGTGCATGTTGGGGGGTTATAGATGTATGTTTGTGTGCATATGTGTGCATGGTTGTAGAGATATTTAATCCCAATCTGGGGTTTCCACGCCACCTTTGACCATTTAGTTCCCAGACAAAAGATACACACAGCCTTTATATTTATAATAGCCTTAATCAGCACAAGAGCTGGGCAGCTTCTACCCTCTCTCCTGTTAGAACCCGCTTTCCTATCGATAACCCCCAGTTATCACTTGCAGCGCTTCATCTGGGCTGCCCCTCTCAATTCCAGTTGGCCAGCCCTCAGGACCATGGTGTCTTTCTCCTCTCTCCACCTTCTTCTCCTCTTTCCCTCCTGGCTCTCCACCAACCCCAAGCCTGGGAATCCTAAACCCCGCCCATGTCTCTCCTGCCCAGCTACTGGCTGTCAGTATGTTTATTCACTAATCACAAACAACTTGGGACAAGGTCGCATAGCATCACTTGGGTGGGTCTACATGTGGACTCTCTTGTCTCCGAGGCAACCATGTCTTGGGGCCCCCCAATTAGCATTATAATATACAACAGACCAAACCTCAACAGTGCACATATATGTATACATGCACACATGCATGTATGCATGGGTGGTGTATTAGTTAGGGTTTTACTGCTGTGAACAGACACCATTACCACTGCAAGTTCTATAAAAGACAACATTTACTTGTGACTGGCTTACAGTTCAGATGTTCAGTCCATTGTCATCAAGGCAGAAACATGGCAGCATCCAGGCAGGCATGGTGCAGGAGGAGCTGAGGGTTCTACATCTTTATCCAAAGGAACAGACTGGACATCCTCAGGCATCTAGGAGGAAGCTCTCCAAGTCCATCCCCACAGTGACACACTTCCTCCAACAAGGCCACACCTTCTAATAGTGCCACTCCCTAGGAGGGGTATACACAAACCATCACAGGTGGTCACACACACATGGGATGTGGAGACCAGAAGTCAGCATCTGGTGTCTCCTTCGCTCCCTCTCTGCCATACTTTTGACACAGAGTCTCCTACTGAGCCTGGAGTACAATGATTCTGCTAGAACTTGTTGGCCAGGGAGATTTGGGGTCCTCTTGTTCCTGTCTCCTGGGCAGGCACATGCTGCCTCTCTCTGCTCTCATGTGGGCACAGGGATCTGAGTCTAGTTCTCCATTTATGAAGCCATTGCTTTGCCCAGCCACGCCCCCCCAGTGTGACACACAGCTCACCAGCCACGCCCACCAGTGTGACACATGGCTCCCCAGCCACACCCACCAGTGTGACACACAGCTCCCAGTCACCCACTGCTGTTACACAAGGCTCCCAGTCAGAGGCAATCTGGGTAACTTCCCCTCCAAGGCATTCTGACTGAGGAACTTTGCTGATGCTGGCCACTGTCCCTGTGATGTCCCCCATGAGTCAGAAGGAAAGAGGGACAGTGGGATTCCAAGGATGGGGACTTTTCCCTTAAGCAATTAAGGTAGCAATTGTAAGAGCATTTCCATTTCCTCCATCTTGGCAGGAAACGGCTCACATTGTCACACATAACGACCGAGACACCGAAGCTTCCTGGTAGTGGGGGTTTTTTGCTTCTGCTGTGAGTCAAGGTAAGTCTATGATCTGGGGTGGGGTGCGGGGAGCTGGTTCTGTCATCTTTAGTTTGGAGGCCTGTACTGAGGGATGGGTGATATGATGTGTGTACACAGTGATCATGCGCTGTCAGCTCCCAGTGTGGAGGAAGTGACCTGTCACCCGCCATCTGAAGACAGTGTCATGACAGCTGTTACCTTAGCATTGTTGGGTCCACCAACTGACCTAGGATGGCCCTGGCTGGGTCCTCCTGTCTCTGCTCCCCACCCCATAATTTCTTTCCTTCCAGTTGTTAGTGACAGGGTCCTAAGATCGTGAGGGAGTCTAAGACCATTGGATCTAGGATGCACGGTGTCTTGCCGAAGCCCATTGTTAAAAGGTCAGGTGTTGCTGCAAGAGGGTAGAACCCTTAAGAGATGTGTCGACGGCGTAGGGACTGAAGAGATGGCGCAGCAGTTGCCTGCATGCAGCTTTTGTAGATGACTGAGGTTTGCTTCTCAACACCCAGGTGTTGCAGGCATCTCATATCTCCTGTAACTCCAGCTCCAGGGCTTCTCTGCCTTCAAGTGATCCTGTGTTCACACGCACAGACACGAGTGTACATGCAATTATCTTAAGACAGACAGACAATACCTAGTGGAAGGAAGCTAGGCCACTGGTTGTACACTCTGAAAGAGATGTCGGGACCCACTTCCTTCCTCTCTCTCTCCCTTTACTTCCTGGCTGCCGAGAGGTGAGCCACTTCCCCTGCAACACATTCCACCCACCACACGCTCCTCCCCCACACGCTCCTCCCCCACACGCTCCGCCCCTACATGCTCCGCCCTTACATGCCCCACCCTCACATGCCCCACCCTCACATGCTCCACCCTCACATGCCCTACCCTCACATGCCCCACCCTCACATGCTCCACCCTAATGCTGCTTCCTCAACCCCCTCACCATGTCAACGTGCCACCTGACCTCAGACTGAAGTCTCCCAAGCCATGTTTGCAAATGAATCTTCCTTCCTTATAAATTGATCTACCTCGGGCATTTTATTACAGAACTAGAAATCGGACTGACATGGAAAGAAACTGGCACCAACCACAAGAGTTGCAACATCCTGATCATAAGTCATGATGTCAGGATTCTGGGACAGGAACCTAGACCCCACCTCTTCAAAGAAGCAGATAAGAGTCTGATTAGCAACACGGTCTCCCGGGGGAGGGATTGCTGCAGCTCTTTCTGTAAACAGTCTACTATATCTTGGCGTCATTTACTCAATAAATAATTCCCAGTCTTTTTTCAGTCCATGAAGACAGATGCATTTTTAAACTGTCCATTTGTTCTTGCAAATACCCTTCCAGTGTTTGCTGACCCGGGCTTTATGGCAAAGGCAGCAGGCGGCCCCTAGAGTGTTAGGCATTGGATTCTACAACAAAACAGCACAATGCTTTATCTCAGGCTGAGGGAACTCACGAGCCTCAGCCTGAGAACTTACCTTGCACTGCTCAGCCCTGGACAGACGCCTGGCACTCTCTTGTAATTTCCTGCAGGCCTTGTTAGCTATGACCCCTGCATTTTAAGCTACGGTGTGGCTGCCTCCCTGGACCTGAGGGAATCAACTCAACGGTGAGGTCATAGACTTTCCTGATGGAGAGAGGTGGGAACGAACCTGGGTACATCCAGAGTGAGCCGACAGGAGCCCAAGTGGAGAAAGGAGCTATCCTCAGAGTCTCTACCCAGCAGCAGCAGCAGCAGCAGCTAACTACCTGCCGGGAGGGGTCAACACAGGAGGAACGTAGTTACCAAAGCCCAGGAGTCAGAGCTGATGGCATGAGGTGCATCTTCTGCCCACCGCCATCCACCTCTGTGCTCCTTCTCACATGGCCCTCTTTCCCTATCACACTCTCATAGACACCATGTTCAGCTGACAACCCTGTAGGGGGCGTGTTCTCCAGAGTTTCCAAATGAAAGGAACGTGGAAACAGAAAAAGCAGAAGTGCCCATGATAGGGAAGGATGAGCTTCAGAACCGTGTCCCCTCCTGTACACCTTTTTTTCCCCTGTGGGGTTATTGATCATTTACTTCAGAAAGGAATCTGTCTGAGGACCGTGGGAAGTGGCTCAGTTGGAAAGCCCTTGGTGCGCAGCGTGGAGATCCACGTTAGTCCCATTTTCCATGTGGGAGACTGAGCCTCGGAGAAAAGACATAGGAAGAAGCTGGGGTTGGAACCTGGAGCTGTTGGTTCTCTGTTTAATCTGCTGCCCAGGCCTGGGGACTGCATGTGAGACCCAAGCTGATGACGGTGCCACAGCCTAGAGACTCCAATTAATAAGACATCTCCTGGATGGTGGATAAGTGGTCTCCTGCACTGGGTGGTTGACACTGTGCTGGAAGTGCCCACCATTCCGGAGTCTTAAGAGACAGACTCCAGGACCCACCTAGCACCCCGAATCAACTGCTCCAGGCCATGGTGGTACAAGTGTCCCAGAAGGTTTGGGGTTCAGGTTCCCAGGTCAGATACACCCTTTGATGGGCACGAGGAAGCCTGAGATCTTGCCACTAAGTCCTCAAAAAGAGCATCTTAGAAAGGGCTGCTTCCGGGCCTGTTGTCCTCAGCTCTCCCTGCGTACTGAGCTCTGCATGTGTAGCGCGCATGCATGCTGTCCCCACATTGCCCGGGATCAGAGTGAGCTGAGTACCTGGGAAAAACTGCATGTGTGTGCGCATGCATGCTGTTCCCCCCCCCACACACACACACACACATTGCCCGGGATCAGAGTGGACCCATGGAGCTCTCCCTGAACCCCCAATGAGAGCTATTGGCGCACCTGAGTCTCCTCTTCCTTTCCAGAAAAAGAAAATCTCGTTCACAGTAAACATCCTTCTGAGACGCTTGATTGGCAGCTCAAGAGGGTCACAGGATATCGGCTCAGAGGTCAGAGCTCCAGACACCCCTGCTCATGGTGGGCTAGGTCCCTGGGATTTCTAAGAACTGCTGCGGTCAGCTGCATGCCCCCAGTCTGCCTGTGAGGGTGTCCTTGGGAAGGTCTGTCCGTTCTCAGAGCCTCGGTTTCCCCTTCTGTGAAACAGAAACAGCAGCAACACAGCCAGAACATGGAAATGGAATGGACAAAGTTAATGTCAGCTGCTCCTCAGCTGTCCCTGGATCATCACACTGAGCGTGACAACGTGGCGGTCCGTGAGCGCAGCAGCCATGACAGGAGTTGACGGTCAGAAGAGACTAGAGCTGAAAAGACCCTGTCGGTGACATCACCAACGTCCTGCCATCCTAAGAGACTTACTCTAGTGCCGCCACGTATGCACCTGCAAATACCTGTGCTGCACAGCAGTAACTGATGGCGCCCAAGGTGCTCAAGGGTAATCTAACATGAATCAGGCCCTATGTCAAAACAGTTTATAAACCGTCTCCATGGGAAGCTGCAGGCGTCTCCCATACCTCATGGTTGTTAGTCCTTAATTACATCAGGATACCAAGTCAAACAACTAATCCGCATACACCGTCTAGGTGCATGTAAGATCGGGCCAGGATGTTCACAGACAGGACAGCCCGGCCACACTGTCACATGGTGTTACTGGCATTGTCTTTAATACTCCTATACTGAGTCAGAGCACAGTCTGTACAGAGTGCTGGGTACTCAGCCAGAGCACAGTCTGTACAGAGTGCTGAGTACTCAGCTGGAGCACAGTCTGTACAGAACGCTAGGTACTCAGCCAGAGCACAGTCTGTACAGAGTGCTGGGTACTCAGCTGGAGCACGGTCTGTACAGAACGCTGAGTACTCGGCTGGAGCACGGTCTGTACAGAGTGCTGGGTACTCGGCTGGAGCACGGTCTGTACAGAGTGCTGAGTACTCGGCTGGAGCACAGTCTGTACAGAGTGCTGAGTACTCAGCTGGAGCACGGTCTATACAGAGTGCTGAGTACTCAGCTGGAGCACGGTCTGTACAGAGTGCTGAGTACTCAGCTGGAGCACGGTCTGTACAGAGTGCTGAGTACTCAGCTGGAGCACAGTCTGTACAGAGTGCTGAGTACTCAGCTGGAGCACGGTCTGTACAGAGTGCTGAGTACTCAGCTGGAGCACGGTCTGTACAGAGTGCTGAGTACTCGGCTGGAGCACGGTCTGTACAGAGTGCTGAGTACTCAGCTGGAGCACGGTCTGTACAGAGTGCTGAGTACTCAGCTGGAGCACGGTCTGTACAGAGTGCTGGGTACTCGGCTGGAGCACGGTCTGTACAGAGTGCTGGGTACTCAGCTGGAGCACAGTCTGTACAGAGTGCTGGGTACTCGGCTGGAGCACGGTCTGTACAGAGTGCTGGGTACTCAGCTGGAGCACGGTCTGTACAGAGTGCTGGGTACTCGGCTGGAGCACGGTCTGTACAGAGTGCTGGGTACTCGGCTGGAGCACGGTCTGTACAGAGTGCTGGGTACTCGGCTGGAGCACGGTCTGTACAGAGTCCTGGGTACTCAGCTGGAGCACAATAAATACTGGTTTCCAGGTCAGATGACTGGTCACACTTTAGTCGTAGACCCCGTGGGGAGGAGCTGGCAGGCTTCCATACCTACCTCTGCAGATGCAGCCTCCACTCTGGCTGGAATAGACTCCAGGGTACCAGTGCTGAAAAGTGAGACCCAATAAACTCATCGTGCGGGCGGCTTCGAGCGGGCCTGATTAAGCGAATCTAACCACTGCTGTAGGTCTCTTGGAATTGTGGACTGGCAGAGGTATCAAGCAATCGATCGGGTTGTCTGAGCCAGAAGTGGGGCAGGGAGGGAGGTGTCTGCAAGCCTCCGCCAGCAGAAACAAATTCATTCTGTCTGCAGAGGTGCCTGGCAGGCCTGTCATAAATCAGAAGAGTAATCAATGGCTGGGGGAGGGGAAGACACCATAAGACAGGGCGAAGGTCCTGGATCCCTGTGAAGTTACAGCAAATAGGGTCAGACGCCCCGACCAGACGGGTTCTTTCTAGCCGAGTGACCCCGGGTCACTTGCTCCGTGGGGACCACTTCATCCTTTGCAGAATGGGCTTGCTGGAGTCGGAGTTTAGTTACAATGAGATTGTGTCCCTCTGCCCTGGCCCCATAATGGCAGCTGTGGGGCCGCTGGCCGCTCAGGACACCACAGATTAAATTAAGATGTGTTCTAAGTGTGAAACTTCCTACCAGATCTCCTAGACACTGCATGGCCAGAGGAAGAGTCCATAATTTTTTAATCTTGATTTTATTATTAAATAACACCTAAGATCTACTGTGTTTAAAAAAATGCATTATCGAGCCACCTACAGCTGTGTCTATTTAAAAAAAAATGTAGCTGTAAGAATATCTAAAATAATCTCTTGTCATTTTCTTTCTATTTCTACTGAATGACACTGGCCTCTCCGCATCCTTTCAGATATCTTTTGGACACATAGATAGATGCGTGCTTATATGTGTGTGCACATGAGTGTATAGGTCGGAGGTCAATGCCAGGCATATTCTTTTGTTGCCTCCTGCCTTGTTTTTTGAAACAAGGTCTCGCTCGCTCGCTGAACCTGGAACTCGCTGATCGGACCAGACTGGCTTCCAGTGGTTCCCGCATCCACCCTTGTCGCAACAACTGTTCCATTGCTAAGTCGGTGACAGAGGCAGCTTCTAAAAGAGAGAGCTTACTGGGGCTTACAGTTTCAGAGAATGACTCCCATGACCATCTTGGCGGCAGGCAGGCAGGCAGGCAGGGAGGCATGGCACTGACTGGAGCAGTAGCTGAGAGCTCACATCTGATCCACAAGCAGGAGGAAGAGAGAACTAACTGGGAATGGCTTGGACTTTTGAAACCTCAAAGCCCACCTGCCAAGACATGCTTCCCCCAACAAGGCCACACCTCCTCCAACACAGCCACACCTCCTCCATCAACAGGACCACAACTCCTCCAACAGGACCACACCTCCTCCAACAAGGCCACACCTCCTCCAACACAGCCACACCTCCTCCATCAACAGGACCACATCTCCTCCAACAAGACCACACCTCCTCCAACAAGGCCACACCTCCTCCAACAAGGCCACACCTCCTCCATCAACAGGACCACATCTCCTCCAACAAGGCCACACCTCCTCTAACAAGGCCACACCTCCTATAACAAGACCACACCTCCAACAAGGCCACACCTCCTCCAACACAGCCACACTCCTCCATCAACAGGACCACACCTCCTCCAACAAGGCCACACTTCCCCCAACAAGGTCACACCTCCTCCAACAAGGCCACACTTCCCCCAACAAGGTCACACCTCCTCCAACAAGGCCACGCCTCCCCCAACAAGGCCACACCTCCTCCAACACAGCCACACCTCCTCCATCAACAGGACCACACCTCCTCCAACAAGGTCACACCTCCCCCAACAAGGCCACACCTCCTCCATCAACAGGACCACACCTCCTCCAACAAGGCCACACCTCCTCCAACAAGGCCACACCTCCTCCAACACAGCCACACCTCCTTCATCAACAGGACCACACCTCCTCCAACAAGGCCACACCTCCCCCAACAAGGTCACACCTCCTCCAACAAGGCCACACCTCCCCCAACAAAGCTACGCTTCCCCCAACAAGGTCACACCTCCTCCAACAAGGCCACACCTCCCTCAACAAGGCCACACCTCCTCCAACACAGCCACACCTCCTCCATCAACAGGACCACACCTCCTCCAACAAGGCCACACTTCCCCCAACAAGGTCACACCTCCCCCTACAAGGCCACACCTCCTCCACCAAGGCCACACCTCTTGATCCTTCTCAAGCAGGTTCACCTATTGAGGACTAAGCAGTCAAGCATGATTCTATGGTAACCATATGTTGACCCTATGGTTCAAACCACTGCACTCACTCCCTGGCCCCACACTCACTTGCAGCCATAACATAAAGCCAAATGCATTCAGTCCAGCTTCAAAAGCCCCCATAGTCTTTCACAGTCTCAATACTGCTTAAAATTCTGAAGTCCAAAGTCTCTCCTGAGACTCCAGGCAATCTCTTAATAGCAACTCCCTGTAAAATCGAAATGCAAATTACATACTCCCAACCTACACGGGAACAGAATATACATTACCATTTCAAAAGGTAGAAAAGCAGGCACAGTGGGAGGGACACCAGGCCAAGGCAAGACCAGAGCACAGGAGCAGACTCCAAGTCCTGCATCTCCCTGTCTGATGTCAAAGCGCTCTTCAGATCTCCTGCTCCTTTCCAGCTTTGTTGACTACAACACATTTCTCCCTCTTGGGCTGGTTCCAGACATGGTCTGCAGCTCTTCTTGGCAGGTCTAGATGGCTTCGGAGAAGGTGATCTAGGTTTCGCCATCATGGCTTCATGGAATGGCCTCTCTGGGCCACCGTGCTTGGCTAAACATGGGTTTGGGGGGGACAGAATTCAGGTCCCCATGAGCCATCCCCCAGCTTCCTATCTGGTGCTGTACCCACTGAACTCCCCAGCCTCCTCTTTCTCTTTCACTTCCCCCATCCCCCTGCCTCTTCCCATCTCTCCACTTTCATCAATGCCCAACCCTTTCCCTAGGAAGATGCTGGGATATTTTTTTTGCTGACACAGACTCTGGTTAAAGCTCTCAGGAACTACAGAGTCCTGGCCTGAGCGTTTGTCTCCTGCTTCCGCCAGCAAGGCGGGTGGTGCAGGCTGGCACAGTGCGGCTTTGCCGATCCAGTTGCAATGGCTCTTCAGAGGCCCGAGGGTCAGCACTGCGGCCCTTCCCAAGCCTTCCTGGAACTGCTTCCCTGTGTGCCCTCCCAGGCAGCTGTGGAGTACATTTGTCACCGTGGGAGGAGCAAGGGCTCCCATTTGCCTGAGGTCTGGCTTCCATGGTGTCTAGTTCTGTGGCAGGCACTTTCCCAGCATCCACTGCCTCAGTCTGGCCGAAGGAGGACCTGGGAGCAGGGCACCCAAGAGCCTCTTTCCTGGATGTGGAAGGCCTACCCCAGCCCAGCTTCAAATAGAAGCTGATTCTTTCTGTCCCTTCAATTCTGAGTCCCCCTTCGCCCCCTGCACAGACTGGCCAGCATTCGTTAAACTCAAGTTGGGGTCAGTTTTTACCCTCTAAAATGCTTTAGGAACAGGGTGAGTCTGGCATCCTGCTCCCTACCCTACATACTGAGTCACATCCACCGGTTCATTGTTCCCAGGGCTGTGCTGGCTTTAATTAGGATATTTTTATTTTCCCTAGCAGAGAGATAAAGAGGGTGGTGAGCTCAGGGCCCAGGGACATCCAGATGCAACAGCCAGCAGGAGAGGAGGGAACCCTGTCTGCCCGGCCTCTCTGCTTCTGCCTCCCCTCAGTCTGTCTAGATGTCAGAACTAGTGGGAGCCCAGCGGGAGCCTCCTTTGAAGAGGACAGACAAATGCAACCTCACACCTGCAGCTCAAGCGACTCGGTGAACTCACAGACAAGTGGACTGAAGTTCAAATGCAGGGGTCCAAAGGGCTTCCGTGGAGGGGCCAGGGGGCAAGAACCCCATTTCATCCTGAGCCAGGAGCCCAGGGGCACAGTGGTTAGAGATGCACGTCAGAGGTGAAGTCCAGGACAGGGGAGGAAGATCAGCTAGTGAAGTGCTTGCTGTGGGATATGAGAAGCCAAGCCTCCAGCCTGGCTCCCACGCTGGCTCCCATGCAGAAAGCCAGGTGTGTGGTGGGCGTACATCTGCAACCCCAGCTCACCCTCCAGCTGACCTGGCTCCAGGTTCATTTGAAAGATCCTAGCTCAAAAAAAAAAAAAAAAAAAAGAAAAGAAAAAGAAAAAAGAAAAAAAAGAAAAGAAAAAAAAAGAAAAAGAAAAAGAAAAAAGATACAATGTTACTCTCTGGCCCTTACACACAAGCTCCCCTATGTGCACACAAGCACACATGTAAACAAACACACCACACACAAAGAACAAAGCAAAACTGTTTGCTGTTTAGTGTGGGTTATTTTCTCTTTCCAGCTGCAACAAGACACAGGGGCGTCTCTGGAGTGCTGTCTTTGACCCCACATCCAATACCACTCCGAGTACTGTGGAAGGCTGAGCGGAAGCTCTCAGAAAATGCCTTCAAGTCAGATTTGTGTCTTGCCCACAACTCTGCTCTCTGGGGACCAACGGCGGCAGAGTGGCTGAGCCAGGAGGGTTGTGTGTGCGTGGGACCTAGAACCAAGCTGGTTAAGGCGTCCGTTAAGGTGAGTGCCAGTCCCCTTCACTGGTGGGCCGTGAGGATCACAGGCCTCACTTCCAGGCTGCTGCAAATGTTAGTGGAGGTGAATCTGGATTCTGAAAAGCCCTCCCAGAGGGCCTGCATGGAGGAGGTGTCAGAACTGGATGGAGCTGCAAAAGCTGAGCTTTCTTACCGGGCATAGTAACGCTAGCTGCGCCTTTGGTGATAGCCCTGCCCATCACCCACTGCAAGCCTCAGGGAGACTTAAACACAGGCGCTGTTCACATGTGTATTTTATAGGTTAGTATCCATTGCCCACACAGACGCTGTGTCCCACTGTCCATCCACAGGACAAAACACCAGTTGCATGGGATCCTCTACCTCATTAGCCACGCCACTGTGCAAGCCCACAGTCTAGAGCCAGCTGACCTGGTTCAAAACTTAGGTCATCCACTTACCTGCTGGGTGTCTTTCCATCTCTGAGCTTTAGTTTCATTGTAAGATGAGGATAAAGTGTTGTGCAGGTTCCTTGTCAAATTTAGTGAGTTTATATAGATAGTGCATGTGTGTGTCATGTGTGTACATGTGGGATGTGTGTGTATATACACCTGTGCATGTATGTGAGGTCCACCAGTGTGCATGTGTGTGATGCACAGTCAGCTGCAGATAACTAGTAGTCACCTTATTACTTTTATTAATGACATAGTTAGTACTTCCTCCCTCCCCAACTCTATTAAGTCTGATAAATGCTGCACCCTTGGGGGAAACACACAGATCAGCTGTCCCTGTCCTCCCCAACAGTGCTCTCCCTCCTGAGGGGAGCACAGGTCTGCTCTGCCACATGGAGCTTCTCTGACTGTCTGTGAACCTCGGTTCCCTGGAATCTGGCTTGGCATAGCAATGGTTTGCTCCTTTTCACTGCTGAATAGTATTCCTTTATAGATCCCTACAAGTCTTTATGTCTGCTTATATTTTCATTTCTCTTGGGCAGATATTTCATGGACGTATTGCACAAACAGAAGCTGGTAAACAGGTTTCTTAAACACCTGTGCCATTGTGCTTGAGTCGTCAAGCCTCGTTTGATTAGAGGTCCCTGAGCACTGTGTGGAGATGCTGCCTGTGAAAAGTGGCTCTGCTATCTGTTGTCATCCTTCTTGGCCCTTGGTCTCTGGCGGGGGATTGGCTCCAGGTGACTACACTCACAAACCCAAGTCTCTGTGAAGCAGCACAGTGGCCATACAGAGCCGTGTGTCCTGCCTTCCTCGGGTAGCTCCTGCATGGTCTTTATGGCCCAGCTCACAGGAGCAGCTGTGTAAAGAATGTGTGGACTTTGCCTTTTTTATTGTTCCCTTCCTTAAAGGTTTTGAATTTCTGGAGGGTTGGATCTGAGATTGCAGAACCCGTGGGTAAGGAAGCCAATCTCGCTTCTGCTCCCAGGAGATTCCGACCAGAGGTTGATGGGGCCGGTGAGGTGGAGGGTTCAGTCTCAAGGACACCCACGTGGTTCTGTCACAGTCTCATGAGCCAAACGCATAGACACTGATCGTCCACATGGAGCCGTGAGGAGTCACAGACTCCTGGGGTCTATTCCTCCCCACTCTGAGAGAACATTCAAGTAACCATCACCCTTGCTTACCCTAAGACCAGATAGGGCTGAAGAGCAAGGGCCCCATAAAACACCCCACTTAGCCATCCCAGGCTGGCTCATCTTCCTCCTGCCCGGCCCGACTTGGCAGGGATGGGAGTTCTAAATGGATTCTGTGCCTGTTCCTGCTGATGCTGCAGTCTTTAGGATGCTGTAATTAAGGCTCGGTCCACAGCCCAGATGGAAGCAACCGATTCCCAGGGAGCGGACTGCGGCTCTGGCTCAGTTCAGCTTTGAAGCCCACGTGTGAGTTCTCAGTCCGAAAGTCCGTGAGCTTGCTTGGGGATATTGCCAGCTGGGATTTACAGGCTGTCAGAACTGTCACAGGAGACCTGGCTTCACACACAGATCCTCGTTGGACTTCCAGCTCTATCTGAGTGACCTTTGACATGTCGTCGTCCCCCTGAACCTTAGTATTCCTGTCTGAAAAGTGGAGTGATGATGCATATTTGGGGCATGGTGACTGAATCCAAAGTTGAAGACCCCTCCCATTTCCCATCTTAACCTTGAACTGGGCCATGGCCATGTGTAATAAAAATACTTCCCACTTCTCCCCGCTGCTGAAGATGGGTATGAGGTAACATCTGACCATGGGGATAAGACGGGTATCCCCATCAAATGCCTGGAAGGACAGCTTGGCTCTGCGTTCCCATCACCTACCTGCCCAGGTTTCCAAAGTAGTAGCAATCCAGGTGTGGTGTTCCTTTAAGAGGCAGAGCCTCAGGGGAGGTCCTGAGGTCAGGCCTTGGACAAAGAAGGGATGGCAATCCAGTCTCTCTGGGCTTCCTGTGTGGCGCTGTCTGTCTTCTCTCACGGGCTCTGACTGCCGTGTGGCACCATCCACCCTTGGCCACACCACTCTCACAGACAAACCCATGTGCGTCCCTTTGTCTGACCTCAGACTTTGGACTTACAGAATGGTGAGCTAAATAAACCTCTTTCTAATATAAGTGAGGCTGCCTCGGGTATTTTGTTAGAGTGGTGAAAACCCTACAGCCCTTGAAGAAAAAGTCAAGTCTCCATGTCTCTTCTTCTTCTCTTCCGCTGCCTGAAATGTAGCTGTGATGCAGGAACTCCAACAGCTCTATGGGGCTCTGAGGAGAAAGAACCCACTGCTATGGATGACGGTGCCTCCAGGAGGGAGTCTCTGGCCCCCAGCCTGTGGACCACCTGTCCCTGAAGCTTGTTTCTGAAGCTCTTGATACATTCTTGATACATTGTCCTTGCTCCAGCGCTCCCTGCTACCTGCTGTTGCCAGGATTGAGTTCATTCCAGTAATGACTACAGCGGGCAGCCCGGCATGTCTCTCGGTAGGTATTGACATTATGTTACAAGTAAGAGTGAAGGAGTTGCTGGGCTGGGGCTGTGCGATCTCCAACTCCCCATGATCGCCAAGATGGTAGAATAGAAGGGGATTCTGCAAGGACTGAAATAGCTATGTGGTGTCTCCCAGAGACTCTGGGTTTGAGGGTCTGTCCCCCAAGAAGCTAACCCCACATCCTCTCTGTTGAGACCCCGAGGACCACCCTACCCTTCATCTCCATCCCCCTAGTTTGGAGCCACAGCCTGGAGACCATGAGTTTTGCTTTGCCACCTGCACAGAGAGAGCACACTGATAAACGGACTAGATGGCCCTTTCTGCCGTCTTTTTATCTAGGAACTAAGGGGCAGCAGGCCCAGTGCCAGCCCCGGGGCAGCTGGAGGACAGGGAGCCTGCTGGCCAGCTCTGTCTCCTCCAGAGAAGAGAATTGCTTTCTGTGCCCAAGGTGCCACCAGCACAGCTGAGGACAACGGTGTCAGTATGGACTGGCTCTGCCTGGTCTTTCTAGGCAGCCCTTCTTGGATCCTGCTGTGACTGGTCCATTTCAAGGTGTGCAAACAGTCATACAAAGGTCATACCTTGCTCAGGGTCAGAGGCTCCTCAGGCTCTGCCCTTCCCCCCTCCCACCCCTACCACATGTGTGTGTGTCCTCTCCTGTCCCTCTGGAGCCCTCTGCCAAAACCAGCACTTGGAGTGGGTGCTAATGGCTGCACCATCGCTGCTCCAGGAGGCTAGCTCCTCTGCTGCTGGCCTCAGAAGCCCTCCTGACTTGTTCTTCCACAAACATTTTCCTCCTGAAAAGAAAAGGCCTACTGTAGGCATAACTTTTTTGCGACCTACTTTTAATAAGGGTTCAATCTCTCCTCTAGCCCACCACCCAGCAGAGGTAGTGGAAGAGAAAAGTTATCAGGATATGGAGGGAAGTGGACCTGCTCATTAATATTGCGGGGGAGGGTTGAGTTCAATCTTCTTTCTCAGCAACTCAGTCCTGTAGCAAACACCAAACATGACTCGGCAGCTGCAGAGCAGTCCTTCAGGCAGGCAGATCCCAGGCAACTGTAGTTCAACCCTGAAGAAACTGCCAGGCTTGCCAACTGGCCCGAGTGAAGCCACAGAGGCAGCAAGCAGAACTGTCATGGACAGTTCTTGGGTGGGTTTCTCTCTGGCAGAGTTACCACAAGTTGAGCTCAATAATGCTATGTAAAGTGAACCAATACATTCATGTCTAGCAAAAAAGGAACAAACCAAACCAATGCTCAGTGCTTGTCTCCTGCTGTCTGCGGGCTCATAGTTACACGCCTTCATCACGGGTCCTTTCATGTGTCTGCTATATCCAAACATCCTTTCACCTGTGTCTCAGTCAGGGTTCTATTCCTGCACAAACATCATGACAGAAAAGCAAGTTGGGGAGGAAAGGGTTTATTCAGCTTACACTTCCACATTGCTGTTCATCACCAAAGGAAGTCAGGACAGGAACTCACACCTGGAGGCAGAAGCTGATACAGAGGCCATGGAGGGGTGCTGCTTACTGCCTTGCTTCCCCTGGCTTGCTCAGCTTGCTTTCTTATAGAACCCAGGACCACCATCACCCACAAGGGGCCCTCCCGCCTTGATCACTAATTGAGAAAATGCCCCACAGCTGGATCTCATGGAGGCACTTCCCCCCAACTGAACCTCCTTTCTCTGTGAACACTCCAGCCTGTGTCAAGTTGACACACACAACCAGCCAGTACAACCTGTGTCTGCTTCAGGAAACGTCCTTTTGCCTGTCTGCTTTATCAAGACATCCTTTCGCCTATGTGCCCCAGCAAAACATTATTTGACATAACTGACTTTCCAAAGAAACCAGAAGTTTCCACCTCAGCCTCCTATTCCCCTTACGTGTCAAAGCGGTCCACACTCTCCTACCTGAGCAGGCATCATACAAATACTCGGAAGGCAAGCCCCCAACTTGCCACAGGAGGCTCATTTCTGACTGTTCAAAGAGCCATCCCATGGGCCAGCTGGGCTGAGGATCTGCAGACAGCACGGAGTGAACTGATAGTCTAGTCTCTGCAGCACCCAGTGAACTCCCTGCTCACACCTACCCGGATCCTTCCATTCTGCCTTCTGTGTGCAAAGTCACATACTGCCACCCTTCCCAGAAGCAGACTGCAGGGTTTAATGCACCCGGAAGTAAACGGTTTGGGGTTGGGACAACCCCAGCTAGGCGACCTTAGCAGTCCAGCAGCCACGGAGAACTGGGTGCACCTGAAAGGGAGGCTGGGGATGAAAGAAGCTGGCGAGAGAAGAATGAAACCAAGACAAAGGTCTCCGATCAAGGCTCAAAGTTGAATTTTCTGCTCTGAGATTATAGGGGGAAAACCCCACAGACCCATCCTTTGTTGCAGCTCTATTATGTTGCTTTGTCTCAGCTGGACAATGTTGCAAAGCAAGCTCAGCAGGCAGTCTGCTTCTGCAGGAAACTGCAGGTGCAGCAAGACAGGAGACTTCCCCCAGGTCAGAAGACTCCACCCTAGGTGGGCTTGGTTGGTGGAGGACTGACTGTGGCAAACAATTAAGGTCTGATTAGCCTGCTCAAGGCTGGGGGAAGGGCACAGGTGACCATTCCTCATGTCCTCTCCTGCCTGCATCAGCCTGGTGTTGCAGAGAGAAGAGACACAGTTGAGGAGATGCAGAAGCCAGATGGATGGTGCCTGGATGCCCCCGTTCTTACTTCCCATTTCTTCCTCTAGGGCCTTTCGTTCTCATACTTAGCAGTGTGGTTTGGCCTGGCACGTGCTTAGATTGTGGGTCTGGGGTGCCCTTGCTTCTTACCTGTGGTTTCTTCAGATTGTAATCTGCAAGCACCCCTCCATGCCGGGTACTCCTTTGCTCAGTCAGGCATCTCTGTTGACACTCCTGCTCGCTCTCCACTGCTGTTGAGCAGCCCAGGCAGCTGGGCTCCACGGCCCCTGGATTCATGTCTGCCCTTGGAAAACATCTTGTGTGGGTGTGTTTTTCACTTCCCAAGCCGGGCTGTGGACCTCACTTGGCCCCTCTATCTCACATTGTGACTTGGCTGGGACAGTGGTCTCCCTGCCATGTCTCTCCTGAGTTTTAAGCATCACTGTGTATAGGGACAGACACCTAGAGGTGTCTCAGCCTGCTGTGGCACAGAAACACGGACAGTGTGCATTCCCAATCATGTCCTGGTGTAGGAGCCAGGGACATTGTTCCCAGAGTGAATGACAATAGAATGTGTCAACTTGGTCCTCCACAGTAGCTGCCTCAGGCTGTTCCAGGTTGCCTCCCCAGTCATACCCTGAAGTCATGCAAAAGCTAACCAGTGTCTTCTGCTCCACCTAGTCTGAGTGGCCCCTGTGTCAAATCTTCTGCTGGGGTCCTTTCTGAAAAACTAGAGGTTCAACAGTTAGGTGAACTGGTGTTCCCACACAGAAGCACTCTGCTGGCTCAGAGCTGTCCTTAGGATACAAATGTGGGGATACAGGGGTTTAGCTCAACCAAAAGACAACATCAGGAAGAATCTCGGAACTTGGGTTCGAGTCCCAGATCTGCCCTGCAAACGAGTCCCTGCTTTCTCATCCCTACAATGGGTCTGAAGAGCAAGTGTGGCCTGTAACAGGAAGTTAAGAAAACCATGACTGGAAACCCACCAGCCCCTCACTGCCAATACACACCGATTCTTACTAGTGTGCCTATGAATATTGATGGAGGTTACCCTCGCAACAGCCATGGCAACACTAAGTGTCTCCATGCCTGGTAATCATAGAGCCCACTGTCCTGGTGGCATGGTTGATTGATTGGCTACCTGTTTGATTGATTTGATTGCTGTTATTTTTGCCCCTGCATTTTAGAGTCGCACCTTTAGCAGAGCTGATATATCAAGGGTTATAACAAAAAAAAAAAAGGGAGGGGGCAAGATCCCTGTATTCCTTTTAAGGGCGTGGGCCTGATGACCTCACTGCCCTCTACTGGTCCCTGCCTCCCAGTGAGCAAACACCTCCCAGTTGCAACATCATCTGGGTACCAAACCTTTGAGCACACCAGCCTTCAAGAGCCTTTTACATTCTAAACCACCACAGGAAGACACAGGCCATTACATCCTCATTCTAACCTGAGCAGCCACATCTGGGAAGGGGACCTAGGGCAAACTGTTGATTTCTTGCAACTGCAAGCCAGATATGCAAGCTCTAGTAAAGAGGGGACTTTATGGTCCTGCGTGTTACGTTAAAGCAAATGAAACTGCCATTCTATCAAGTACTGTCCAGCACATTTACCCAGCTTGCATCTGACAAGTCTAAGACGCTAGCTTCAGGTATGGATGGATCCAGGCGTTCAGATACTGTCTCTCCACACACTGCAGCTCTCCTTTAGTCTATGGGTGTGTCTGCCTCAGATATTGTCTTTCCACAGGCTTAGGGCAGAAAGCAAGAAGTTTTCCCAACCATCCCAGTGGGAGAACTGAGCAGGGCTATCTATCCAGCCAGCCAGCCAGCCAGCCACCCACCCATCCATCCATTCTTCCATTCACTCATCCATCCACCCACCCACCCATCCATCCGTCTGTCTATCTGTCCATCCATCCATCCATCCATCCACCCAGCCAGCCAGCCAGCCAGCCAGCGAGCCACCCATCCATCCTTTCTTCCATTCACTCATCCATCCACCCACCCACCCATCCATCCGTCTGTCTGTCCGTCCATCCATCCATCCATCCATCCATCCATCCATCCATTCATTCCTCCATTCACTCATCCATCCATCCATTCACTCATTTTGAGACAGGGTCTTACCATGAGACCAGGCTAACCTGGAGCTTTCTGTGTAGCCTAGGCTAACCCCTGCTACCTGATTGGCCCTGCACTAGAAATGAGTGTGTCCTGTTTTTATTGCCTAAGATTTGTTGTTCACTGTTCTGTGGAATAATTGTGGCTACAATGCTCTGACTGGCAATTTTCACATTGCACACCGCACTCCCTGATCTCGGCAGAGGGGACAAAGCAATGCCCTCCCTGAGGAGTTGGGTAGAGACTGAGGGATCCCCAGATCCCTGAAACAAAACTGCCAAGCTGCCTTCCCTTGCTGCAGGGAACAGGACGGAAGAATGCCTTGTGGGATTTCAGGATGCTGTCACAGTTTCTTTCCTTTATTCATATATATATATATATATATATATATATATATATATATATATATCCTTTCCACATTTTATAAATTTCTAGAATGAACATGAATTGCTGGCACTATTTTTTTTTTAATTATTAAAAGGAAACCCAAGGGTACTGGGGATAGAATTTGGACACAGATGTGTCCTGGCTTTAACTCAGGCTGCTAATGGCTTTCTGTGTCATCCCTTCCAGGTACAGTTTGCATTTTAACCACAGTCAAAATGCTGTGAACCCGAGAAGTCTGTGATGCCGTGACTCCCGGCTCTGAGCAATCCCTCGAGGTCCCAGCCTGCCGTTTGCCTTGTCGGGGCACTTGCTGTGAAATCAGACTCCGTGAGCTTCTCTCTGGGAGCAGCGATATTCAAATGTCTCCATCAGAACGGCGGTGAACGGTGGTGGTGAAATTGGAGAGACACTGCAGACTCAAGTCCGCTCTTTTAAAGACACACCACACCTTTCCCACAAGGCCTCTGTCACCTTTCCATTGCTGTGAGGGAACTCCACAACCATCCCACAGCACTGTCCACAGAGGATCAGACCTCTCAGAGCAACAGCAGGAGGCTAACTAGGCAGCCTTGGGCACGGCTGCTGCTCTCAAGCTTAGTGCGAGCACTGGCCACACCGGGGAGGGGGGAGGGACGGTGTGGTGCCGCGGCTTCGCCGCACACGTTAAAACCTTTGCAGTGCACTGCAACCGCTCTGGTCAATTTCCCTTCCGGGAATTTATTCTGAGATAAAAGTTAATCAGATATTACACACACATAATACTCATCCCCAAGGTCACTTAGAAAGGTGAAAACTTGAAAATAACCCAAATGCGTTACCAAGGAGACGATGTCGCAAACCGCACAGCAACCCGCAGAGAGTTGTGCGGCTATTTAAATGAGCAGAAAGTGCCTTTGTCGTCAGAAAGATGCCGGGGGTGGGGGTGGAGGTGTTCTGATTTGAAAACTGAAGCCCAGGCTTGAAGGGATGATTCTTGGTTTATTCCCACCCCACGCTTTTGCCTTCAGGGTATTTCTTCCAACGCAGGTTCCCAGGATTCCTTGTGGGCTTTGAGCTCTGCTGGAAGCCAGTGCTCCGTGCTCCAGACTGCTCTTTCCTGTCGCCGGTGGCTGGCAGCTCTGGGGGGAGGGGGGCTTCTGGCTTCCTGAGGGCTTGATCTATCTGTCTGACCTGCCTGAGTGGGCGGGTGTGTGGTGAGCGCCTACCGGCTTCTCTGAGAGAAGGGATTCCTCAGTAACACAGCCCATATCTATACCCAAGTGGACATTTTCAACCCACACCTTTGGCTGGAGGCAGTGGTCACACTGGAGTGGCCTCCAGTCCTGGGAACTGGGACAGCAGTGTCCAGGGGCTCCATCCTCCGTCCATCAGCTGCGGTGAAATTCCTACCTCCGGGTTGAGGCGTCTCCTCCCAGGCCACACATTGGCTCTCAACATACCACCATGCTCCAGAAGATCTCAGGGACCCAAATGTGACACCTTAGTGTTGCTGGTGGTCCTGTCAAGACTGTGTGCCTCCGGGGTTCTTAGTGTTTTAAGTCAAAGAATTGGAAAAGAAACGGCAAAGAACCTCCGTCGTTTTATTTAAGAAGATAGTAAAGGGGCTGCAGGGGTTGCTGTGCCATTCAGAGCACAGACATAGTTCCCAGATAAGTTCCAGGATGTGCTCGGCCGCAAAAGGGGCGTTACCAAGGGTTGCTAAGAGAGGAGTGACTTACAGTGTTGTTTGAAGTAGGCCATGCGCTACTGGACAGAAGGCAGGTGGCCTCCCTGATTGATAAACTACCCTCCCCTTGGCTGCCTCTCTGGGACAGGAGAGTCCACCCACAGGCTGACACCCTGTGTACCTTCTGACTTCCTCAGCAATCTCTGTGGTCATGTGACCTCATTACCTCCATCTTGTGGGTGGCCCAGCAGGTCCAGAGAGATGCTGCTGTTTGTCTCAGCTTACCCAGCATGCAAAGATGAAGTCTGAATTTAGAGCTGGTCAGTCAGTAACCACGTTCCAGATATGCAAGAAGAAAGGGAGTGTGCAGGCATCTGGGGAGGAAACTGGGCATGTGGCAGGCGAAGCTCCCTGCTGGGCTGCCTGTGGCTGAGGCTGGGCGTGCAGGCTGGAATCAGACATTTGAGGAATGGAGCATGCGTCTGAAGAGTTGGAAAACCATCCGACGGCAGCAGGCCCAGCCCGTAGACTCTGGAATCTAGTCCTCTGGAGAGACAGGCCTGATCTACAGTGTTTATAAAATTTATAGGCTGTAGTGCACCATTTTTTAAAACTCCCTTTCTGGTTTTTGGTTGGTGGGGGGTTTGAATTTCAGCCTGTGATTAAGGTCCAGGAGTGACATGTTTATAGAGGTGGAAACAACGAGGATTTTGAAAGTAAAACAGCACAAATCACTCCCAGCTACAAGGGCAGTAAGAAAATTTAACTCGTTCTAAGTCTCTGTATCAAGGGGCCGTGGAGAACAGCCATGGATGAGAGCTAGAGAGACCCAGGATGGGAGAAGGCTGGCAGAGGGGACAGAGGCAGCAACCAAGGAACTGTTGGGACCGTGGGGACACCAGAAACCACCGGGAAGCCTGGCAACCACTAAGCCCTCAGTAAAAACACACATTTTTTGCCTTGTGGTAAGAACATGTAAAGTCCTCTCTTTTGGATTAGGGATGTGGCACAGGGGATGGAGTGTTCTCCCAGCATGCACCAGGCTGTGGGTTCCATCACCAACACTGCAAAAGAGGGGAGGGGCTGGCTCCCTCTTGCTATACTGGAATAGACAACACATTTTTTGTTAGAGCCACCTGGCTGAACAGTAGGTGATGGGCATCCAGGTTACTGACTCCACTCTTGCTGTACCATGTCTGTATGTGTGCACAATATGTACATGGGTGCTTAAGTATATGTGTTTAACCATCAGTGTGCATAATTATGTGTATATATATGCATGTGTGCATGTGTATATAAGCATCTATGTGTATATGTGTATATGTACATATGAATATGTGTATATATATGCATGTGTATATGTATATGTGCATATGTGTGCATATATGTATATGTGTATAAGCATTTGTGTATATGTTTGTGTATATGTGTATTGAGCATATATGTGTATAAGTGTATATGTGCATAACCATATGTGTACATATGTATGTATATATGCATATGTGTATGTGTCTGTGTGTATATGTATGTATATATGTGCATATAAGCATATATGTATAAGTGTGTATATCTATATATCTGCATGTATATATGTATATGTTCATAACCATCTGTGTATATCTATGTGTAAATATGAGTGTGCATATGTGTACATATTATATGTGTGTATGTGTATATATATATATTCACGTATTATATGCATACATATCTGTACACATATATGTAGCTTTTGCAATAACAAGAAAACCCCCTGTGTTTTCTACCATTTTATCCTGGGTGGAAATCTAGAGAAGATCCAGGTTTGGTGTAGGATACAGCAACCTTACATAACCTTCCAGACTGGTGGCCAGGCCAGCACCAACCAGCTCCAGACTCTTCCCATCCCTAGTCTGCTGGCCTGAGGCCAAGGCTGTGCCAGGCGATCCTAAGGCTGGAGGCTCTCACATCAGGGCCACCGAAGACAATGTTTTACAGGAATCCCGGGTAAAGTCTGGGGTTCTAGCTGGAGGCCGGCATGGATACATGCCTAGGATCTAAGCCAAGGCAGAGCCACAGCTTCCCTCCTCCCAGGGCCCTCGCCCCTCTCCGGCTGGCAGTACTGTTCTCTCAGGCACTGTGTGTGCTGTGCTTGCTCGGGGCACCGGTTCTTCCCCTGAGTGTCCCATGCTCCCTCCACCAGACAACATCGCTGGGAGCTGAGAGCCAGGCATAGCTCACACACCCTGTGCCTGGCGACTCAGCTTGCCCAGACCACAATTAGCCTTTAGTGATTTCCTCCTTTGTGTTTGGTGACCTTCTACGGATGGCCGCTGCTCAGCCTCCCTCCCGCTCCTCTCATGGCTGCAGAATGTGGCACCAGGTGCTTACTCGCAAAATCGGCCCCTGTTCCTGGACATTAAGCAGCTGTTAGAATCTTGGCCTTGTGTGAAAAGGAATCAATTAGCTTTCCAATCCATCCTTTCTAGGTCAGATGGGAGGCATGCACCAGGGGCGTGGCGGTGGCATAAAGGTTTCTCCGAAGTGTCGCCCTGTTCCCTTTCCTCCACAGTACAGCTGTTTACAGTCGGAACTTGCCTCGTGAAGGCAGCCTGAGCACGCCTGCCCTGAGTACGCCTGCCCCAATATACTGGCTAGTTTCCTGTCACCTTGACACAGGCTAGAGTCATCCGAGGAAGCCTCCATTGAGAAAATGTCTCTGTAAGATCAAGCTGTACATAAACCTATAGAGTCTTTTCTTTTTTTTAAAGATTTATTTGTTTACTGATTTATTTTATTTATATGAGTACACTGTTGTCATCTTCAGACACACCAGAAGAGAGCATCGGATCCCATTACAGATGCTTGTGAGCCACCATGTGGTTGCTGGGAATTGAACTGGGGGCCTCTGGAAGAGCAGTCAGTGCTCTTAACCGGTGAGCCATCTCTCCAGCTCTAGGGTATTTTCTTAGTGATTGATGGGGAGGGCCCCGCCTATTGTGGGTGTGGCCATCCCACTGTGGGTGGAGCCATCCCTGAGCTGATTGTCCTGGGTTCTATAAGAAAGCAGGCTGAGCAAGCCAGAGGAAGCAAGCCAGTAAGCAGCATCCACTCCATGGCCTCTGCATCAGCTCCCGCCTCCAGGTTCCTGCCCTGTGTGAGTTCCTGTCCTGACTTCCTTCAATGATGGACTATGATGCAGCACGGTAAGTGGAACAAACCCCGTCTTCCTCAGATTGTTCCGGTCACAGTGTTTCATCGCAGCAATAGTGACCTCGACCATGACTCACACCTTTCTTCTGTAAACCTTCCATGCTCTCCTTAAATCACCACTTGCCCACCTGCCTGCCGCCTTCTACTGGCTCATTCGCCTCTGGGTCCTCGGTGCCTGGCCAGCATGGCAGAGTCCTAGAGATGCTCAGAGGGAGGGATGGAGAGGGGCTGCGGCTGAGGGCTCGTCTCTTACACTGGCCACCCAGGTTAACAGGACCTGGGGTGGCTTCAGGTCACTGGTGACTGAACACATTTCCCTGAACTCTACAACTTAAAACACACACACACACACACACAGAGGATTTGGCCCCAAGAAGCAACTCTCCCTGAAATTATCCTGGTCCCAAATAAATACAAAGAAAAACAAAAAGCCTCATTAATCTTTTAAAGAGATCATTCGAGTCTGGGAAAATCCTCATTCTCAGAGAGGCTCCTGGCAGATCAGTGGCTGTCAGGCTTCTCTGTCTGGAATCTCTGTTAATCTATTTACTGCCCAGGGTGAACCCAAGCCCACCCCCCACCCCCATCCCCCACCCCACCCCCCTCAGCCCCTGCTTAATCTCTCCCTGCCCAGGATTATCATAACCACACCCACCATGGAGAGTCCCCCTGCAGCTCCCACTACAGTAGAGGGAGAGAACCAGCCAGCAGCCCTGGCCACAGCTGAGTTCTGAAGCTCTGGGCGCTGTCTTCTGCCCACACATATTCATGGTGATATGGGAGATGTTGAGGTCATAACTCAGAGAGATTCATTTGCTCCCTGGATAAAAAAACCTCCACTGTGATCAACCCCTGAACTTATCCCAGCCTTGCCTGCAAGTTAGACACCTTACGAAGAAACTCCTCACGCGACAGGCTAATGGATGGCCAGCGGTTTTTGTTTTGCGTTTTCCTTCCCGTTACCAGGCACCCTGCAGAGCTGCACGCATGCCAACGCTGGTTTAGCACTCAATACTGCTTTATTTTCCCTGTGAACCTGTAAAACGCAGCTGCTGTCACAGCGTGGCACCAGAGGCTGAATCTTCGATGGGGGGCGGGGGCTAGGGGGACTCTGCTCAAAGTCACATGGCAATGGTGAATATGGGTTCTGTGTTCCTCTCTCTCTCTCTCTCTCTCTCTCTCTCTCTCACACACACACACACACACACACACACACACACACACCAGGCTTCGATGGGCATGTGTCCAGCCCCTCCCACACCTGTTCCAAACCCTTCTGAGCAAAGATTCCCAGAATTCACAAACTCAGTTAAACTAATACAACCCTGGATAGGACTACCGGGCCAGCCCTTCCATCTCTGATTTCCTCCACAACAGAGGTCAGCAAGCCATGATCCAGACCCACCAAGCTGTGAATAAGGCAAGGACACCCACTTCATAATAAGAGCCCTCTGGAGGCTCAGAGTCCCGAAAGAGAGGCAATGTGTATCCCGAGACCTTTCAGAGCCAGGAGTCAGGCTAGAATGACAGGCGTGCTGACCAAGCAGTTAAAACGTCTTAAGGCGGGCACCTCCTCCATGCCCCTGCCTGGTCCAGTCAAGAGCAGGGTTCTCACACAGATCGTCTGCCGCGTGTTCAGCCTGCTGCCTGCTGGACCGGAAGTAATGTGAAATAAACGAGGCCCAGTCTCCAGGATTGGGAGTTTAAGAGCTCATGGGAAAGTCAGGAAGTAAGGCCAGCTGTTAGGTAAAACAAAGAGCCCAGCCTACCTGGGTAATCCCAGTTTGGAAGGCTCAGCAGGAGGATTACCTTGAGTTTGAAGCTAACCAGGGCTGCACAGCAAGACTTCATCTCAGTAAACCAAGGAAGAAAAAGGGCTGAGGAGGAATAGGGGCTGGTAAGGGAAACAGAAAAGCGGCCAACAGAAAGGGCAGAAAGGACGGAAAAGGAAAAGGGGTGGGGGAGGGGAGGGGAGGGGGGGCAGGGGCGGGGTACTAAACTCAGGGGATGGCTCCAGCCTGTTGAAGAAGTTTTAAGAATCAAGTGGCTCCAGGGAGCCTCTGAGGAGGGTCATTCCGGAAGAAGCACTGAACTTCCGGCCTGGTCCTCATGGCAGAGCACCAGCCTCAACAACACTGGTCCCTTGCTCTCCCCCCCCCCCCCGTGGGACTGGGCATGTTGGGGGGAAGCTTTGGAGATCATTTGCACCTCAGCTCTGCAGCTGGTTGGCTATGGAGGACCCACCCACCCTGAGCTACTTTTGCACCTCATGCCCATCTGCCATCCAAGACCCTGCCTTACGGATGGAGAAACTGAGGCTTCTATGCCATGGCATGGCTCCACAGAGGGTGTCGGTGGTGGGGAAGTTGCCATGGTGACGCCGTCTCTTACTCCAGGAGAGTCTGGACTCACGGCCCCAAGCACGAGGTCCGAGGTCCGTGGAGGCTGAGATAGCCACACCCCCTTCCTCACCACAGGAGAAAGAAATTAACCAAACATCCTCCATGCTGGAAGTAATGAGAAGTCACAGTGAACTGTAGCCAGTGCTGGTGGCTCCTCCAACCAAACAGTTTCTTATGAGCATCTGTGATTGTTATTAATAACTAAGAGTTCTAGGGTTCATCTCTAAACCGAGACCATTCCTTTATCACACTACTAGGTTCAGGCACTATGAACAAAACCAAGGCATGTGGTTACCACCCTAACCCGAAGAAACACAGCCCAAAATCTTTTGCTAATTTCTCTCAGCTCCATCACGGTTTCTGGCTGTGTTTGATACTGTAGCTAGTGGGGACGAGCCCTGGAGTAGGAATGGAGGGAGAGCCACCCCCTCACCGGCAGCTGAGTGCCTTCGGTGAGTGGCCGGGGGCCCCCAGTGTCCTAGATTTAAAACTGAGAACAGCAGAGGTCCCTCTGGGCAGGACATTCCACATAACTCCTTTAATGCATCTTTCCCAAGCCCACACACTTCCCATCAGCCACTGCGCCAGGCACGGCACAGGCACAGAAACGCTGTTTCCCTTGCCAATGATTGGCTGAGAATGAGCATGTGACCCAAGTAGGGACGTCACTTAGGCTCTTTTGAAAGACTAGGTCCATTATCAAGGCCACCCAAAAGCCCACACACTGGGCTCGAGAGAAGGCCGGGTGGCTAATAGCACATTATGGTCTTGCAGAAGACAAAGTTCACTTCCCCAGTATTCACATCGCGAGGCCCAAGGTTGCCTATGACTCCAGCTTCAGTACACACACACACACACACACACACACACACACACACACAATTTAAAACCTTTTAAGAAGGAAGGACACCTTCTTCCTATCCCCCCACCCCCCACCCTCCCCACTCCCACTCCACCCCCATTCCCGCAACCACATTCTGGGAGCTTGGAGTAGTTAGAACCCCACAGAGGAGAGTCATGTTGCCAGAAGGCTCCGGCGGATAGGCAGGCAGAGTGCAGTGGGCGGGGATGGAGGCCATTTGTTCTGTCCAGCCTCCAGCCAAAGGCTGCTCGGGCACAGACTTCTGGCCTGGGTCTCTCAAGCTTCCTTTCCTTGGCCCCGCGGCATCACAATCAAGTCACCTCGGTTACTGTAGAACAGTAGAGGGCACAGAGCAGTGGGCACGCTGCCTGGGGTGGCACAATGGGACCTTCTACCATAGCCCCAGGATCCTCTGCCTCCACCTCTCTCCCCCAAACCGACACATAGCTGAGTCCTAAGAACGGACGCTCTGACAGTCACAGTCCTTGGGTAGCCATGGTGGAGTGTGCTGAATGCTGAGGGAACGGAGACCCAATCCCTGAAGATGGAAGGGAGGGCGGTGATGACAGAGCATGCTTCACAGGTAGCAGGGCTCACAGGGGTGGGGGTGGGGTTTGCCGGCCGCGGAGCCAGGGGCAGTGGTGCTGTAAAAAGCAGCCCGTTTTACACTGAGACGGTGTCCAGTCTGGTCCCTTTACTTTCTGCTGTGGGTGGGTCATATCCGGTCACCTGTCAGCCCTTTTGCTAGGGAACACGAGCAGTTGGCAAGCAAGTGTGTGGCAGTGTGTTCTTGCAAGGTGCTCCAAGGAGGACCCTGGGTGGTCCTAACGATAACAGAACAGCATGGATTTACACGCACAGTGCTGACCCCAGTCACCACCAGCTGTGTGGCCTCTGCCATTCCCTG
Organism: Apodemus sylvaticus; assembly: GCF_947179515.1. Taxonomy (NCBI): domain Eukaryota; kingdom Metazoa; phylum Chordata; class Mammalia; order Rodentia; family Muridae; genus Apodemus; species Apodemus sylvaticus. Next base: position 55,647,789 of record NC_067493.1, on the reverse strand, counting down.
CCCTCTGAAGGCTGTCCACATGCCCCTTCTGTGGAATCATGGGAAATTCCTTGACTCTGTGATGAAGATGACAGGAAATAAGATGGAGCCCTTTGCCCCCAGCTACAACCGGTGACGGCGCTTTCTCATCCCATGGCACTGGGGGAGGGGTCCCTAAAATCTCCTTTGACGAGGTTCCTGATACTAAAAAGGGGGACATGGAGGGTTGGGAAGAGGGCAAAAGGGATGAGGAGGAAGAGGAGGAACAAGATGAGGAGGGTGAGAAAGAAGACGGAATAGGAAGAAGAGATTTGGGGGAGAAGGGGGTGGGAGGCGAAAGAAGAGGAGGAGGAAGGGAGAGAGAGGAATGTGGGAATGGGAAGGGCGCCCACCGCCCACGCCCACGGGGCGGGAGGAAGCAAGAGAAGCAGAAGAAGGGGAGGAAAGGGATGGGGGGGGAGACAACTCCAGAGGAGGGAGGGGAAGGGAAAAGTTAGAAGAGGCAGAGGCGGAGTAGACAGCACCAGCTCAGAAGCACATCCCCCACCCCACCCCCACCCTGTAGAAGGCTTCCTGTTACCCAGTGGCTAATGGCACCGTCTTGTGAGCCCGCGGCCCAGATCTCTGAAGCAGGCAGGCAACTTCCTCTGCTGCCAGACAAGAGTGTAGCCTTTGCTCTGACCCTGGCCGGCAGGGGGCGCTGGAACCCCTTTCATCCTGACAGTCGGGGAGGGTATTTAATTTGCATCTTCCTAACGCTGGGGAATGTGAGCATCTTCTCCGTGGTTTGTTTCTTGGCCACATGGATTTTGTCCATAAATTCCCAACTTTCCCTCTTCTCTTTCCTTCTCTTTTCTTTTTCTTTTTTGGCCATTTGTCACTTTCGTGTGTGTGTGTGTGTGTGTGTGTGTGTGTGTGTAACACTGTGGATATAATCATAAGCCTAATATAGTCATGTAGTATGGATATTTTTTTTAGATATTTATCTTACTAGTAGTCCAGGTTGGCCTTGAACTTATAAAAATTCCTCCTGCCTCAACGTCTAAGTGCTGGGATTTCAGGTATGAGTTGCCATGCCCTACATATAGTGTGGGTTTAAAAAAAAAATCTTTTACTGGCTTTTGCTCTGTTTTTAATCGCATGATAAGGACACAGACTGTACTGTCCTGGGAGGATTAAACAGCTTAATTCGGGATTCCCGGTGTGTCATCGAATAGTTTACTCTGTTACTGACGAGCTTTGAGCCCAAGGATGTGGTTCTGTGGATATTTGAATGTGTGTGCATCTTTGGAGTTAATTCCAATACTAAGGCAGGGCAAAATGATCTGTAAGAATTCCGTGTGAAGAGACACTCAGAGCCTAGAGCCGGCTGTCCTGTGTCTTCTTGGTTGAGAAGTGGGCCAAGAGACTAATCAAGGGGCTCTACGCTCTGCAACAGCAAAAGTGCGCTCATCCTTGGGAGGTCCAGACCAGCAGGAATTCTAGAGAAGTTCCTGCCAGGAACACACTGGCAGAACCAGACTCCACCAAACCTGCACCAGTATCAGGTATCAGGGCCTCTAGTTGCTAATTACACCAGCAGGGGGTTCTGGGTTACAGCAGCATGAGTTTGTACTGATTTGTATCCATTTCTCATTCCTAGGAGGCTACTGTGTAACAAATAGCCCGAGAAAGGTTGAAGATAAACAGTTAGCAACAGTGTGGCTGTGTGGTCAGCCACTCCACTTTGCTGGTCCTAGATGAGCTTTCTTAACCCTCTGGGCTCAGCCAGCCAACAGTGGGCTCTTCTCCACCCATCCTCTGTGGTCCTTGGACAAACAGCCTGGGCGTGGTCTCTTGGGGTGGACAAGGGCACCAGCGTAGTTGACCCTCTTCTTGCTAAACCCTTGTCAGCCCTGGTGTGAGCAGTTCACCTTCACTGTGACTGCACTGGGTTTGTGGTTGCCTGGGAGACCCAAATGTGTCTGTGAGGATGCTTCCAGAGCAGAGGGAAGACCCACCCATTCTCCACTCGCATCTCTTAGGTACTGGGCTAAATCAAAACAGTCCTGTTTCCTGCCTGAAGATGCTAAGTGACCCTCTGTCACCTCGACTTCCCACCATCACCACAACCTCCCTGCCATGATGGACTGTGCACCCTCAGACTGGGAGCTGGGATCAGCCCTCCCTTCCTGAAGCTGTTTTTGTTGGGTGTTTATAATAACAGCAGGGAAATTGACTGATCCAGAGGGGGGGGGGGTAGCACATGGGGGAGGGGTGGTTTAATCCCAAAGCCAAGGACAAGGGCCATGGACAGAGAAGGTACTGGGGTCTTTGCTGCTGTGATCCAGTGCACAGTAGGGCAGTAGGTGGGCTACAGAAACAAGCTTGGACAGGCCCCACCTTTTGCTGCTGAGTTTTTCCATGGGACCCCACCCCATAACTTCCCCTCAATCTCAGGTCACACTATAGCCTTCTTGCTTTCTCTCAGCTCCTTGCCAGGGGCCAGAAATCTCTGCAGTGTGGCCCTCCTGCTGCTAGTGGCTTCTCTGTCTCTCTCTCAAGGATTCGTGCACCAGGAGGCATTGCTAGTTCCTTCCAATGATGGTCTCAGTGTCCCCAGTCCTAGCCAGGCAGATGATGGTGACAGCTCCACAGCCCCTTTCACAGGGAGTCCACGGCCACTCTGCTCTGCCGTGTCTTTTCCTGATCATTGTAAAGCACCAGGTAAGCGTTATTTGGTTCACCTTTCTCACTGTGAGCACCAGGAAAGTGTGGGATGTTTCCATGTCCAGACAGACAGTGGCTGGTTCGTCAGGGTTCAGCAGAAAATAGAGAAACTTCTGTCCCTGGATTCTTTCTAAAGGTCAGGGCTCAGGATCCTGCATGTGAGCCACGCTGTGTGTACTTGGGTGGAGTTTCCTTGGCTGTTGCTAATGCAAGTGACAATGGAGGGTTGGAGATGTCCAAAGGAGGGAGTGGTTGACTTGGAGGTCCCAGGGCTTGTGGATGCAGTAGGGGATTCTGTGGAGTCTTGTCACCTGTGCAGGACAGCCCTGCTCAGAGACAAAAGGACACAGGTGCATTGATCATCAGTTTCTTTTGAATCTGCCCTTCAGAAAGGAAGGAGCTCCCCAGCTCCGTGTCATTCACAAGTGACTACACCTCTCTGAGCCTTGGTCAACTTATCTGTAATGTAGAGTCAGTGGTCAACATTGTTCATCAACTTGAATGGACTAGAAAATGTCCAGAGGTTTGGTAAACCCACCTCTGAGTGTGTCTGTGAGCTGTTTCTGGAGACCTTACATTGATGGTCTGACCCAATCTATGGACTCCACAGAATTGTAGGCTGCTATGTCAGGAAGTGGACTGGAGGGGTATTCTTGGGATCTTGATCTTCTTTTTACACACTCCTTTTGCTCACCAAGAATTAGGGCACAACCTCTACCAGGCTCTCCCAGCTCCTGCTGCCCAAGTGCCCAAGCCGCGAGACTAGGGACTGAACCCTCTGAAACCAGAAGGCATGCGCTAAACCCAGTCCTATCCCTTTTAAGTTCTTTGAGGCATCTGTCACAGCCACAATGAGAAATCAGCAAACGCAACGGCCCAGCAGCCCAGCTGTGGGGAAGAGCTGTGAGCTCACACACAGGAAGTTGGGCTCTGAATCTGCTCTCCTGTAAACAATATCACCCACCCCTTTAGATACACAGAGTGGGGCTCTCTGGACAGTCTGTAGGAGAAAGCCATAGCCTCAGTGGGTGTCTCCTCAAGTTAACTAAGGACGTCAGAGCTCAGACTAAGATCAGAACCACAGTTCTGAAATCTGCACTGTTGTCCTAAGAGTGAGGAGAAAGGATTTCTCTGATGAGAGCTTTTCAGAGCAGGCTTCTGTAGGAGAAGCTAGGAGAACACCTCTGAGCTGGCTACCATGGGAACATTCCCTCTCACCCCAGCGTCTCCTGACTCCAGAGCCATGTGTGGGAATGCAAAAATGGCCGTAGTCTTTTGCCCCTCTCAGCATATACCCTCTCCCATCATGGCTCCATCTCCTTCCAATAACACGCAGAGTCCATTCTCTAAAATCTTTGACCCTGAGCTAGCACTGTCACTTGAGTTTGGCCAATCAAAGATGGCAGAAGCAACTGGGACAGTCCCTAGCTCCGAAGGCAATGGGATGATATTCTGTCCTTTGTAACATTGGCCAGCCACAGGGAACAAGCCGAGGCTAGCCTGCTAAGGAGTCCGACCAAGACTGTCCTAGATCAGTAGGTAGACACTCTGTCCAAAAACTAAGAGGAAAGAGCCACCTCACACAACAACCCAGACACAAAGCAGGTCCCCACATACAGTAACTGAAAGGACTGAGGCTGCAAGTTTAGGGGTGGTTGTTACGCAGCAGTAGCTAGCTAATACACTGTAACAAAGGGCTCAGTCATCTACCTCATTCCAGAGACGGTGCTAAGACTTCACACCCCATTACACCCCTGCTCAGTCCTCGCCAAGACCTGCAGAGGACACAGACGCTCGGGGAAGCTTGTGCCAACTGTGACTCACAAATGGCACTCAGTGAAGAAGCCAGAATTGGAACTCATGCCCACCTGATTCCAGAGTCGCTTCTTGAATCTGAGAACCATTCTCAGAGTGGAGCCACCCCTCCCAACCTGACCCCTGATTCCCAGGGGTCCTTCTCTAAACATCTGTGACCTTTTGTCCCAGGCCATTCTTCTTAGTTGACTTTAATCTCCTTCATCTGGAGCCCCATATGAGGAAACAATGCAGTGGACCCTCATAAGATTTAGAGGTAAGTAGTGTTTGTTACACAGCTCTACCGCAGCCATTGCTAACTGAGACATACACCCTCCTGGACTGCACAGTGCTTTCCTGAATGTCCATCTCTGCAGCAATCTAGAATGTGGTCATACAAAGCCCTCTGCTCAGATGAGTTCTTTGGTCCATTGTTATGTCAGCCAAACCTGGCACATTAGTGAAAGTAGAAACCAGGAGTGACTTTCCCACTGGGGGGCACCAGCACCTGAATGATGTTAACAGTAATGAGTTTCTAGGTGCGTAAGCACTTTTTTTCCTTGTTCATTTTTCAATGTATAAAGCAATAGCTGCATTGTGACGCCTGCATGCACAGAGGTCATTTTGCTTGGTTCATATTCATGCTCCTGCACCACCATATGTTAGTGCTCACTTCATAAGGCCATCATTTAAGGTCATTCCATTATCATTTATGTGTATGTGTGCACACCCCTACCACAGTTTGCATGGGACGCTCAGAGGACAACTTCATGGAGCTGGCTTTCTCCTTCCATGTTTGTGCACAATCCCAGGCCTTCAGTTGGTCATCAGTCTTGGCAGCAATCACCTTTACCCACTGAGCCATCTTGCCATCCTCAGACAGTGCTTGAGCAGGTACTTCCTTCCAAGCGTTGTCTCATGTGCTGAGAATAAAACTTATGCCGAAGCTGGGGTCTTGGGGCCTGATGTCTATGGGGTGGGGTCACCAACAGGTAAAACATGTAAGCATGTAGCAAAGTATTGTAAACATGTAGCAAAGTATTGTAAGCACATAGCAAAAGTATTGTAAGCACATAGTAAAGTATTGTAAGCATGTGGCAAAGAATTGTAAGCATGTAGCAAAAGTATTATAAGCATGTAGCAAAGTATATCAGCCAATAGTTTAAAAACAACAGAATGAATCCCGGAACCAGGAGGGGCTGTGTCTGCTAGTGGGCAATGAGGGAGGCCCCGTGGAGGGGCAGCTTCAGAACCCATCAAGGAGGCCAGAGCACAAGGCTCCCTGGTTAGTCTCTCCTACAAAGGGGGGCTTGCAGGGAGAGTTCAGAGTGGCTGTAACCTTGGTGGGTGGGGAGGCAGCTTGGTTATTCTTAGCAGTGAGTTATAGGAAGAAAAGGTCCTTTGGGCAGCCAGGGCTCCTGACAGCTCCTACAGACAGGGTCCAGACCACAGGGTCCCCTGCTGCCAAGTCTGGTTGGAAATTCTTTCCGCCTGAGGTGGTAGGGAATGTGGGGAATGTGGGGTGCATCCTAGGGACCCCTTTGCTGGAATTCCTGGGCACTCTTGCCAGGGTGGTGGTCAGGAGTCCTGGGGGGGCTCTCAACCCACTAGGCCTGCACCAGACCTCCCAGGGCCCCCCAGGCTGGTGCCTGTGGTTTGCTCACATCTCTTTATACTGCAGGGATTCTTGATTCCCTGAGGCTCTGGCCACAGGCTAGAAAAGAGTTGCTGAAAAGTCCTCCAGACCTAACTGAGTGTTAGAAGATTCTAGAAGAACTAGCCACAATTAAGAGTCAGTGTGAGCCGAGAGACCAGGAGACATCTTTCTGTGGTTCAGGCTGTTTAGAGCATTAGGGTGAAATCAAGTGGACCCTGCCCCAGATCTTCAATCTACTCCTTATTATCCATGTGGCCAAGGACTTTAGCTTCTCCTCTGTGGGACGGGGACGACATGGCTGCGACCCTACAGAGCTCTATCTTTAAACAAGCATGAATGGCTGAACCTGGTGCCTGGCTTGAGACACACAGCGTTAGTGTTGTCTTACACCACCATTGACCTCTCGTTGTAACCCAGGCCCTGGTTCTCAGAGAGAAACCAAACATGCTGTTTACCCTCAAAGGAGTCCCTTCTGCAGAGGGGCTTTTGTTCCCAGAAGGGAAGAAGAACACTGAAATGACCAGGGTCACTGCAGCTCAGGTGCCTAGGGGATCCATGCAGAGGAGAGGACCTAGTATCTAAGATGTGTCCACCTCTCTTCCTGTCAGGAGGATGGACTGCAATGGTAGGGACAGGCAGTGCCCATTGCGCACTGGGCTATGGGAAGGAGTGGTCCCAGTCGCACAATGCAGACAGGGCATTGGCATCTGTGAGCAATAGAGACTGGCAGATGTGGGCAGATGTGGGGTGCACACCTGTGATCTCTACCCTTGGGAGCCTGGGGTAGGAAGATCCCTGCAGATTAGATGCCAGCCTAGGCTATGTAGTAATTTTTGAGCTAACCTGAGCTATAGAGGAAGACCCTGCCTCAAAAACAACACAAAACAAAAACCCCCAAACACAACAACAACAAACCCCATTAAAATAGGGCTGGAGAGATGGCTCCGTGGTCCAGGTTTGGTTCCCGTCTGACTCACACCACCTTTAACCCCATCTGTGTCTGTCCTGGTCACTCCTGCTCATAAGGCTTTGGGATGTGACATGTCCATACACTGGGAACACATAGGCCTGAGGAGCTTTCCAGTCTTGAGCAAAGGCCCCTCCCTTTCTGTGTGCTGTGCCATGTGACACACATACACATAAGCACATAAGGACACACACTCACACAGGCACACACTCATACAGACACACTTGTGCACACACATACACACATGCACAGACATATATACATGCACACACGTGCACACACACAGAGGACCAGACTCCCAGCCTCCGTACCTGCTTCAGCTGAGCGGAGAAGCACAAACTCTTTTGTATGCGCCCTCCACCTGCAGCTGGGGATTGTGGAATGAGATACTTAACAGTCATGGGAGAAAAAAAATAAGGAAAATAATTTGAAGGATTATTGAGTGCCAGAACCCAGAGTGATTGAACAGGATGTCTGAGAGGATTTCAAGCAGAAAGGTCAAAATCTGCAATTTAAATGTAGAGACGACGGGAGCCTTTTCCTGGTTATGGTTGAGGCTCCAATTAGTTGACACATGGTGTGAGACAGTGTGTGTGTGTGTGTGTGTCTGTGTGTGTCTGTGTGTGTGTCTGTGTCTGTTGTGTTTGTGTGTCTGTGTGCATTTCTGTGTATCTGTGTGTCACTCTGTGTGTATGTGTATCTATGTATCTGTGTGTCTGTGTGTATCTGTGTGTCTGTATGTATGTGTATATGTGTGTCTGTGTGCATCTCTTGTGTTTGTATGTCTGTGTGTATCTGTTGCTCTGTGTATGTGTCTGTATGTGACTGTGTGTATGTATGTATCACTGTGTGTGTCTGTGTATGTATGTATCACTGTGTGTGTCTGTATGTATCTGTGTGTGTGTGTGTGTGTGTGTGTGTGTATATGTTTCTGTGTATGCATGGAGGTCAGAGCTAAGCTCAATGCTGGCCCTCAGGCTCTATCACCATTTTTGTTTCTGGGAAAGGTCTTTCCCTATGACCTGGGCTACAGGTTCAGCCAGCCTGGCTGCCACTGAGCCCCAGGGACCCCGTTTCCTCCTCCCCAGTCCTGGAACTCACCCCACCACAACCAACATCTTCAGGTGGTTCTGAGGGCTCTCGTGCAAGCCACCTCCTCGACCTGGTCTGTCTGTCTGTCTTTCTGTCTGTCTCTTTCTTTCTTTCTTTCTTTCTTTCTTTCTTTCTTTCTTTCTTTCTTTCTTTCTTTTTTCTTTCTTTCTTTCTCCCTTCCTTCCTTTCTTCCCTCCCTCCCTCCCTTCCTTCCTTTCTTCCCTCCCTCCCTTATTTACTTTTATTGTTTGAGACGGGGTCTCACCACTGTACTGTACTGCCGTTCTGCCTGCTGGCTCACGGCTCGCCTTAATCTCACAGCATGAACCAGGCTGACTCCAAGTCCATCAAGGGTCTAACCTGCCTTGGCCTCCCAAGTGCTGCGACTAAGGGGTGCACCACCACACCCGGCTTCCAACTCTATTTCTTTTTCAAGATGCAGGAAGACAATCTTCTTGCAGAAAAATCTCAAATGTGTCATATCTTGATGATGATGCTTTATTTTGCGAGGCTCAAGCTCAGAAGTTGCTGCCAGGAGTCCTGCCAAGCTTCTGAAATAAACAAGGAACAGGAAGGGATCCATATAATGCGCTATGCATATTTATATCTTTATGTAGACATGCATACAGAACGTACGCATATAGGGTCTGGGTTTGATGTGGGCTTTAACTGACTTTAAAGTGATTTCCAGCCAGGGGCTGAGTTTCCCCTGGAAACAGTGAGAAGTGGTAGAGAACAGACAGATATCATCTTCCCGCCAGTGTTTTGAAGTGTTGTTGGCTATCCAAATGGTGTGCATTTAAAGCGTGCCCACTGGGTGGCATGGTGCTGACGACTCCCTCAGAAGACTGGAGTTCAGACCCCAGCACCCACACGGTGGTCTGAACTGCAGCTCCATGTCAGTGTCCTCAGTCTCTGTGGTGTGGGCTGGGGCGAGGCTCAGCTTGCTCAGTGTGCACAAGGCCCGGGATTCCATGGCTAGCTACAATGGTGACATGGGACAATCAAAGCACCAAGGCTGGAAGAGTGAGCAGGTGGCTCAGTGGCAGCCAGGCTGGCCTAACATGGGGGCTTGGGAGATGGCTCAGAGGGTAAAGGGTCACAAACACAAGGAGGACCAGAATGTATATTCCCAACAGCTATGTGTGTGTGTGTATGTATGTATATATGTATGTATGTGTGTGTATGTATATGTGTGTATGTATGTGTGTATGTGTGTATGTATGTATGTGTATGTATATGTGTGTATGTGTGTATGTATGTATATATGTATGTATGTATGTGTGTATATGTGTGTATGTATGTATGTATGTATGTGTATGTATGTATGTGTGTATGTATGTATGTATGTGTATGTATATGTGTGTATGTATGTATGTGTATGTATATGTGTGTATGTATGTATGTGTATGTATGTATATATGTATGTATGTGTGTATGTATATGTGTATGTATGTGTGTATATGTGTGTATGTATGTGTGTATATGTGTGTATGTATGTATGTATGTGTGTATGTGTATGTATATGTGTGTATGTGTGTATGTGTGTATGTGTGTATGTATATATGTGTGTGTATGTGTGTGTGTGTGTATGTATGTATGTATGTATAAAGCCAGTCATGGTGGTGCACACCTATTATCACAGCCGTTGAAAAGGCAGAAACAAGAGAATCCTTGGTGCTCTCTGGCCAATCAGCCAAGCAGAATCCGGAGCCCCAGGTACTGTGAGAATCTCTGTTTCAAAAAAGATAATGCAAAGGATGAGTAAGGAAGGCCTGATGTCAAGCTCTGGTCTCTCTCTCTCTCTCTCTTTCTCTCTCTCTTTCTCTCTCTCTCACACACACACACACATGCATGCACATACATGCACACATACATGTAAGCATCCAAGGACAGATATTTGCCTAACACATACAAAGAAGAAGGAGGAGGAAGAGAAAGAAAGGAAGAAAGGAAGGAAGAAAGAAAGAGGGAGAGAGAGAGAGAGGGAGAGAGAGAGCGCCAGTCCTTTCAGCAAACCTTAAGCTCTGAGAGCAGTGGTGTGTCATCATTAACCACAGGTACCACATGCAGGTCGACTTCCACACTCCCCATAATGATGACTCTCTTCCCCTCGGCCATGCCCACGTCCCACTCCCCAGCCTGGCCTGTCAGCCGGCTCTCTGCATCCACAGCCATTACTGTGGTGATTCCATTCCTTCATGAGCGCATGTGGCATAGACCTGTGCCGGGCTCCCCTCGTGGATGCCCTCCAGGGTCCTCCGCCCCAGTGCAGACCACAGGATTCCCCCACCTTTTCACAGCTGAATAATATTCCACTGCATATGCCTGCAAGAGACTGCTTTAATTTCCTGGACTATATCCTCAGAGGTGTGGCTGCTGGGTGCGGCTCTCTGTTCCACAATGGCTGCGTCATTTCACATTAGCTCTGAAGATCCCTTTGCCTTCCAATGCTCACTGTTTGCTTTTGATGACACCATCCTGATGGTGTGTGTGTGCACACTTGTATGTGTATATGTGTGAGCATGTATATGTATGTATATATGTTGTGTGAGTGAGCATGTGTGTATGCACATGCTCGTGTGTACATGTGTATGCATGTGTGTGAGCATGTGTGTATATGGGTGTGTCTCTGTGTGCACACTTGTGTGTGTATATGTGTGTGAGCATGTGTATGTATGTATATATGTTTGTACACCTTTATGTATGTGAGTGTGTGTGTATGCACATGCTTGTGTGTGTATATGTATGTGTGCATGCACATGCTCGTGTGGCTGTATGTGTGTGAGCATGTGAGTGCATTTATGTGTGCGTGTGCTTGTATGTACGTGCATGTGAGCATGTGTGTGTGCCTGTGCATACATGAGAGAGAGGGGGGAGACACAGAGAGAGAGAGAGAGGCTGCACCCTGGTTTCACCCTACACTGACTAGTCCTGCCTGAACAAACCTTCCCATACAAGTTGGTTGTGCGCATATCTTTTTCAAGAACCCTTGCCTACCTGTTTTTTTTTCTGTTTTTTTTTGTTTGTTTATTTGTTTGTTTTTGAGACAGGGTTTCTCTGTGTAGCCCTGGCTGTCCTGGAACTCACTCTGTAGACCAGGCTGGCCTCGAACTCAGAAATCCACCTGCCTCTGCCTCCCAAATGCTGGGATTAAAGGCATGCACCACCATCACCTAGCCCCTTGCCTACTTCTAATTGAATGATTTGCTTTCTTGCTCCAGGTTTTAAATGCTGCCTAATTTTATTTTAAATAGCCATGTGTGCCTAGTGGCTACTGTACCTGACAGCCCAGCTCCAGGGCTGGCTCCACGCTGGCAAAGGGCTCCATGCTGGCAAAGGTCCCTAAGTGTAGCTCCCAATGATGACCTTGTCACTCAGCAGAGAGCCTGGTCCACACTGGGGTCTCAGTAAACATTTGTAGATGACACTGTGATGTGTGATAATTGGAGAAGGGCTTGAGCCACCAGAGAACTCTGTGGCTGTAAGTCACTGAAATCTACTCTAAACTTGAGCCTACCAGACACCTGCCAATTGCCTCCTCTGATCCAACCACAGAAGGTGGGGGACATCACAGGTCTCTTGGGACCTCCGAAGTCCAGGATCACTGGAAATATACTTGCTTCTCATCAAGGGAGCTCCTCAACTGGCTAAGCCCGTCCTGGACTTACTGGTGTGTCCAACTGTAAAGCTGGTGCAACAGGGCTCACAGGCATGGCTGTGTACTCAGGGCTGGGGCCCTGGGGTTCACTCTGGTCCAGTGGTAACGTTGTGTTGAGCTGATAGGATGGCTGTTGGGTTCTGTGGCATGGAAAGCTGCACTGGACACACTGCTTTCCTCTGATCCCCCATGTTAGCGGGAAGATGGGATTGCAAACCCCAAAGCAGCATCTGAAAGGGCAGGCAAGCAGGTGCATGCTGGGTAGGAGGACGGGAGAAAGGCGAGGGAGATCCCAGCATATGCAAAGGTCAGGTAGTGAGTGTGGAGGTGTGGATGGAGTCTTCAAGAGAGGAACCTGGGAGAAAGCGAGTGGGAGGGGGACTTCAGGTGGGACACAGAAGTCTCCGGATACCAGGGAAGCTTCTGGGCTCTCAGCTGTGGGTACCAAAAGGTCTCTGGGAGAGCTTCTGCAGGGACAAGATGTGGCCCCCATTTTCTCCAAGGATGAGAGACATTCCTAGCTCTGGGAGAGCAGTGTTCTCTCTCTCTCTCTCTCTCTCTCTCTCTCTGGCTCCTACCTGCAGCTGGGCCCTGGCTGGCTTTGAGTTCCAGCTATGTGACTGACATCAGACAGGCAACCCAGCTTTTCCTGAGCCTCTGTTTTCCCATTGGGAAAGTAGAGTGGGGAACATGTCCTTCCTTGGCCAGCAGTAGTAATGTTGCAAGGCAAAGCAGACATGATGGGTTCCTCCTGGTGGGTAGATATCAGACTTCCATGGGACCAGAGCCGAGAAAGTCTCATGTTCATTCACCAGCAATGGTTGGAAGTGGAAACGTCTAGTTTCTTTGGAAAGTTAGCTATGGCAGAGGATGGTTTGCTGCACACAGGTGAAAGGATGTCTTGCTAAAGTAGACACGTGGGAAGAATGCTTTCCTGAAGCAGACACAGGTGAAAGGACATTTGGATACAGCAGACATGTGAACGGACACTTGATGAAGGAGTGGAACTATGACCCCACAGAAGCGGGAGAAGAGAGCACTGAACATTGGTTTGGCTTGCACTGCCTTGATATTCTTTGATAAGGACATGCATGTATTGGTCCATCTTGAATATCGCTATTGAGTTCAACTTGTGGTAATGCTGCCGTTAGGAGGAACTTGCCCACGAACTGCTCGTGAGGTCCCTGCAGCAGCTTGCTGCCTCCGTGGCCTTGCCTTGGGCTGCCTGGCAAGCCTGGTGGATTCTTCAGGATTGAACTACAGCCTCCTGGTGTCTGCTTGCTAAAAGGATTGGACCATAGCTGCCATTTCATGCCTGGTCATTTCATGCCTGGTGTCTGCTGCCGAGAGGACCAGTCTGCAGCTGCTGAGGTGTATTTGGTGTTTGCTGTGGCACTGAACTGCTGACAAGATCGAGTTCGCCCCCAAAGAATATTGCTGAGCAGGTCCACTTCTCCACATCCTAGTAACGTTCCTCTTCCACTACCTCTGTTGGGTGGTGGGCTAGAGGAGAGGTTGAACCCTTATTAAAAGTAGGTTGCAAACTATTTGTGCCTACAGTGGTTCCCAAGTGTATCTGCACAGAGAAGGGCGACCAGTGAGGACAGGAGAGACAGCAGCAGCCCTGTAACTAGCCACACTGGGTCCCAGGTAAAAATCCTGCATCCTAGGGCCACAGTTCCTTTCCTCTTGAGAGATGGGTGCTTCCAAACTGGAAGATGCTGGAAGGCCAGCCCGGTGTCTCACTGGAGAGAAAGGTGTCTCTGGGATTGACCCATTAGCCTGGCCTACTAGCCACAATCCCCTGAGGAAAATCTCCATGAATAATCAGGACATCCCAGGCCTGACACCTTCACGCTCTATGGTTTTGGAGAAGTCACTTTACCCTCGGAGCCTCCGGCATCTCTATTTACAAAGTGCAATTAAATCAACAGATCTGAAGGCCACATGGCCACACAGCTATTACTGCAGCTCGGGTCCCTAACAATGTGGAAATTCCCTGGAGGACACTATCTGTGAAGAACAGTAAAGGAGACCTCCTCCTAGGGCAGTCTGCAGCAGGGTCTAATCTCTGAGACTGTCTCTCTCTAAAGGGTGTGTGGATGCTTCTCAGACTGGTTACCTCTGACCTCATGTAAAGCAGATGCAACTGTTGCCTTTCTTCATGGGTAAACTGAGCCTCAAGTCCATGATGGCTTTCCCAAGGCCATACGGCGAGTCTGAGACTCGAACCTGGGTCCTTATTTGTATCACTTAAATCCTCCATCTAGGATGGATGGGCACCATCAGGAAATGCATGTCAGCCAGCAGATGCAGATAGGCCAGCAGCATCTACCTAGCAACTGCCACAAGCTAGGCTTGCTTTGGGGACCAGATACCCCTCCCTGATGCAACTTAGGGACTAGTGAAGAAAACAACCACACAGAATATATACACGTGGCCGAGAGATGCTCCCCACACCTCCTCCTATCCTCTGGACACTGTAACACTGGGGAATGCTGGTGGGGACCCTTGCCCACAGGCTCTGCCCACTGGGCCGTCTGCCCCGTGGCTCCTTTGGCATAGGAGTCCTCCTCAAAGCCCCCCACTATCTCCGTCATTTTCCTGTCCTCTCTCTCTCCCTCCCTCCATCCCTCCCTCTCTCCCTCATTCCTTCCTTCCTTCCTGCATCCTTCCTCTTCCCGCCCTGACTGGCAGTCTGAAGCCCCTCCCTGCTCCCTCTGGCTTCGTCCCTCTTCAGCCTCCAGAGAGTCCCCATGCAGGCGGACAGAAGGCTGCTGGAGACAGACTCACAGTGGGGCCTGATGACAGAGGTAGGAAATGGGAGAAGCCCCTTCTTGGGACAGAGGGCACAGCTGTGTGGAAACTGGTTCAAAGCCAACAACCTCCTGAGGACAAGTCCTTTGAGCATCTGGGCCTCAGTTTGCCCTTCCTGGGGCTGTGGCGTTAGATTGGATTGACCGAGGTGAGGTAAGCTCATGGTTCTGAGCAGTGGGCTGGCCGTGCCCCTTGCCAGGGCATAAAGTTGCAGTGATAGGCAGGCGGGTTGGGGTTGGCAGAGCTCTGGGCCAAGCCCGCCCGGCTGCTCTGTGCTCTCACAGACTCCCATGATCCTCCTGCAGAAATCAGACCCTGGGGCCTTGCTTGGCCCAATTCTTTCTACCCACAGGGTGGCCCCAGCCAAAAGACCTCCCTTACAGATATTCTGGCTACAGTGTGCAGTGCCACCGTGGCCGGTGCCATTATCTGGGTCATTTGATCCCAGGAATCTGCCAAATCAGATAATTTGGGCGGCTAACCCGTCTCTCCGGATCACATGGCCCAGTCCTGGTCCTCCCTCGTCCCCACCTGCCCTGGCTCCCCGAACACTATCCCACTCTTGGGTAGCTCAAAACAAGCCTGCCTGAGGTGGGAGAGGGAGGTCATGTAGCCCCCCATGCACCCTCTGTATTAGTTAGTCCATCCAGGGTGGTGATAAAGCCTGTGTAACCAAGAAAGGTTACACTGGAACCTCCGAATGCTTTACATGTTAAAAAAAAAGTTTTTAATGATGTCATTAGGAATGTGGGTCTGAGTCAAAGAACACAGCTACAAACCCAGCCAGTACTCAGGCCACAGCCAGAGTCTCCTGCGTTACCTCCCAGCATCTTGCAGCTCCTCCTCAAAGTGTGACCCCTGCCTCAGCTCTAGAGCTTCCGAACTCCATATAAAAATGGCAATGGGTGTGGGAATGGTGGTGGGTCTGCCTCCTTTTAAGATTATATCTGTGACACTCACCTGTGTGCTCCTGAGAGCCACGGTTCATTCCTTTTCTCTGCTGTATACTATTCCGCCAGAGGAAGACAGTGCTGTGCAGCTAGCGTATATCCCACAGCCTGTGTATTAAATTTATTAATTATTTTTTCTCATTGCTGTATCTGAATACCCAAGGAGCAGCTTGGGGGAAGGAAGGCTTTATTTTGACTCTCAGGTTAGAGGGATAGTAGAGCCCATCACTGTGGGAAAGGTTTGCCATCAGGAGCAGGTTACATTGTATCCAGAGTCAGGAAGCAGGGAGACCATCGCTTCTCGGCCTTTTGGCTAAGATCAAGTGTAGGAAGCAGGGAGACCACACAGGAAGTAAGGCCGGAGACCCGCAGCCATCCATTTCCTCCAGTGGCACTTTACCCGGAGGCCAGCTGCAGATCAAGTGTTCAAACACAGAGTAAATGGAGACATTTCGCATCTAATTTGAAACAGTATCAGAGGTGATGCTATTCAGAAAAATACAACAGAAAGGATGGCTTTGGGGGTAGGGTGTGGTTCAATGGACACAGTGCTTGCCTGGCATGGACGAGGCCTGGGATTAATTCACCTGGATTGATCACCAGTACCACATAAACTGGGGCATTTCTGTAATTTAGAACTCAAGAGATGGAGGCAGGGGGATCAGAACTTCAAAGTCACCTTCAACTACTTATGAATTTAGTGCCAGCTTAGGATAGCTGCAACCAACCAACCAACCGAACAAACAAACAAAACCAAACAAATCAATAATAATGATAATGATGCTTCAGGGGCTCTTTCAGGATAAACGAGCCCCAGGAACACTAAAATGCCTAAAAGCGAGGCCAAGGGTAGTGAATCCTAGCACTGGGGAAACTGAGGCAGGAGGATCACACGTTCAGGGTTAGCCTGGGCTACAAGTGAGACCTTGTAACAACAACAACAAAAATTAAATGGGGTATAGGAGATGGGTGCTCCAGGGACCCAAGTTCTAATCCGTAAAACACACATAAACTCCAGCTCTTTAAACACCCCTAACTGATGTGTCCCCTCAGCCCTAGGATGAACTTCCCTGTTTGAATTTAGTACGTTTCCTAGGCTAGCCTCAACTCTGGCTCCTCCTGCCTCAGCCTCTCTCACCTGCCTGGGCTGTCAACTGCCACCAACATCACCCCACTCTCCGGTCACAGCTTCTGTGCCTAATGCATGTACAGTCAGCAGTGTGACAAGCTGTTCACAGATGCCACACAGTCTGCCTGCAACCCTCACATGCTGGGAACCTTTGCCACTATTTTTAAACATGGAAGCCCAGAGAGGTTAATTAATTTCCCCAACGCTGCTCAGGTGGCAAGGCCAGGGCTAGAGCTTCATCCTGGGTGTGGCTGACCCCACAGTCCTTGGTCACCAGGATAGTCTGGAGGCCAGTCGCCTCTCTCCTCGAGAACAGAGCCATCAAAGGGAGTTACTCACTGCTGGACACGAACCTCTCCAGACTTGCGCATTCTTTCCTTTGGCCTTAGCTACTCCCAAAATTAGAGCAAATTCTATTTTTAGAGGCCGTGCCTCGAATGACAGAGACGCATGGGCTGTGTCTCGGTCCGTGGACGTAGCCCGGAGGAGGTGTTGTCTGATCTTCCACTGAGACACTCTCTGGCGTCACCATTTGATCTCTCTGATCCTTTTCAAAGGCGAGGAGTCGCTTGGGTCTCTTTACTCTAGCAACTGTCTTTGGTCAGAAGCCCCACACCCAGGTGACAATGGGGACCGGGACCACAGCACAGCCACCCCTCAGCGGTGGGGTTCAGAGAACCGGGCTGCGTTCCTTCCTTCCCACGCTGATGGGTCTGTGGTCTGCAAAGCCCACAGCCCCTGCCTGCTCACTTTACACACAGCCAGCTGTCTCTTGCGAAGACCAGCATCATTGCGAAGAGCATCACGGGAGTGCCGGCTGCTCAGGGACACGCGCACAGAAAAGCCAAGACTGGACTGAGGAGCCGCATCAGCCTTAAGCAGTTCCCCCGCCCCGCCCCCGCCCCTGCCTTGCCCCTGCTAGCTGCTGATGGAGCAGCTGGGACCAGAGAGGTTAAGCCCCTTAACCCAAGGTGCTCAGCTAGCTCTGGGGTTAGGACTCGGCCGTGGTTCATCTTCACTGTCAGCGTAGCTGGATTAGGGAGTCACCTAGGATGCACACCTGCCTGTCTGTGAGGGAACTGGGAGAGTTTTAACTGAGTGTCTTAGGGTTACAATCACTGTGATCAAACACTATGACAAAAAGCAAGTCAGGGAGGAAAGGGCTTATTTGGCTTATACTTCCACATCTTGAGTGTTGGAGGAAGCCAGGACAGGAACTCAAGCAGGGCAGGAACCTGGAGGCAGGAGCTGATGCAGAGGCCATGGAAGGTGCTGCTTACTGGCTTGCTTCCTCTGACTTGCTCAGCCTGCTTTCTTATAGAAACCAGGGCCACCAGCCCAGGAATGGCTCCACCTACAGTGGGCGGGGCTCTCCCGCATGAATCACTAATTAAGAAAATGCTCTACAGGCTTGCCCACAGAGGGGAAGTCTTATAGAGGCATTTCCTCAACTGAGGCTCCTCCTTCTCTGATGACTCTAACTTGTGTCAAGTTGACAGAAAACTAGCCAGCACACTGAGAGAAGGGATATGTCCCCTGAACATGGTTGGTATCATCCCGACAGAAATAAGAAAGCAAGCAGAGCACCTCATTTGCTTCTGCTCCCCGACTGTGGCTCTCAGAAGTGCTTCCCCTCCCTGAAGGACTCAGCAGCCAAAAGAGCCTCTTCCCCCGACTGCTTTTGCTGGCTGTTTTGTTGAAGCAACTAGACGGTAAGAATTAGCAAACAACCAATGCAAAATGGGCAGGGAATTTGTATTCCAGGCGATACTGATAATTGAGTTGGGGGAGGCTGTGAGATTTCACACTCGAGGTACAAACCTAAGCCTGCATCTTGACACACAGCTCCCTGCCAGGCTCAAACTCACTCTCCTGACCAGGCCTGACAACCATTTTCCTTGAGGTGGCCATCGATACCGTGCGGCAGCCTGCAACCCTCATATGGCCGGCCTGGTAGATCTGTTCAGTTGGGGAAATCAAGGCAGCCTGGTCAGAGCCAAACAGCCAGAAAGCAGCTCATCGGGGCACTTGAACCCAGTTCTGTTTAGCTCAACAGTTGGCATTCAAAAACCACAAAAACCAGCCCAGCAGTGGTGGTGGCACAGGCCTGTAATCCTGGCACTCTGGGAGGCAGAGGCAGGCTGATCTCTGAGTTCAAGGCCAGCCTGGTCTACAGAGTGAGCTCCAGGACAGCCAGGGCTACACAGAGAAACCCTGTCTCAAAACACACACACACATACACACACACACTCACACACACACACGGATCAGGCTAGGGGAGGTGGCTCAGGAGATACAACACTGGCTATGTGAGCTTCAGAGCTTGAGTTCAAATCCCCAGCAAGTCACATAAACAATCGCTCACTCTGTAACCCCAGTGGCCCTGCTAAGAGATTGGAGGGGGGGAGGGGGAGGGGGAGGAGCAGGCGGGAGAACCCAGGCCCCTCAAAGGGCCATCTGCAAACAGAGAAGCAGAGAGAGTCCATCTCAGGCAAGGCAGGGGCTAAGGACTGATACCTAAGGTTGTTCTCTGACCTCACACAAAGCCTGGAGCCACACAAGTTCATACATGTAGGCTCACCGCCACAGGTATGCACAAGTGCACACACACACACGTGTGCACCTCCCCATCCACACACACATAAAAATCATTTACACCTAAGCTAGATGTAATGGCTCACACCTTTAATCCCAGCACCTGAGAGGCAGAGGTAGCCTGCTCTAGGACATCGTGAGTTCCAGGACAGCCAGACCTACATAGAGAAACCCTGTCTTGGAGGGGATGGGGAAAGTAAGTAAATAAAATAAAATGAAAATATTTACACCTCGATTTTTCCAGTCGCCTTTGGACCTAAGCTGGAGACAAGCTAGATCGGCAAACCAGGAGACCCCGTGTTTCACTCTGATGCTTCTGAGCCCCCTCCAGGAACCTCAGTGGGAGTCATCCAGGAGCCGAGTCACACAGGCAGAAACCCAACAAGCTCAGAGAGGGAGTCTGACAGCCTAGAAGCCACACAGGCAAAACTCAGGGCCTGTTAAAACAACACGCTGAACACCCATCAACAAAACTGTCCTTTGTTGGATTTCTTTGAGCTGCCTGCCGGGCGGGCTCCGGGCCAAGACTCCAAGCAGCAGCGGCCAGCGCGCACCACGCTCGCTCGCGCCAGGCGCCGGCCCCTCGCCCCGTCTCGGTGCATTTCGCCGCAGCCCAGAAGCGGGGCTCAGCGCACTGCACAGCCCGGATCCCAGGCCTGCGGCGGGCGCGGCGGGAGGCCGGGACGCAAGGAGTTAAGCGCGGGCGGCCGGGCCGGGCTGCGGGGAGGCGGCAGGCGCGGGAGCTCGGGCTGCAGACTGCTCCAGCAGGGCCGGGAGTGCGGGCGTCCGCGCAGCCCCAGCCTCATTCCCCGGCCTCTGCCTCGCTCAGCTCCAGCCCTGGCTCCGCGCTCCGGGATTCCTGCTCCGCGCTGCGCCCTATCGGGCACCGAGAGCTCGGCGCATCCCCAGGTAAGCAGCGGCCGCGGGTCCCCAGCGAGCCCCAAGCTGCAGAGAGGTGACAGGCGGCACCGGGGAGATGACAAACTTTCCTCCGGCCGCGGACACGCGTGGGGACATCCCTGGGGCTGCCAAAGCAGCGGGGGGCCTTGGATCACACTCGGCAGCACACTCCACTGCCGGCCAGCTTCCAGCCTGGGGAGAAGGGGCCAGCAGTGCCTGAGAGCCGGCCTTGGGGTGGTGCCCGCACTGGGGAACCAAGCGTCAGCCAGAGCCCCACAGCGTGGGCTCTGAGAAGCCCACTTTGCAGACTGGCTTCTGTGGGTCCTGAGGGGCGTGTGGTGGGAGAGAGCCACTTGTCCCCTGTCCAAACGCCAGCAGGCCCAAGTGCCCTTCCAGGAGACCCTCCGCTCCTTTCCAGGACCCCAAGGGGCACACCCCACGCCTTGAGGTTGCAGAGGGGCTGCTCCTTCAGGGAGAGAAAGAAAGCTTTAAAAAAAATCACAGAGAGCTGCCTGCATTCTTCAGTGAGAGGAGCTAGCCACTGGGAAGGGGAGTGAGGGGCCCGGGCTGCTGGTGACCTCCTGCCCAGCCCGTGACTGCCCACTCCGGGTCCCCGAGGCTGTCTCAACCTAGAGCACTGCTGGCCATGATACCTTTCTCCCTAGTGAATGCACACTTCTAAGAGACCACCCTGTGTCCACACGGAGGACATCACCCTCTTCCATTCCTGCCCCTGGGGTTGGGGTCTTTGGTAGGCTTCATGTCCCCTAGAGATACAGTGGATGCTCTCTCTTCTCTCCAGGCCAAGAGCGGTGTTTGGAATTGACCCCTCGGCTGTGGACCAGCCTCGTGCTGGAGCTGTGGGGGTCTGCCTTTGGGGAACAGCCTTGCTGGGGGTTCTTGAGTTCTTGAGCGGGTTAGGTGAGATTTTAAAGACTTCCTGCCTTGGCTTAGGATTCTGATCTGAGGCTGGAAGCCACTTTCCCAGGCTGCCCAAATTCACGCACTCCTCTGGGGTGTCGAAGGTCTGTGATGGATGTTTTGGGGGGAATGCAGCTCTGATTCAGGAAGTAGCTTCAGACTTGCCTTTGACTTGCTGTGCAACCTATGTCCAACCGCTCACCCTCTCTGGACCACAGCAGCCACTTCTCTAAGAATGAAGAGGTATCCTCAGAGATCCTCCTCATTCAGGCCACTGTGTGGCCCCAAGCAATGTGACAGATGGAATTTTTAAAATCTCAGAGTGTGTGTGTGTGTGTGTTGCACATTAGTGTTTAGGACCTCAGGTCTCAAAGTACATCTGAGTGGCCCCTGGCCACACCTCCACTGTAAAGAGTTCATAGTTCCTAGGTTGTAAAGGTGCTGTGAGCACTCACCGAGATGATGTGGGAGCACTTCTGAGATGGTGTGAGAGCACTCCTGAGATGATGTGGGAGCACTCACTGAGATAAGGCTGGGAGCACTCATCACAGTCTGGCAGAGTACGGGAGCAATGGGGATGCCCATGTGGAGGTCTTGTGCATGGATCCTGAGAACCGTTTCCCAAGGGAGGCTTTCCCTGAACCTGAAGATCCTCACCTGAGGCCAGGGTCTCAGGTCTCTCCAATGGTAGGATACCTGCAATCCCCGCCCCCTCTCTGCTTTCTTTTAAAACCACTGCTGGACCAGCTGCTCCCAGTGGGGAGCCCAGGGCAGTCTGGGAGGGCTGGATGCACCCAGCTGCCGCGTCGTCATGACAACGGGAGATGGAGGTAAGCTGTCTCCATGGCTTCAACTTTGCAGCTATCTAGGGACCCAGAGCGGAGACATTCTGTTTGCTTCGGGTCAGGCATCCAGTCTGCCTCAGGGCTGGGCATGTCAGGCTGCTGTTCCCGGTGGTGGCGGCAGCATGAACAACCAATGCTGTGGAGAAGAGTGTTTTCTGGGTCTGTGGTAGGGGCGGGGCATAGTCAGAGACTGCGGGGAGCGGGCAGTGGACAGTTCCTTTCTGGCTGGTTGTGAAGCTTGCCCTGGGTCCTTGCACCGGTGGGAACAGGGTTTGTACCAGCCACTGTGGATTGAGGTGCAGCTCAGGGATGGAGACATCATGCTCTGGTAGAGACTTTTAGAACACTGAAAAAAATGAACAGTTTGTTCTCCTGGTGGACTAGGGTGCAGAGGGCATGTGCGACTGAAACCATGTGCAGTCCTGAGTGTACCAAGCGTGTATGTATGCACGTGTCTGAATAGCCAGGGTGGACTTGACATTGAATGAGAGTGTGCCTGTGGACATTTATGAATGTCCAAGCTGTATACTTGCCTCTGCGAAAAACAGCCACCCGTGAACATGCATGTGTGTGAGCGCCCACGCACGTGGGAATGTGACACGAGTGGGCTGTGCAGTTAGGGACACTTGTGTCAGTGTGGCTTTTAACACATTCCAGGTCTGTCTACGCATGTTTAGAGGCACAGCCTGACACACTGGTTCATCCCTCTCTGGACATGTGTACATATCTGCATTCAAGTGTGTGCACACAATTTCCGACACTTATGACTGTTGTGTCTCTGCTTCTATCTTGCCACGCACAGTGTATGCACAGACATATGTGTGAGTGTGTGTGTGCAGGGGACACTGCGTGCTTAGTTGTATCGTGTGTGTGTGTGTGTGTGTGTGTTTCCTAGTGTGGGCATCTTTGGTGTTCATTTTTGAGTTCATGGTTTGAGTGTGCCTGTGTTCTCTGGAGTGTGTAACTTTCACATCTCCTGTGGGTGACTGAGCTGCTGGGTGGATGTACTGGGGCTATCGGCTTACATCATCTTGTATGTGTGGCCATGTGACTTCTGCATGTGTGTGTGCGTGTGTGTGTGTGTGTGTGTGTGTGTGTGTGTGTGTGACTGTGGCACGGTGCTTACTTGTGTAGAATAGGATGAATGTGACCAGCGCTTCCAAGGCCGCCTGAGCTGAGGCACCTCTGCTGCATGCTTCATGCTGGGCACCCTGTGAGAGCCAGTTTACCTGCACCAGTCCCGAGCTTGCTGGGATGGTGTGTGTGTTCCAGGCACTCCCTTGTCACCCATGTGCCCAAGTCTGTCTTGCCAGAAACCTCTACCTAGGACTGTTGCTGCACACACCCGCAGATGCTGGGAACACAGGTATGCATCCGGGCAGAATGTCTGCAAGCAGGCAGCTCCTGTGAGCTGAGCATCTCCGCAGAGCTTCTAATTAGGAGCGACTTGTTTTCCTTAAATAAACAAATCAAGTGAGGGAAGAAATTGCCAGAGATTAATGGCTCCCCGGAGCAGGTCCAGATGTTTGGAAGGTGAAAATCGGGGTGATGCCAGAGTTGGGTCTTTGGTCCGGGGAACAGAAAGGACGCCTGCTCAGGGTCCTCCTGGCATGGGGGAGGGGGCAAGTGCAAAGGTGAGAAGCTGACAAGGAAGGAACAGGCTCTTCCCCAGCCTGGCTGCTAGGGGGTTGTGTTTCTGCCCCTCCCCCCATCTTGGTAGCCTTGGCCCTGAGACCTCATTTTGCTTTGACTCAAGGGACAGGCAGTCTTCACACACTCAGCCCCATGGTTGGGCTCAGCCCCTGACTGTCACTGCCTATGAGGAGATAGGTGTGAGAATTCATGTGGCCTTGCTTAGGCCTCATAGAGCCAGCGTGAGTGTGTGTGTGTGTGTGTGTGTGTGTGTGTGTGTGTGTGTGTGTGTGATGTGTGTATGTATATGTGTGTATGTGGTGTGTGTGTGTTTTGTGTGTGTATATGTGTGGTGTGTGTGTGTGTGTGTGTGTGTGTGTGTGTGTAAGTAAACCTGGCTGACAGGGTTCCTGTGAGGCCACTGCTGCCTCCCAAGCCTGGTGCTAGCCTCCGGGAGCATCAGAGTTCAGCCTGGTCAGAAACAGGTGAGCTGGAGAAGCCACAAGAGCTTGTCTGATGTGCACCATTGTCGTGGTCCTGGCAGGGTGACACAGTGGCCACTAAGTAGCTTTGACTCCTGACCCTGTCTGATCCTGGTGTTCTGTGCAGAGTTGCACAATATGCTGTTCGCTGTGGCCACCCCAGCCCCACCTGCTCTCTGCTCAGCCTAATGCCATGACACCGAGAGAGCATTTATTCAGCTCACACCACGTACCCCACACACAGCGCCCATCGCTCATGGAAGCCCCGTGAGACAATTTCTGATATGATCTCTTGTGGGGTTCAGAAACGTGTTAATTATCTGGGTCACACGACCCAGAAAAGGCCTTCCTAGGGACTCACAGAGGCCACCTGATTTCAGAGCTTACATTTTAAATATGATGTCATATTGCTTCCCCAGTGCCAGAAGGCAAATTTGACATAATGGTTGTCAGAGCTGTGAGACCTTTTCCGATTAGCTCACCTGAGGGGTAGGTTGGTGGGAATGAGTCACAGCACAGAACAAGCCTGTGAATGTGGGGGAAGTTTCTCATCCATCCGTCAGCCCATCCCCTACACACCCACCAACCCATCTTTCCATCCTCCTATCCATCTGTAGATGCAGTTGTCCGTTTGTCCATCCATCCATCCATCCATCCATCTACCCACCCATCCATCTGTAGATATAACTCTATCCATCCATCATCCATGTCTGTCTGTCCATCCATCCATTCGTCTACCCATCTATTATCCATAGATATCTATCATCCCTCCACCCATCTGCCCATTTGTCTGTCTTTTCACCTCTCTGTCCATCCACAGATAGGTGTTCATCCATCCATCAATCTGTCCATCTATCCATCTATCTGTCCATCCATCCATCTACCAATCCATCCACCCATCCATCTGTACATACAACTGTCCATACATCCATCTATCCATCCATCTGTCCATCTGTCCGTCCACCTGTCCGTCCATCTGTCCATCCGTCCATCCACCCATCAATCATTCACATATCCATCCCTCCATCTTATGTCAGTATTTCTAGGTCCCATTGCTTGCTCAGGTTCGTCTGCATGACATGTTCTGTGACGGTCACAGAAGTTACAGGGGTGAGATTCCCAGCTCTGTAAGGGTGTAGGCTCTGGAGAGACCGGAGGCAGAACTGTCCAGTATTCACCCCCCCACCCCCAGGAAGAACTCTGGTCCCACAACATAGGGCCATTGTAATGAAGAAAATGTTCACCAAGCCCTTTGCAAATACCTGGCAGAATTTACGCCACAATAAATGGCAGTCCTGTCCTCCCCTTTATAGAGCAGACAGCTGAATGGCACAGCGCTATGCTGTCCTGGGAGGGGCCAGGGGTCCAGGACCCCAGACAGGATAACCCTGTTGCCGGCTCTGAAACCAGTCTTCCCGGATTAGGACTTTCATGCTAAAGCTGGAAAAGGCCCTTCGCCTCATGACAGTCTCCTCAGCCCAGCTCCAGAGGAGGTACCAGACTCTGCTCAACAAGACCCAAAAGAACAGGAAACGGGTGAATCAGGCTTATGATTTTGTTTTTATAAATAACATGCTATTGGCACACAGCTATGTTCACTCTTTTGCATGCCCTCCGAGCCATGCCTGGCAAGGCTGGCAGTTGGGGCAGAGAGTATATGAGCTTCACAGCCCATTGTATTTACTGCTTGGACTCTGCCAGAAAATATAATCAATCACTGCTCCCCAAACTCCCCCAGGTCCCCAGGCTGTGGCCAGGGACAGGAGATAAAGCCGTCATTAATGAACTTGGCTTGATCTCTGCAGATCAGCTGGCGTGGGAGGATTCTGTGCTGTGCTGATGAGGTACCCAGAGGCCAGGAAAGGCTGGCCACCCCTGAGGCTGAGAGCCACCAGCTTCTTAGAGAGGTGAAGAACAGAACCAGGATGGGGCTTCTGGGCCACGTGGACAGTGTGGGTGGTGGCTGTGAGGCGGGTGTCTGGGAGGACATCTGTGTTCCCTCTAGCCCTGACTCCAGCATGCACTGAGTATCCAGCCAGAAGCTCCCGAGTCTAGCCATCCACAGTGGGAGCTCGGCTGCTAGATGCCACGTCCTGCACTGATTCCTCTCTGTGCGCCGTGGGGTCCTGTGAGCGTGAGCTCCTAGGGGAGATCCTGAGTGTGGGGTGAAGGTAAGACACTCCCTCCAGCTTTGTCCGAGCGGACACGACAACTCTGCACAGGCTCCCTTCACAGCTGTGTAGGCGCCTCAGTTCTCCCATTTGTGGAATGGAGAAAGACGGGTACCCAGGAAGGGCTCCTACAGCCTGGCTTTGAAGGTCCCCAGCTCCCTTTCTGCTCAGAAGAGTTCCAAAGGCTCTTCTCCTGGAAGCCTTGCAGAACATCCTGATGCTTGCATGTCAGGATGGGGACGTTCTCTGGTCACCATTGCCTCTGAAGAAGGGGTTGACAGTGGTGCCTGGTGCGGAGATCAAGGCTTCATTTCCACTTACACTGGATCTCTGTCTCCACTTTACAAATAGGACAGCAGGGCTTGGAGAACCTCCCCCCCCCCACCCTGCTCGGGGTCACACAACCAGCAAAAGGCAGATCTGAGGCTTGAGCCCAGATGTATGTGAGCCCAAAGCCTACATCTCTGCCACTTTCCTTTGCTGTGAAGTCCCTGTTCACAGTGGAAGCTCACGGTGGAGGGGGGAGTGCTGAGGGGTGAGACACCTTAGGAAGTGTGTCTCAGTGACTGGTGTATCTCAGTGGCTGGTGGTGGTGCACACCTTTAATTCCAGCGCTTAGAAAACAGAGGCAGGCAGATCTCTGTGAGTTCCAGGATGGCCAGGGCTACACAGAGAAGCTCTGTCTTGAAAAATCAAAACGAAGAAGGAGAAGAAGAAAAGAAAAAGTCTATTTCTCTTCTGTTGTGTGCATGTGTGTGTGCATGTGTTTGCACATGTGTGTGTGTGTAGTTTAGTGATGTAGACATGGCCTGGCCTGACTTGGTTTCCTGTAGCTGTCACCAAAGCTGACAGCTAGGGAAACATGGGTGGCCACAAAATACAGAAGAGCCCCAAAGACAGAAAACAGCCGCAATAAAGGCAGGGCTGGGCGGGGCTGAGCCCGGGCTCTGGTCTTGTGGCTTCACAGCACAAAGCCTCAGCTGTGGGAGCTGCTGCACCGGCAGTCAGAGCCCTGGGGTTCTCCAGCAGCCTCCCTGTGGCCCCCACTTGGCTAAAGCGGCCTCAATGCTCCGTCTGCTGTGGCTTTTTGCAAAACAGCGACCTGGAGTCTGTATTTTTAATGCTTGCCTAGAGGGGCAAGTTAAAAGTAACAGTACTAAACCACACAGTCACACTCACACAGTCACATACATACACACACGCTCATACTCACATACACAGTCTCACACTCACTCACAGTCATATTCGCACACACTCATACACTTACACTCGCACATACTTGACTTATACACTCACACATACTCTCACACTCACATTCTCACACTATCACATACATACTCGCACACTCACATACACACTCACACTCATATTTGCACACACTCATACACTTACACTCGCATATACTTGACTTATACACTCACATACACATACTCTCACACATTCTCACACACATACACACTTGCACACTCACATACACACTTGCACACTCACACAGTCATATTCGCACACTCATACACTTACACTCGCACATACTTGACTTATACACTCATACATACTCTCACACTCACATTCTCACACACTGTCATACATACACACGTGCACACTCACATACACACTCGCACACTCATACATTTGCACACACTCACATATACACTCACAGTCAAATACACACTCACACATACACTTACACACTCACATATACTCACACTCACACACACCTACACACTCTACAACTCCTCCTTTCCACTCTTGAATGTATTACCTTTCACACCGAAAACTCACCCACACCTGAAGCACAGGTCCCACGTAAGTGCCAGCGCCCTGGAGGAACAGACCCACCGTGTGACACCCGGCGTCTCTCGTAAGCTTGCTGACCTGGTTTTCAAGATGACCATGTCTAGGAGTAAATGAGGATCGTGTGGGATGGAGAAGGAGACACAGCTGGGCGTGACAGCCGGCAGCCCTGGGACACGGGTGGGTGAGGATTTAGAAAAAGTAAGACGCAGGGAAATGGGGCTCGGTGCCAGGGAGAGCCTCAGTGCGAAGCGAAGGACCCACTGCAGCAGCAGATTTACAAGACAGAGCTGGTGGCCCTGGTGACAGCCCAGGACACTGTCAGCAAGGGTGAAGGGCAGGGAATCTGCGGGGTCAAGCTAGTGTGGGCGGGGTGTCTGGCATGGGGAAGACAGGTGATGCTGGGCTTTGGGGACATCCGCCTGACTGTACTGAGAAGAGAAGGGGGCTCACAGCCCAGCCTCAGGACCCCAGCACCCTGTGGCATCAGACATAGCCAAGCTTCGATCTCAGCTCCATCACAGCAGTGATCGAGTGGCTGTCTCACGCCCTTCTCTGGACACTGAGTGCAGCTTCAGAGCTGGGGCTCGGTGGCGGAGCACTTGACTGATATTTGCAAAGGCCTCGGTTCCATTCCAGTTATGAAAAGAAGATGGCTCAGCGGTTAAGAGCACACTGACTGCTTCTTCCAAAGGTCCTGAGTTCAAATCCCAGCAACCACATGGTGGCTTACAACGGTCCATAATGAGATCTGACGCCCTCTTCCGATCTAAGTACACTGTTGTGTCTGAAGACAGCGACAGTGTACTTAGATATAATCAATAAATCTTTAAAAAAGAATAAAAGAAAACAGAAGGGGAAAGGGATGAGAGAGAGAAGAGGAAGGGAGAACAGGGGAAAAGATCTTGGTGCGTAGAATCTTAGATGGCCAGGAAAAAGCTGTGGAGAACAGCTCAGGTGTGAGAAGAAGGATGGACCTTCAGCTGACCGTGGCACTGGACCTGGTTCAGCCTGTTGCCGTGTTACGGAGAGGAAGATGACAAGACACACTTATCCAAGTGCTCATCACCTCCAGCTGGTGTCACACAGCAGAGAGGCAAGGACAGACGGGCAGCACGGTGGTGGGTGGGGATAGGGCCACCAGGGGTCACAAGCGTGGCCACTCAGCCCTGTCCTCCCCAAGCACTAGGGCACACTGGGGCTTGCCTGAGGTTTTGCTGCATTGATGACAGGACCTGGGTGAGAACCTGAGCTTTCCAAGATGTGACCTGCAATGCTTCCTCCTACTTCAGAGCAGCACGTTTTTCCTGTAACGTTGTAACAAGTGACCACAGGCGTGCAAGCTTATTCAGTACTGACTGAGTCTCCTGCTACTTGCAGCCCAAAGACATCAGCAACCCAGGAGGCCATTGACCTCCTCCAACCTCTGAAGCAGGGCTCACTTTCCCTTCTTGTCTAGCATGTGCAAACCATCCACATCCCAAGGCTCACGGCCCCACGTGGTCCTATCTCTGTGTTCAGTCTCCATCTGAATCCCATGCCTCCTCTGCACGAGGACACTGTCTCCCCCCTCCCCATGTGACCTAGGCTAAGTCCCCATCAAGGTCTTCAGCCACAGCTCCAGAACCCCTGAGGCTGTGGACAGTGGGTACACCAGCTCCACGTGGTGACCTGGGACGTGTGTGACCCTCACACTTGTTTACTGTGCACGTGGCACCTTACTGAGCAGCCCGTCTGTGGAGCGCTGTCTGTGGCTGGTGGTAGAATCGGAACTTGTGTGTCTAGGGAAGATTCTGAGCTCGGGCTGATCCAGAAGCACCCACTAGGACTGTGTGACGACCAACAGCTCCCAGCTGGCTCCTCTCCTTCTGGAGCCTTTCTGGATCCAAAGAACTCCACTGTCCTGTCCTGTTTGGCCTAGGCGAGGTTGACAAGTCCCCACTGATGATGGTCCAGCCAGTCAGAGCCTCTGGCTCACAGCATCCTTAGGTGACTGCAAGGCTAAACAAAGTGGGATTGCTAACAAAGTGTCACACACATACAAACACACACATGCACACACAAATATGTACAGATACAAGCATGCACATGCATATACATATAAACACACAAACACACCAACACATGTACACATACACAAATACATATACACATGTACACAAGCACACATGAACAGACACACACATGCACACACACATGTACACAAACACACATATACACAAGCATATGCACACAAACACACACTTTCATGTGTGTACCCAGGATGAAATTTTGATACAGACAGCAACAGACAGACTGTGGATGTGCATTTAACATCCCTGAAACACACACTTAGGCCCCACTGTGATGCTGTTACTTGGTTTTGTTGGTTGTTGCTGCTGGGTTTTCTCTCTGTTCTGAGACGATGAGAAGAGCCCAGGGCCTCAAAGCATGCTGGGAAGATTCTCTGTGTCCCACCCATACCTCAGCCTCCTGGGGACTCTTCATAAACTGAAGGTCTAGAGGCTGCAAGACCCCAGAGGCAGAGCTGGTATTTCAACTTCCACCTACTCCTGCCCCGTGAGCTAATGCAGTGAGCTCTCGCACACACTGTAGGAAAGTCGGGGGCCAGGTGTCTGGGCTGTGCCCAGGGAGAGCCTGCAGAT
Organism: Apodemus sylvaticus; assembly: GCF_947179515.1. Lineage (NCBI taxonomy): Eukaryota > Metazoa > Chordata > Mammalia > Rodentia > Muridae > Apodemus > Apodemus sylvaticus. The sequence continues at coordinate 55,617,049 of NC_067493.1, read as the reverse complement.
TTGTGTCGCAGTGTGCCAGCCTCTGTAGGGATCTGACAAGGGAAATGAGAGAGTCCTTCGGATTATTATAGCCTGAAAGGAGCCTGGAAACAGACTCCAAGATGGAAAGTGAGCCCATCCAGGAATATGTGCCATGGGGAGGCCGAGGCGGCTGGTGGGGGGGAGGGGAGCTAAGGCTGATGGCCTGTTCGCGGAAACAGCAGGGGCAAAGCGGGAGGCCCCGTGACTGAACCCAGGGGCACAGACTGGTGGGCTTTATGAGTGGGGAGCAGGCAGTGCCCAGCAGAACACACGAGGGGGGCGGCCCTCAGGGGGCTCCGCTCTGTCTTCTGCCTCCTAAAGAGTTTAAAGGCTGAGGTGATTTTGCAACACTGGCCACAGCGGCAGGAGGCAGGCTGTCGTGTGTGAAGGGAGCCGGGTACAGCGGTGGCTTCTGTCCATGAAGTAGCCTTGGTGTTCAGGTCCGGGTAGCAGGAGAGTCTGAGGGGTTTCCTAAGCTGCTGTTAGTCCCGTGAACCCCCTTGTCAGCGGGTGGCCCGTGGGCCGTTTGAACGACTATTCGTGAGAATTTCTTTTTATTAAAGGGGACTCCCACCCTTCCGGAAAAGCAACCCCCGGCTGTGTTTTGATGAAATTGAAAACAGCACTGGGGGAAATGCTACTGAGAGCTTCAGTTTCTCCCCTTATGGCACAGGAACAGATTCCAGTGATAATAACGTTCCCATTTCCACACAGCCCCCTTTTCCGCCCACCCTAGCGCAGCACAAGGCCCAGTGAAGTCTGGACACACCCAGCTTCTAAGGACCCCGTGCCTCTGCTCCTGGAGGCAGGGGTCAGCCCCCCAGTACTTAAGGCTTCTAACCAAGCTGCCTCTGGGAGAAATGGGAATGGGGAGGCGGGTGCTGTGCCGGTAGAGCTCTCTGCAGACACAGCTTACGGGTGGGTGGCCGGTGACCTTAGCCCGGTCCTGGACAATGTGGAAATAATGGTGGCGTCCACCAGTGAAGCATTCTTTGCAGTGTCGTAAGAGATACAAATCTCAACTTAAATGTTATTATATTCCTTTGCTCTCGGTCAGAAGGGGGAATGTATCCACTTACGTAAGTATAGGGCTAGCTTCAGGCTCAGCTGGATCCAGGGGCTTGAGTGTGCCCCCTCTCCCTCCCCCTCCCCTCTCTCCCCTCCTTCCTCTTCCTCATTCCTCCTCCTCTCCCTGTTCCCTTTTCCTCCTCCCCATCCTCCTCTCTCCTCCCCCTCTCCCCCCTCCTACAATTTACTTGTCCTTAAGTTCATGTTTTCTTTTATGAACTTCCTTCTCTGCCCAGTTCTTTCCTTGTAGAGCAGAATCCCATCAAGCATCCCCATAACCACCTAATTGAACCACTTTGAGTGATTCTCAGATTACAGCCAAATTCTCAATCAGGGTTGCTGGTGACCAACCAAAGCCTCAGGAACTGATAGGGCGGTGGGGGCTGGGGTTGTGGATTGCCCTCTGTGGTTTCCCAGGCCACAGACACTGGCAGATGGTCAGGGAGGGGTGAACCTCAGGGGAGAGCCTAGGCCTCTCCAGTACCAGTCCTATCCAAGTGACTGGCAGGCGAGCTGAACGCTTCATGGCTTCCCCTGCCTCCAGCACAAGGCAGCTCCTGGCTCACAAGCTGTCGCTGACATGGTGTCCCACAGGCCAGGCAGTCTCTCAGCTAGGACTCAGGGCCGTGAGCACAGAGCCCTCTATCTGGGAGCTCACAGCTGGACTTCATACCCATGGACTCCTGGCCACGCCCCTCGTGTGCATGTGTGTATACATGTGTGTGTACAGGTGCTGAGCACGGACCTCCATTCTCTGGGAAGTCAGCTGTGCCTCCTGCTAAGAAGGGTCTTGCCAGTGTGGGTGTCAGGAGACCCCCGGTGCTGTTGAGGACCCCAGAAGCCCCCTCGCTGCTCCGACTCAGACGGTGGCTTCAGGCACCTTTGGAAGTGGCTGCCTGCGGTGGGGCCCAGCAAGCAGAAGCCTCGAAGCCGCTGCTTTGGCCGCTATCTGGGATTATTAATGTTTTCCCTGGTTTCCCAGGATAAAACTCCAGAGGCCGAGGAGAAGCCTGGACTGCCATGCCTCCCAGGGAGGGAGGACTCCCCCCTGACTGCCCCGCCTTGAGCTGGGTGCCCTGGGGTGGGGCATGCAGTGTGGGCGTGCTAGCACATAGTAGGCATTCAATAAAACAGGTCCTTGCATACTGCAACCCCGGCAGCCCGAGAAGAGTGAGGCAGGTCCTTCCCGGGCCATGCTCTCGCGCTTTCTTCATCTCCCTCTGTGTCTGTCTGTCTGTCTGTCTCCCTCTGTCTGTCTTCCTCTTCCCCTGTGTCTTCCTTCCCTCCCTCCCTCCCTTCCTCCTTCCCTCTCCCTCCCTCTCCCTCTCTCCCCCTCTCCTTTCAGCTCCAGCTCTTGCTCCCCCTCTGCACCCCCAGGATCTGCAGTCGCAATCAGCACTCGCAGAACTGAGCTTTGAACCCCAGCCCCTTCTTCTTGTGAGGAGAGCCACAGACCTCTGCCCGACCTTCTGCCCACTTCTGTGCCGTGTCAGAAATAGACAGACGCGGCCGTGTTTCCAGGGTGTCAGAATTTATCAGCTAACACATCTGCAAGGTTTAGTGTCTCAGTGATCAGTTTGTCATGTAATTTGCCTGCCATGGTGGCCGGGCCCAAGAGAATGCAGGATCTTATATTACGGTCTTAATTACTAATACTAGCTCTCACAGAACATAGTAAATGTGCATGTGCATACATGAATGTGTGTACCTGCATGTGTGCATGTGTCTGAGAACACTCACATAGTGTGTTTATATATGCATGTGTATGTATGTATGTGTGTGCAATCATGTATGTGAACATATGTGGTGTGTATGTGTGTACATATATGTGGACACATAAGTGTGCATGAACATGTGTTGTATATGTAAGTGGGTAAATGTGTGTGAGAACATGTGTGGTATGTATGTGTATGCATATATGTATATGAATTGTGCACACACGTGAGAACATGTGGGTGTGTGTGCACATATATGAATGTATACATGTCTGAGAGAACACATGATGTATGTGTGTGCACATATGTGTATGAATGTGTGCATATGTGGATACATAAGCGTGCATGAACATGTGTTGTATATGTAAGTGGGTAAATGTGTGTGAGAACATATGTGGTATGTATGTGTATGCATATATGTATATGAATTGTGCACACATGTGAGAACATGTGGGTGTGTGTGCACATATATGAATGTATACATGTCTGAGAGAACACATGATGTATGTGTGTGCACATATGTATATGAATGTGTGCATATGTGTGAGAACACATGCTTGTGTATGAATGTGTGCCCGTGTGTGAGAACATGTGTGGTATGTGTGTGCACATATACATAAATGTGTGCATGTGTGTGCCTGGGGGTGTAGTTTCAGAATGGCTACAAGTAGGGGCAGTGGTGGCACATGCCTTTAATCCCAGCACTTGGGAGGCAGAGGCAGGTGGATTTCTGAGTTCGAGGCCAGCCTGGTCTACAGAGTGAGTTCCAGGACAGCCAGGGCTACACAGAGAAACCTTGTCTCGAAAACCAGAATGGCTCTAAGTCCTGGCAGCTGCCGCAGAGGTGGGAGGGCTCCAGAAGCTGAGGGAGTCTGTGGGTGAGACAGTGAGCTGAGGGAGCTGTGCCAGAGTTGGCTTCGAAGGCACAACTGCAGAGCTCAGCCATTAGGTGAGAGGTCAAACCTGAGACCAAAAGCAGGGAATGCTCCTCAGCAGGAAAACAGGAGGGCGGGTCCAGGTCCTGATGGGCAGGCAGGTGGATGGGCCAGCAGACAGTAGCCTGCATCAACATTGACGGTCCAGGCTGGGGAGTTCGGGTCTTTGATGCAGCAAGTATCAGGTATTGGGTGACAGTTAGTGTTAGGCGTGCCCGCACAGGGGTAGGTGTCCATCACTTTATGGGGCCCAGGTGAGGGAGTTCCACCCTTTACTTGGTGTCTCATAACTTCTAGGCCCTATTTCCTTATGACTTTAACAGACCCTTGTGTCTCCAGAGTCTTAACTTTCCCTATTAAATTTAGAGGTAGCTGCTTGCTTAACCCTGGGGAATATGTCATTTATTCCCTTGCTGGCTGGCTGGAACCTGACAGATGGTGCCATTTCTGGCTCCACCCAGGGGCCTGTAGTTCTCCTCCTCCCTCAGAATGGAGTCAAACCTGCTTATAAAATGGAGCCTCCTTGGCAGCGTGCATCCCGGAAGACTGTTAGACAATATGGACACCCTGATTTCAGCTCTGCCGAATCCACACTCTTGACTTCTCCAGGCCTGCTTTACGAGCTTCTTAAACTCATGTTGCCTGCCCCAGGACCTTTGCACATGCTGTGATGTCCTTTTGCCCAGTTGACCGCACTCCCCCTTGCAGGATGAAGCATTCCTTCTCGGAAGTCCTGGGTCCCTTCCTGGATCCAGTCACATCTGGAGACTTGTCAGTCCCTTAGAGACCCGTGACCGACTTGTGACCTGTATCACCTCTTCCAGATCGTCTGCCCAGGGACAAGGACCTGGCTGCCACTGAGTCTAATCCTTTTCCAGACTCACACTGGCACAGCACAGAGCTCAGCATATTGGAAGTTCACAGATAGAGACCTCAGGACACCCACATACATGGTAGGGTGTGTGAATATGCATGCCTGTTTGAGCAGATGACAAACAGTGACTAATGTGGCCCAGCCATCTCCACACCATATCAAGACACACGCTGGACAGAGCATGTCCCCGTAACAACAGCGATGGAAAAGAAGCCATTTAAACATCTGTGATCCCAGAATACACAGGGAGCATAAGACTTGGACTAACCAAGGAATAGTATACAGCTACAACAATGGACGCACTCTGGCTGTACGTTCATCATCGAAGCCTGTGCTAAAATAATACCAACAGAAAACAGAAAAAAAGGCCCAATTTGCGAAACACACATGCTGCAAAACTGAGTGTAAGAAGTCCAAAATGGAAGTTCAGCTACAGCTCTGGAGATTTGTGTATGCTCAGGCAGAGAGTGTCAAGCACAGGATAGGGGATGGGCAGTGCAGAAGGGCGTTTCCTGGAAACGCTATTCACTGTGGGGCCAGCGGCTGCACGGACGTGTTCATGGTACGTGTCTGGTTCTCCGTGCTGGTTTTTCATTTGTATACATGGGCCTTGGTTTTCACAGAGACGACTCCCATATTCCCAGATAATTCTGTCTGGGGCCAGCTGGCCAGGAAGCGCTTAGGCCCCAGGCGCAGACAGCGGCTGGCTGCTGTGCTGCTGTAGGGAGTTACTGGGTAGGTGGGGATCTTCTGCCACAAGGTCCCCACAATGTGTAGTCTAGATTGGCCCTAACCTGGCTATTCTCCTGCCTCAGCCTCCCCAGAGTTGGAAAGAGAGGAACACAGACAGATGCCACACCTTGGGTGGTTCTGGTGGCAGAGGCCAGCCCATACATAGTGACAGGGCCCGGACGAGAAGCTGGCATCCAGGCTTCTGGGGGTCAGGTCTCGGCACTCACTGTCCTTGTGGGGATCTCCTCCTTCCCGCCTGGGCAGGAGGGTGTGGCTGGAGACCTTCCTCTCCTGGAAGTCAGAGAGTGGAGATGGCGCCTGGGCCTTGGCTGGAAAGCGGCACCCTTGAGGCTCAAGCAGGGCAGGATGGAGCTGATTCTTCCGGAGTGGCTGGGCAGTCTGGCCCTCCATCCCAACTCCTCTGTTAGGTGTGATAAAGTTCCTCAAAGCTCAGAGAGAATCATTGTAACCAGCTTGAGGTTTGCCCAGCATCTCCCCAACCTCAGCACCGAACCCCAGCCCTCCTGAGACCCTGGCCCCAGGCAGCCCTGGGAATGGTAGGTAAGGAGTGCTCTGCCGTTCAGCCCTGCAGGACAGACACACAGCCTGGAAGCATACCCAGGCACTGACTAGAAGAAGGCAGGAGGCCTCTCCTCAATGGTTAGGGGTCCGGCATGGCTTCCTTGAGGAGGGGGCATCCCAAGTGGAGATTTTGGAAAGAGGAGTAGAGCAAGGTCATGGTGTCGACTGGCGAGTGTACGGTGGGTCTTTAGCTCGCCTGCACTCAGCACCCGACTTTGTGGAGAGGTTGAGAAAAGACAGGAGAGTGTTACTTAAAGACAGCGCTGCAGTACTGTGTGGTGCCACGCACCTGTCATCCCTGCACTGAGCACTTAAAAAGCTGAGGCAGGACGTTCCACATTTTGGTGAGTTCCAGGCCGGCCTGGGCTACACTGATCCCTTACTTAACAGTGACCCTGGAACAGGGGACATGAGGGTTACCATGTCTGTGACTCCATTATAGTGGCAATGTGGCTCTGTTAGACCTGGTGGCAATGGGGTCCGCCGAATGTTTGCTAAGAGACTGAGTGACCGAGACAGGTGGAGGTGGGGTCTGTGCGGGAGTCATGGCAGCAGCTGGTGTGGGAGGAAAGGTTGGAGCAGAACTCCGGTGACAGATCCAGCTAGGTGGAGCGTGTTTCTGTGGTAGCAAAACGCACATCCACTCCCACATCCTCTCCAAGACTCTAGTTATTTCTTTCTGGGCAGAGGGTCACAGAGGTCACCGTGGCCAGAGAAGAACTAACAAGGAGCACAGGCAGACACAAGCAGGACCCAGGGCTTTGGGATGGAGCCCCAGGTTTACTGACCCTTCTCTGGCTAGTGTGGACAGTCCCTGGTGCTGAGCGTCCCCAGGTCAGCCAGGTCATGGGAAGCCACCGGCAAAGGTTAGCTCAACATCACTGCTGGGAAGGTTCGGGGTGACCAGACCCTCCTCCTGCTTCACCCTCCCAGACCCGGCCACATCCGCTGGCACCCAGATGCCGTCTGCCCAGCCCCCGGTGCTGCCCGCCTGCAGGGCTCCTCACCACTACCTGCCTAGGAGCTGCTGTTCACTCAGTCAGTCGCCTTCTGTCCCCCGCACACCGCTGCCCTGGGATGTGGCACCGGAGCCAGGCCCTCAGTTGCCCGGAAAGAGAGAGAGCAGCTGCGGAATGGCCAGCGCTGTTTCCTCTCATCCCTATGGCGTGTGCGGCAGAGGCGGGTGAACTGAGAACATCTGGACCGCCCGACCACACCCCTCGTCATTTTACACTTGGGGAAACTGAGGGCAGGAGAAGAGGGGATTCATCCTAGGTGCAAATCTTGGGGTCAAAGACTGGATGCAGCCTGTCCCCACTCCCGGCCTTGCCCCCGCCCCGCCCCGCCCCGGCCCCGCCCCGGCCCCGCCCCGCAGCCTTCCCAAGCACCGTGTACACTGTAGAGCTACCAATACATGTCTGAAGCATACCCGCGTGAGGCTCCGTGGGTCGGCTCCCTGGAAGCTCCTGCCCTCTCTCCGAGAGCTTTTAGACGTGAAAAGCTCTTCCACAGGGGAATGGCTAATTAATTGTTCTCTTTTGGCGAGATAACACTTCTTTTTTTTCCCTGAGACTGTGTTTGCCTCCCCTGAGGTCCAGCCAGTTCTTTCCAGCAAGTCTCTGCCCCCTCCACCCCCTCCCTTGCCTGGGCCAGAAGGAGAACTGAGCTTGATAAGAGGGCCACAGATCCCAGCCCCGACGTCACCGCCCTCCTGGGTCTTGTCTCAAAGCGGCCAGGACGCTTTGCTTCTTCACAATGAGGGCATTTAGCAGAACCCTCGTCCCCTGGGACCTTGGAGAAAACTGAGGAAGAGGAGAAAGAAGAAAGACAGAAATCAGACCGGGAAACCTCCCATGGAGCAAGACAGGCTGGCAGCCTAGAGCCAGCCAGCTCCAGTTTCCAGCCCTCCCTGACTCGGTTTCCCCGCGGGCAGCCGATAGGGACGTGGCCAAGGAATGATAAAGTCGGGGCCCTGTTCAGCTCCAGGCAAGGCTCCAACCGGAGCAGGGCAGGGTGGAGAGGCAGGGGAACAAGGGCCCAGTATGCACCTGGCTCAGAGACGTGAGCCCCAGAGTGCGAGCTCGAAACCTCCTGTCGGGCTCCCAGGGTGATCGGAAAGCGACCTCATGGCCAGAGTGGAGGCCTGGCAGTCACCAGTGCTGCAGAGTGAGCCCAGGCGGGGCGTGTGCAGAGTGAGCCCGGGCGGGGCGTGTGCACAGTGAGCCCAGCCGGGGCGTGTGCAGAGTGAGCCCAGGCGGGGCGTGTGCAGGTCAGGCAAACAAGCGAGAGGGATGTGCCCTGCCTGTGGCTGATGGAGTCACCTCAGGGCAAAGAGGACAACTAAGAGTTATCATCCAGGCGGGCATCCATGGAAACCCAAAGGTGTGGACTCAGCTTCCTTTCCCTGGCAGGGAAGGGCTGAGACAGTGAGTGGCCCTGAAGAATAGCCGCGGTGTAAGGCACAGGTGGCTGGAGGTATAACACGGGAGCATCTAGCCGTGTAAGGTGAGGGGTGCCGCATCCGTGTAAGGTGGGTTCCGGACCTCTCACAGGCGACTTAATTCCTGTGCCTCGGTTTCCCCATTTCGTAAAGAGAATCTGTGCAAGTGTTCGCCCCACAGGGCAGGCCTAGAGCAGCGCCGACTCTGCTATGGTTTGAGAGAAGTGGGTTCTGCCTTTGTTGTGAGAAGCTGCATCCTGGTGTGTCAGTGAGCAACTCAAGTTGAAGACATGTGTGTGCCCTGTGGGACCACAGCCCGAGTCCCTGGGCATCTGTCTTACGGAACGACCCGGGTGGACCTGAGGGTGGAGAGATTGCAAGGACTGGCCCAGGGGCCCAGGGGCCCAGAGTCGGCCACGGGGCAGGCCGTGGGAGGGGGGAGATGCTGCTTCGCTTTCCATTCTGGGCTTGCCAAGTCTAAGGCAGGCATGTGAGGGGGAGGACCCTGGGCCTCGCTAGAAGGGCTTGGTCGAGCCCGGTGGCCCCGCAGAGTAGAGTTGAGGACGAAATGCAAGTCCCGAATGAGCTTCCTCTTGCCACCCCTGGGAAACTCCAGAGATGTGGGGAGCACCGGAGATGTGGGGAGGACCAGGGCCTTGGAGAGTAGGTGCTATGGTCCCCATAGGCCACCCCAGGCTGTCAGCGGGACAGAGGACAAGAGGGACTCCAGGTAGAGTGGCAGGAGTTAGGTCTGAGAGACGATGTGGGGCTCCCGTCTCTCTGCACCCTGCCGCTGGCTTTCCTCATCAGGGTATAGCCAGGACATGGATGGCAGGTGGACCAGACGCCTGGATGTACTGAGTGTCCCCCAAGAGTGTTGGTGGTGTGTCCCTCTCAGTAGTGATCCCCAATTCAAAGGCAGAATGGGACACACGACAAACGCACCCCAAGGCCAAGATGGAGCCTGCTCGGCTAATGTCAAGATCTGGGTCACGCTCACACACCGGAGATGCCCAAAGCAGCGGGTGTTCTCCAGCCTCAGGAAACCGCTCGCATTCCCGGGCCTGCTGCCCCTTCCTTGTCCAGAGCTGGCACCCGCCACACTCAGGTCACAGCTCGTCCTCGACACTGGTGTCCTTGCATGCCGTGTGGTGCCACCTTGTCCCCAGGTGACCCAGACCAGCCTGTCTCATCTCAAGGCCCACTAATCACATCACAGTCCTGGGAGCGAGGATGCAGGTGTGTTTGGGGGCAGAAGAGACTCCGGGATGCTCCCTGAGGGAGGTGGCTTCCGGTGCAGCCCCAGCGCTCTCCTCCTGAGTGAAGAATCATGGGAAATATGGGTCTTGGGACCTTTCTAAGGCTCCCCATCCCTCACGTGACAACCGCATAACTGCTAACATAAGTAAAGTGTGGTTGACATTCTTCGCATGGCCTGCTGGGAACGCTGCTGCAGAGAAATGCACCCCTGCCACAGGGGGAAGGGAGGCCCTGCAGGGGTTCTAAAGGTGGAGAGACCTGTTGGATGCCCCACCCCCTGCCTCATCTGCTCTCAGCAGCCACAGCCAAGGCGCATTCCTTTCCAGGCCTCAGTTTCCCCATTTGCAAAAGGACAGCTCTAGCATTCTCTCTGGTGCAGATGTGACCGTGACTTTGCTGGTAGCTTGTTAGGAGCTGGCTCGGGTGGTGTTGACAGCGTTGGAAGATAGCCAACGTGCATGGCAGTGCATGGTGGCGCGCCTTACCCCCAACCAGAGCTGCTCTGGTACTTCACACACACAGAGCGTTGTTCTTCACACACACACAACGTGGCTCTCAGGAGGGAGCTGGGTTTTATTCAGCCCTGTAGCCACTCTTACGACAAGGACTTAGCTATGATCTGGCTGTTGAATGACTGCTAGACCAGGCAAAGAAAGGGCAGTATGATTCCCCTGATAATCCAGGCTCCCATCCCCCTGGACATCTCAGCAAACTTATGAGCCAGGTAGCGCTCAGCCCTACCATTTATGAGCCATGTGGCCTTGAGCTGGTTAATTCACCACTCTGAGCTTTAGGTGTCTTATGTGTACACTTGGAGATGACAAAAATACTGACTTTAGGAGTGTCTGGTTATGTTTAAATGAGATGATACATGCGAACTGTTTAGGTTTAAATGAGATGATGCATGTGAATTGTTTAAGCTTAAATGAGATGATACATGGGAAGTGTTTGGTCAGGCTTAAATGAGGTGATATATTCAAAGACAAGACCTGAAACGGAGCTGCACAAATATTCAGTTAGAAGTGCTTTTATTGTTAATAAAACACTTTTATTTTTAAAATTAAAATTATTATTATTAAAATAAAAGTGTTTTATTGGCCTATCACCTCCCCTGGCTGAGGGGGCCATTCTGGAGGTGGGGGGGGGGAACTGTCAGGGACATGTGTATGAAGTGGTTCCCACGGGCCCCATGCTGTCCCAGCCGAATTTCCGTAGCAGCTCAACTGTTGAGACGCCGTGTGTTGAAAGTGTTTTCCCGAAGGCTCGCCAAAACTAAAAATTCCACGCGAGCAGAAAATAGTCTTTTTTAATTTGGTTTTGTGTCGTGTGGTAGTCAGATGGGGAGAAAATGAAAATGGAGCCAGACGTGTCAGTTTGACACAGGGAGGAGGGGGCTGGGCTGGGAATCCCGGGGGAGGGGCACCTCCCCTCCCATGAGCCTCTTGACCACGGGTCAACACATTGAGAGGTTCTCCTCTGGGTGACAGAAAACCCCAGCTTAGCCAATGGCGTTAGCACAGCCGCAGTGTTTCTGAAGAGGCCGGGGAATGCGAGCACAACCCCTTCTCCTGTCTGCTCACTTCCTGTGAGCTGGACCCCACACTTTCAGGAATGGCAAGTGGCGGCTGGGTTTCTGAGGAGCCTTTTGAAGAACGGGTTGGAATCTGGCCCGGGCTCTGTAGGAAGGAGCCAGCGCTCTGAAGAATGGGGTTAGACAGGCTGCGGGACTGTATGAGGCAGACGGGCGTGGGTGTGTAAGGTGTGTGGAATCCATCCTAAACCCCAAATGCAGCTGTCCCGGAGACCCCAGGTTTTCTTTTCTTTTTTTTTCCTTTTTTCTTTTTGGTTTTTGTTTTTGTTTTGTTTTTTGTTTTGTTTTTGTTATTTATTGTTTGTTTTTTGTTTTTCAATACAGGGTTTCTCTGTGTAGCCCTGGCTGTCCTGGAACTCACTCTGTAGATCAGGCTGGCCTCGAACTCAGAAATCTGCCTGCCTCTGCCTCCTTGCAAGTGCTGGGATTAAAGGCGTGTGCCACCACCACCCGGCAACCCCAGGTTTTCTGAACCCCCTTCAACTCAAACCCAACATGGAACCCCCCCAGACAACGTCTAATTCTACCTCCCGTGGGTACGGTGGGGTGTCCCTAGGGTACTCAACACCCACATCTCCATCTTCGTGAGTATGGGCAGAGGACCTTCTGTGTAGCTGGTGTTGGGGGCACCAAGTGTCTAAAGTCCCTCCAAGCACTGTGGGAGTTTGAACAGTCATGTCTTCCCCTTGCCCCTCCCACTTGAGACCCTCATCCCAGAGAGTGTGTTGGCGAACTGAGAAAAGGCAGGTGTCCTGGTTTGTCAACTTGACACAAGCTAGGGTCGTCCAGGGAGAGGAACCTCAATAGAGAACATATCAGATTGGCCTGTGCAGAAGTCTGTAGGTTATTTCCTTGATTGATGATTGACGGTTGACGTGGGCGGGGCCATTCCTGGGCTGGTGGTCCTGGGTTCAATGAGAAAGCCGGCTGAGCAAGCTATGGGAAATCAACCCGGGAAGCAGCACCCTCCATGGCCTCTGCGTCAGCTCCTGCCTCCAGGTTCCCGCCCTGACTTCCCTCAGTTATTGGGACACTTAACCCACACAAACCCTCCCTCCCTGTTTGCTTTTGATCGCGCTGTTTATCACTACAATGGACAAAGTACCGCCTCCTTGGCGGTTGCTTCTTCCTGTTCACTCCGCTTCACTCGGGTGTATATTTGCTTTCTGCGCAAGGCTAAATTTGACTTCGGGGAAAGCTGTCTGTCAAAAAAAAAAAAAAAAAAAAAAAAACAAAAAGGCAGAGAGTAGAGCGCCCCTGCTGGCCTCCGGGTCAGTTAGAACCCGATCAGAACAGCTCAGGGACTGGGTATGTGTTACCGAGGCCCAAGGCTGGCTGAGGGCTCCCTCTGGTACAGTCTTTGATGGTGACAACTGCCAGGCACAAAGAACTCACTCCGTTCCTCAGACCTTGTCCCCCTTGTACATTCCCTTGCCATGTGAGTCCCTTGCGGCCACAGAGATTTCTCCCATCTACATAGTGGGCCTTTTCTCGATTTTTTAAAAACAATTAATTAGCTGGGCCTGTGCCTGTAATATCTTCACTTCAGAAATAGATGCAGGAGGATCACCACGTTGAGGCCAGCCTGGGCTACCTAGCAACACATACCTCAAAAAAGATTTAAAAACTTTATAGTTTATTTCATTTTTCTAAGATTTAAAAACAGAACCGTGTCATAATCAGACTATGAGAGATGCGGGATTTCTGAGCACATGCTGACATCTGAGAGGCCCCTGGGGTGAGGCCACACCCCCACAGGGCGGTGGCTCACTCCCCTCCTTCTGTCCATCCATTTCCTGTTGACCCTCTCCCTCCCCTGAAAGAATCTGAGTCTGAGTCTCTGGCCTTGCCCGCCCCCCTCCGTGACCACAGCAGTCCGTGTTTGAAGGTCATTCTTGTCTGCCCAAATGGCATAGTCTGGCCACCTGTTTGAAATTATAAAGAGTGACAGATCCGGGGGCATCAAAGGAGCGAATCCTCTGGAATTCAGGGGCAGCTCATGTGAGGTCACTCAACACGCGGCCATGATACTCTCCTGGGCTCCCCCTGGGCTCCTGATCAGCCGTGCTCCGGCTTCCAAGGCTGCCTGCCCCACAAACCCCCTCCTGTGCTCTGGGTCAATAATTTATGCTAACACTGCACCTCACCCCACTGACCCCCTTCCTGGAGTAAGGCAGAGAACTGGACACCCAGGGATTAAATTGCACACCCTAGGGGACTACTGCTCTGAGGGGGAGGAGGGAGCAGGGTGCTCCAGGGCCGAGCACAAAGGCAGTCGCCCTTCTCCGAGCTGCTCAGTCGCTGGACTCAGGTCCTTCCTCAGCCTTACCTGACAGATGGTTAACCACACAGTCGATGATTCTCTGTGAACCAAGAACTGGAGTCACACCAAGGAAGAAGATGGCACCCCTCCTGCCTGTGGGGACACCAGGCAGTGGCTTTCTTTCCTTGCATTTTTGTATCTTGGATGCCTGGCCCCTCTCCTGCATGCTGCGCTGACCTGCAGCCCCTGCTGTAGTGTTCTCTCCACTGTAGCCAGCCTTCCTGAGCCTCCTGAGGCCCCCAGGCATGAAACCACACCTCGCCAGGCTGCGCGTGGAACAGGCAAAGCCCTCCTGGCTGAATGTTGTCCGCAGCCTCACGCCATTCAGGGAGGTTTTCCCACGCGGCTCTCCTCTCTAGACCCCTCCATCAGCCCTTCAGTATTTCTGGCTCTCTCTGCACCTGGCTCCGTGCTGATCCTGGGTCATATTAACTCTTTCAGTCCTCACACCCTGTTGGGGAAGAACCCTGCTTGTCTGGGGAAGCCCCGTACAGATGGGCGTGGTTACGCACAAGCTCGACACAGGCGAAGTTGCCTCTGCCCAGTGCAGCCCCATGCATGGAACAGGCTTCTGTTGTGCAGTCTCTGTTCCCCGCCTCTACCAGCCCACAAGACAGTAAGCACTCAGCAAACCCTGCGCCACAATGCTCCCACTACTCGGGTCACAGGAACGGGAGGACTCGGTCTCCAGCCCCAGAGGGTCCCTGAGGCATCCCTCTCTGGGAAAAGGCAGCTGTGGGAGGTGGGCTGTTGACAGTGCATGCTTTTCTCCCTGGTGACATTTTTTTCCAGCATAAAACTGCCCCGGGCTAGAAACACAGTCCAAGGGCTTGGCATCACCGGGCCTGTTATTGACAGCACAGGCCTCTAGGGTTCTTCATGTGCTCAGATAAAGACATTTGCCCAGCCAGACCCGGCCTGCTGTGTGAGAGCTGGAAGGCCTGCCCCTCACAGCTTCAGATTTAATGTAGAGGCTTGGCTAATCCGGATGAAGACTTGTGATTGGGGGACCACTGAACATGAGCTTCTTCTGGGACCCGAAATGACATTGAGTTGTGATGGTATGTCTTGGGGGATGGGAGTCGTGTGGCTGGGCTGGGCTGGGCTGTACAGAACCCAGTGGCTAGACAGAGTTACTTCTGGATCCCAGCCCTCTGGGCTTATGTGTGACATGACATAAGACATACGTGGTATGGTGTGACCATTAGGATGTGGCATGATCTGATACATATGATGCGATTTGATTGATGTCCCATGAGCATGTGGTGTGACATGCATGTGACATACAGTTTGATCCACGAGGCTTCTGATGGGACCACATCCCAGCCAACCCCATCATGAGCTAAAAGCAGGACTGTGACGATGCTCTGAACGCCTGATGTTACAGGACACCCCGGCTCAGGTGCACGCCTCCGTGTAGCCTGTAGATCCCCCTCCAACACCATGGGGAAGGCTTGCTACCACTGCCTACTAACAGGAGAGAGACATGAACGACATAGCCACAGCCTGGGGAAAATCCCCACGGAGGCATGCAGTTCCTACGAGCCCTCCGCACTTTGGTAAATTTGAACATCTAAAGTCAGATCACCATAAAGTTACAACCCTCCATAGAGTACTGTGTGTGACTCTGCCCTCCATAGGAGAGAGAGTGCCTGCTGGCTTCCTTGTGGAGACTGATGGCCTGAGGGATAGTGCAGACCCGGAGGCTCCCCAGCTGAGTCTCAGCCTCATTGTCATTTCTCAGAGGGAGCTTCAGTTTTGTCATTTATAAGGCTTGGTCCCCAGTGCGGCAGTGCTCAAAACTGTCTAGGTCATGAAGGTCTGACCTGGCCATCAGTAATCCACCAATGGACTCAGCTGGGTGGCTGGCTAGGAGATGAGGGGTTCTGGAGGAGTAGCCTAGCTAGGAGAAGGGAGCCCCTGGAGGTGTGCCCTCAAAGGGTCTACACTGTCCTCAGCTCTTCCCGCCCTCCCTCCTCTCCCTCCTTGCTTGCCTCCCTTCTCCCTCCTTTTCCTGATCACCATGAGGTAAGCAGCTTTCCTCCACTGTGGTCTCCACCATGATGTCCCACCCACCCCAGCCCCGCCCGGAAATGATGGGAAGGAATAGACAGGGACTAAAACTTCTGAGCCAGAGCAAACCTCTCTTTGCTCTACATTGTCAAGGCAACAGGAAGCTGACTGACACAGGAGCATCTCTGGGACTCAAGTGCTAAGGCCAGGGCCTCAGAACACAGCCTTGTTTGGAAACAGATTGTTGAAGAGATAGATCATTGCTGTGCAGTTGAAACACAGTCATTTTGGACCCAACACAAAAGGATATTGGCTTTTAGAGAGAAGAGGCTGGAGAAATGGATCAGCAGGCAAAGGTACCTGTACCCTCTGACCCGCATGGCAGAAGGAGAAGACAGAGCTGACTCCCACAGTTGTCCTCCAACCATCACATTCGCATGTGATAGCTAGATGATAGACAGACAGATAAATAGATAGATAAATAGATAGATGGATGGACAGACATGATTGATCGATGAATAGATGGATGGATGGTTAGTTGGATGGATGGATGATAGATGATAGATTGAGAGAGAGATGATAAATAGGTAGATGGATGGGTAGATGGGCGGGCGGATGGATGGACAGACAGACAGATACAATAGACGACATATATAGATGGATGGGTGGATACACAGATAGACAGATATAGATAGATAAATGATGAACTGATGTATAGATAGATGGTAGGTGGATGATAGATGGATAGATGGGTGGGTGGATGGATAGAAAATAGATGGATAGAGTAGATAATAGACAGATGGATGATAGAAAATGGATGATGGATAGATAGACAATAGATGTATGTATGTATGTATGTATGTATATATGTATGGATGGATGGGTACATAGGTAAATGGGTGGATGGATGGATAGACAGACAGACAAATGTAATCTTTTAAAAACACCCATTCTTCAGCCCCAGCTCCTGTCACCATCCGAGGTTAGCTCTATGTCCACCTCCGTGAACAGCTTCTGCTATAGCCAGTGAGCGGAGGTTACGGTGGACGTTATTGGGCAAACCCAAACCCTGGCCAGTGTGCCAAGAATAAGAGATGGTGGTGTGCTCAGCCTTAAATGTGGCGGCTACATCCCTCCCCCCAAGACTGAGAGAACAGCAGAGAAAAAGCAGAAAGAGTGGGGCTTAGGGAAGCTGCGAGTAAACCACCTCCACCCTCACGCAGGCAAGCAGCCCTGGTTACCGGTGGGTCTCTCCCAAGACGGAGGCCTGAGTGGGATGGGCGTGTACTGAGGGAAGGGTTCAGTGAGAGAAGGGGGATTGAGAGGAAGGAACGGGGCATGAGAGTCACTCAAGTTTATTATGTAAATTACAAAACTGTCGGGCAATCGTAAAAATAATTTAAGATGGATGGTAAACAGACCCAGGAGACTAGACTGGCATGCTGGGACAAAGGCAGGCACAGGGGAGTGGGTGTGGCCACCAGTCATCTGTTACCACAGCAAGCCTCACACCCTCAGACTGCAGGGGTTCTCACCTCCCTAATGCTGCAACCCTTTAACACAGTTCCTCATGCCGTGCTCACCCCTGACCAGAAGACTATTTTTGCTGCTACTTCATAACTGCAATAAATCACAACATAAATATCTGATAGGTGACCCCTGCAAAACATTTATTTGGTCCCCCACAAAGGCATCATGACCTACAAGTTGGGAGTAACTGCCTCAGAGGGACCCAACCCTATGACAGGTCAACAGGTGTAGTCTTCCGCTGTAAGTTTGTGTTGATATGTGGTATCTTGTTATAAGCCGTAGCACAAACAGGCTCAGTTCAGACCTTAACACGGAGCCTGGGACAGAGTGAGGGAGAAGGAGGAATCTTCCTGCCACACTGGCTTCTTTATCTCCGTGTTGAACCCTCTATTGAGGAGTTGATACTTTGGGGTTCAGCTGGGCGTGGGCTGTGAGCCCGCCACCTCACACTCTCTCCCACAGCTGCTCAGTTCTCTGTCCGTTGATTTCCATTTCTACCAGAAAATTGTTTGGAAGTTAACTTACTTGAAAACATAAAACCAATGTGCCGTCCCCTAAAGAGGCCGGTTACAGTCAAGGGCTGCAGGGTGCGGCTCCAGCAGGCAGCCTGAGGGCTCCGAGCCTGAGGCTGGGGTGTTAAAGACCTTGTAGACCATAGCCTGGGCTCTCCTCCTGATTAATGGAGGAGATTCAAAGTGAATACTTTTCCTCAGTCTGTGAAGAGAGGTTTCTTATTCTGGAATCAGCCCCAACAAGGTAGCCCATATCCGTTTTGTCTTGTCCTATTGAAATCTTCTATTCTGTGTAGAGTCTGTACTTGCATGAACCTTATCACATTGGACAGGCAGATTTACCTGCCCCCCCAACCCCCGCCATGTTTATACAACAGGATTAGCCTGGTACCTGCATCTAAGACACATAAGAAATAGTTCTGCCTTGACCTATTTGTGAGGTACCAGCTCAGGAATGGGGGTTCAGAGGTGGGTGCAGGAGATAGGCTGAACTCTTGAGCAAGCTGCAGCTTTGTCAGTCGGGGTTCCTCCCGGGAGAGCTTTAGCAAAAGCCATTCTCAGGAGTGTTTATTGCCCTTGGGATCTCGCCAAGGTTAAATGCAAGACCAGTGCTGGTGACACTCACTCGCTTGCAGACAGGACTGTCAAACCTGAGGTGACTCACAAACAAGATGGCCAGGTAGGTAACAGCCAAAATTGCTATGATCCTTCTCTTTTGAGGAAGCCACAGGTGAGTAGACCTACTGCCCCCAGGGATCTAACTAACATCACCTCTTAGACTGGGTATGTGACTGTCCTAAATCTTTGACTTGGTATGCCCAGCATCTATCCTCAAATTCCACATGCTGGGTGCCGTCCATAGCCCAGGCCTAGAGTGTTCAGAAACCTCGAGTTGTCTGTGGTACCCCCAACTCAGACAGGATTCCGTTGGCTGACACTGGTTTGAGAGGGGCTTGCTGAAAAGAGAATCACTTATTTGACTCAAGGACACCACCATCCACCAGGATCTTGCTTCAGTTGTGGCTTGATCCAGGCACAAATGAAGCCCATCAAATCTCAGTGTGTCACATCACAGCCTACTTCCCCTAGTGTTCTGCTGCCCGCAAGGAGCCCAGGCGTACCTCTCTCAGGTACCCAAATCCACAGGATGTTGGAAATCAGTCTCCCAGCTCAAGCGTGTGGCGGCTGTGGTGGGCAGGGGAGAAAAGCCAAGGCTGGCTCTGGCCAAGCAGAACCATTTTTCTTGAGCTGAGTGTGAAATCAGCTCTGCTTAAGCCGGACTGGCTGGAGATACTGAGAAGAGAGGTGAGGCAAAATGTGGTTGTGTGTGTATGTGTGTGTGTGTGTGTTTGTGTGTGTGTGTGTGTGTAGAGTGTATGTGTAGAGTGTGGGGGGTGTATGTGTGTGTATATGGTATATGTGTATGCTCTGTGTGTATAGTATGTGTGTATGTGTGATGTGTGTGTGTAGAGTGTATGTGTAGAGTGTGGGGGGTATATATGTCTGTGGGGGGGTGTGGTATGTATGCATGCTCTGTTTGTAGTGTGTGTGTGTGTGTGTGTGTGTGTGTGTGTAGAGTGTCCAGTCTGCAGTTCCCAAGGTTCCTGCATCTTTTCAGACAGTGAAATGACTCATTGCAGAAACCCAGCAATACACATACACATACTTGCATATACACATACACAAACATACACACTCACAGATGTACACATAATACACACACATGCATACACATACAGACACTCACAGACGTACATATAACAAACACACATGCACACACATTTATACACAGCACCTGCAAACATACACAGTACATATATGCCAACACACACACACCTCATCCCCAGTGCCATGTTGCCTGGCAATAACAAGGTAGCAGTCAGCTTGATGAATGGGACAGTGTTCCTCTGCACTGACTTCACCTGAAGCTGTAGCTATTTTGGGTTCTGGTGGAGCCCTGGTTAGGCTTAGCTGGTTACAGCACCCCAGGCACTTGAGGTAAAGGGATGAGGGAGGAGCAGAGAGATGTGAGACATGGCTCTGGAGGCAGCATCATCCCTGGCGGAGATCTCACTCCATGCCGTCAAGCTGGAGCCTGCAATGTCATTAAAGTCCCCTCAGAGTCACCCCCTCTTCATTGTCCCGCCGCACCTCTGCCAGATCTCCGTGAGTCTCTTAGGTCTCAGCCTGACATCCCGTCCCCAGCCTGGCCAGGCATGCCCTCCACGTGAGCCCACGTCCCCAGACACTGGAGCCCTCTAGGTTCTGCATGTGCTCCTTGAGCCACTCTGAGTGGTTACTCCTCGCTAAGCCTCTCTTTCCTTATCTGTCCAATGAGATAACTAGAACTCCTTGGGGAGGTTTGTGTCAGATAATCATGTAATTGATTGACATGGGGTGAGGCTCAGCAAAGGCTAGCTTGACTGAAATCCAAGCTGAGTAGTAAGCAGGGAAGACAGGCTTCTGCCCCTCCTCTATGTAGGAGAGATGGGCTGCCAATGTGGTGGTGAATGCTGGTAATCCCTGAGCTTGGGAGGATGAGGAAGAGGATTGCTGGATTACAGAGCAAAACCCCATTATCAAAAGAAATAGCAACAAAGACTGGAGCAGAGCTTCACCTACCGTCTCCTTCAGCTCCGTGCCCAGCCGATGCCTGCCCTGCAGGTCAGTACAACTAATCGAATAAGACTCCAGCTCCACACACTGCCTGAGCATGATTTAACTGCCCAGGGGCCTCACCAGAAAGGTAAAGTTTGAGAGACCATTATGAACATGGAGGAAGCAGCTTTCTGAGCTCTTGATTCCAAAGCATCCTATTCTGTGTTCTCTCCAGCCCCAGCCTTGGAGGCAGGCCGACCCCTCATATACAAACATCTGTGCAGGAATCCCATTGCCAGTACCCTGTTGCTAGCTTAAGGAGCATTATTGTGTCCTGGGGGAACAGGACAAGGTGAGGGACTGACGATGTCATGGAGAGACAGACTCCCCAGAAGACTGGACAGGGAGCCAGATGGCACACCAGCAGTTCTGCCCAGAACTTGCTTCACAGAGGCGATAGCAATGGCTATCAGGACCACTAGAGTGCCACAAACAAGATGCTTTCTGTGGAGGCACATTCCAGACCCAAGAGAGGTTATTTTAGTTGAAAATATATCCAGAGGGAGGCCAAGAAGCTAAGGACACTGCCTCCCTGTACTGGGAAGGGAAAGCTAAACCCCACTGCGCTGGTGTGGCAACGTGTTTCTCTTCCCCAGGGCATTCTCTATGCTGTGTGCTGACTGTATTCTCCATCCAAAGAAAACATCCTGGATGGAGGTGTGGGTGTGTCTGCATGACTTCCACACAGAACCTTCTTTGTGCCTGGCCTTCATTCCGATTACTGAAGGAGTTGGACACAATGTATCGCTGAGTGCTCCAAGGAGTTGGAGACAATGTATTGCTTAGTGCTCCAGGGGGTAGGACACAATGTATCACTTAGTGCTCTGTGTTCACCACACACTGAGAGGTGGGGTAAGATGGTGATGGCAAGGACATTAGACAGGGTGGCAGGTGATGTAAATGTTGGTGTCAGCTGACAATAGTTACAACAACCATGTTGACAATGATAATCATAACGACAGTTGACAAGGACTATGATGGTGTAGACAATGGTTATGATGATGTGGACAGTGGCTAAGATGATGTATAGGTGATGATGATGTTGCCAGCAGCTATGATTAGATAATGATGGTGCTGACAATGACTATAGCGATGTAGATGATGATGATGATGTTGACAACCACTGTGATGATGTAGATAATGAAGTTGACAGAGACGATGACAATGACTGTGATGGAGTAGACCATGATTGTGATGAGGTTGACAACGATGATATAGTGTTGACAATGATGTAGATAATGGATGAAGTTGACATTGATGATGTTGGCAGTGACAGTTGACAATGATTATGATGATGGAGACAGTGATGTTGACAGGGACGATGACAGTGACAGTTGATGACTATGATGATGTAGATAATGATGACATTGTTGATGTTGACAGACTATGACGATGTAGATGTTGACAGTTGACAGTGACTATGATGATGTAGACAGTGATGCTGTTGACATTGATAATGTTGACAATGGCGATGATGTAGATGATGATGTTCACAGTGATGAGGACAGTGACAGTTGACAGTGACTATGATGATATAGATAATGATTATGTTGACATTGATGTTGACAGTTACAATGACAATGACAGTTGACAGTGACTGTGATATAGATGGCACAGATGATGATGTTGATGGAGTTGATGATGTTGACATTGACTAAGATGATGTAGATAATGATGAAGTTGACATTGATGTTGACAGTGACAGTTGACAATGACTATAATGATATAGATTATGATGATGTTGACACTGATGATATAGAAGTGGCTATAATGATGTAGATGACAGTGATGTTGACATTGATGATATTGACAATAACAGTTGACAGTAACTGTGATGATGTAGATAATGATGATGTTGAAATTGATGATGTTGACAGTGACTATAATGATGTAGATGATGATGTTCACAGTGACAAGGACAGTGACAGCTGACAGCAACTATGATGATATAGATAATGATGATGGCATTGATGTCGACGGTGACTGTGATGATATAGATGATGATGTCAACAGTTATGTTGACAATGACAGTTGACAATGACTATGATGGCACAGACAAATGATGATGATGTTCACAGTGATGATGATGGTGACAGTGACTATAATGATGATGGTGTTGACGGAGGTGATAATGTTGTTGTGATAGTGATGATGATATTGACAGAGACCATGATGATGTCAACAATGATGGTGTTGAAACTGATGATGTTGACTTTGACCAAGATGGTATAGACAATGATGATGTTGACATTGATGATGTTGGCAGTTACAATGACAATGACAGTTGATGGTGACTATGATGATGTAGATAATGATGTTGACAATAATGATGACAGTGACAGTTGACAGTGACTACAGTGGCACAAACATGATGGTGCTGATGGAGGTGATGATGTTGACATTGACTAAGATGTTGTAGATAATAATGAGGTCAACACTGATGACGATGTTGACAGTTGACAATGACTATAATGATGTTGACAGTGACTAAAATGATGTAGATGATGGTATTCACAATGACGATGACAGTGACAATTCACAGTGACTATGATGGCACAGACAAATGATGATGGTGTCAGTGATGACAGTGGCAGTGATGATGATGTTGACAGAGACCATGATGATGTCAACATCATGATGGAGACAGTGGTGGTCAAGATGGTGATGCTGATGATACGGTGACGACGACAAGGTGAGGCTAATGACTGCAAAACGATGGTGACAGTGACAATGACAATGATGACATGAACAACAGTAATTACAGTGGTGACAGCGGTGACAGTGGTAATGATGATGATAACAACAATGATGTTGAGGATGAGAGCAGTATCAGTGGTGGTAGTAATGATGATGTCATGATGCTAACAACGGTGATGCTGGTGGTTGACAGCGGTGGCAGTAATGAAGATATCTGTGACAAGGACAAGCATCTACTGCTGTGCATTTCTCTGAGTGCTTTGATTTTCAGTCTACGCAAAAACTTTAGAACCAAGTCCATGGTTGCTGAATTCATCCCTTGCTGCTTGCAACGTCCTGACAAGTTGTTTAGGCTCCGTGTTCATGTCTGTGAGATGGAGACAAAACATCAGCTTTGGGCCGAATGCTTAGTCGGTGTCTGAGCAGCTGTTCAGGAGACAGGCTGCCTCTAACAGACCCTTCTTTGATATTCCTGTCCACCCCATGAAAAGGGAATCTTTTCATGAGCTGGGCAGTGGTGGCGCACGCCTGTAATCCCAGCACTCTGGGAGGCAGAGGCAGGCAGATTTCTGAGTTCAAGGCCAGCCTGGTCTACAGAGTGAATTCCAGGACAGCCAGGGCTATACAGAGAAACCCTGTCTCAAAAAAAAAACAAAAACAAAAAACAAATCCAAAAAACCAAAAAGAAAGAGAAGAGAGAGAGAGAGAGAGAGAGAGAGAGAGAGAGAGAGAGAAGAAAGAGAGAGAGAGAGAGAGAGAGAGAGAGAGAGAGAGAAGAGAAAGAAAGAAAGAAAGAAAGAAAGAAAGAAAGAAAGAAAGAAAGAAAGAAAGAAAGAAAGAAAGAAAGAAAGAAAGAAAGAAAAGGGAGTCTTCATGATTTCGGATAGGATGCCAGTCCTGAGCTGGCCGTGGCTGAGCTGGGCCTCAGCATCCTGCAGCATCTCCCTGGGGCAGTTTCTGACCCACGGGGCTCTCTGAACTCAGGCTGGGCTCATGGGAAAGCTCCAAAGCAAACTGGGTGCAGTGAGCCCAGCCACACCCTCGGGCGGGGCTAGAACCACCCCAGGGAAGGCCAGTAAGGGCAGGTTGTGAGGACTTGTGCTTGTGTTATCTGGTGCTAGTCTGTCCAGCAGACACAAATGTGGATGCCAGTGAGCTGTATCCACAGTGCTTCTGGACTTGGAGACTGAAGAATCTAGCTATCTCCCAGCTCTGCCTCTCCACAAACAGCCCCATCTCTCAGGGGGCAGAGAGATGAGCACTGCTGCTCAGCCGGACTTCTTCTTACGTGACCCAGACCCCACAGGTGGCCCTGATATAGAATAAGTCCTCCCACCTCGTTGAACACAACCTAGAAACTCCTCACTATTGTGCCCAGTTAGTTCCATCCAAGGGATTCAGTCCTGTCTGTTAACAACCAAGACGAAGCACCACAATTTCTCAAATGTAAAGCCATGCACACGGTCCAGCTGACACTTGTCCTAAGGTAGAGGAGGACTGAAGATGAGCTGAGCTGAGTTGAGCTCACAGAAGCCTCCGAGTGAGCGCAGTAGTCATGGAGAAGACACCTGATTACATCTAAAGAGGCTTTTAGTCCCCTCAAAGGCAGAGGACAAATGTCTTGTGGAGTGCCCTAGAAACAAGGCATAGGGCATCTAGCAAAAGGCGTCTGGTTCCTAATGTCTTGTCAGGGCTGAGAAATGCCTGTGTGTGGCCTGTGTTTGAGCACACACCACGTAAACACCACCAGCTTTTGTGCTCTCTACAGAGAAGCTCAGGGTCCCTGACCTGGAGGGAAGAGCTTACCTGGGCTGGCCCACTGCAGCAGCCTTCCAACCGGATAATCAAGCCATCCCAGCTGTCTCATAGGATCCTGGCTGTTCAGGCAAAGGTAGAAAACAAACCCGTGTGCAAATGTGTTTTCTTGTAAACGCGTCAGGGGGTGGCGGCTGCCTGCCGAGAAACAGCCCGTTGGCTGGTGCAGCTTGGGGCAAAATAATCTTTTGCAGCTCCTGGGAAAGAGAGTGGCAGAGGTGGGGGCACATGGGAATCCAGGTGCTCCCTGGAGCACCCCCAGTCGTCCAGGTGAACATCTCAGGGGCTCAGATAAGTGAGCAGGCAGGTGTTAACCCTGCTCCCTTGGGGAGGCGGCTGGCCAAGTGGCAAACTTGCCACCAAGGCTTGTTGCCTTGGGGCTTTTATTAAGTGCAATTTGCCTCCAGTAACGCCAGGTTTAGTTTGCAGGTCTGCAGAGCTTTGAGTTCAAGCCCCCACCCCTGGCAACTGCTCTTTGCTTTTTCCCAGAAATGGGACCCTACAGCCCTCAGACGCCAGCTTCTTTCATTCTGGGCCATATTCGCTTGTTTGACTGTCAGGGCTGGCCACAGTTTCTTCCCCTGAGTAGGGCGCCCCTGACACAGGAACTCACCACCTTGTGCTCATGCCTGGAAGGGGAGGATGGCAAAAGCAAGCAGGATTGCTCTCTGCATCTGAATTCGGGTTATGATGTGAGCGGAGCTGTCATTTCTCTCAAATTAGCAACGGAGGAGGGGATGGTTAGATACCATAGTAAGCGGACTTTGGTTGTTGTTGTTCTTGCTGCTTCTGCTGCTGTTGTTGTTCTGAGACAGGGTTTCTCTGTGTAGCCCTGGCTGTCCTGGAACTCACTCTGTAGACCAGGCTGGCCTCAAACTCAGAAGTCCGCCTGCCTTTGCCTCCCGAGTGCTGGGATTACAGGCGTGCACCACCACTGCCTGGCTGATACCAGGGAAGACTTAGCTCCAAAGTGCCTGTTCCTATGGAAACAGGAGATTGGGTATCAGGAAAAGGGAGCGCGCGCGCACACACACACACACACACACACACACACACGTGCAGAGAGAGGGGGAAGAGAGACAGAGACAAAGAGACAGACAAGAGAGACACAGTCAGATACACACATATACAGAAGAGAGACAGAGAAAGAGAGAAAAAGAGAAAGACAGAGACAGAAAAGAGAAAACGACAGAAATGAGAGACAGAGACAGAGAGACTCACAGAGCACACAGGCCCAGCCTGAAGTCTTGGTTCAGCCCTGATGGGCTACATGACCTTAATCAAGTCTCTTGACCTTTGGTCCCTTGACCTTTGGGAGCCTCAGTGTCTCACCCATGTGATAGGGTGGGGGGAGTACCTGCCCTACAGAGTCATGCTGAATGCTGGAAGTTATGTGTTTTCAGACTGAAAGCTAAAGGAAGGTGAGACTTAACCAACACCTACCCAAGTCTGAAACTATAAAGCCACCAGCCTCCTGGTGGACATCCTCTTGAGGTCCAGAGCAGGCACTCCGTCAGTGCTAAGAGAATAAGCCAGGGTGTGCAGCCCTGACCCAGCGTGGGCCTGGGGGGATCAGGAGACATCTCTGAGTGGAGAAGAAACTCTCCCCAGATGTGAAGCAGGTAAAGGTGTTCTTGGAGTGATGAGCCCTCCCTGCTAGGATAGCCTCCAGTTCAGGCTGGTCCCCTATGGCTAACAGGCTGCAGATGAGGTTAGTACTAAGGGACGTTTGTTGATTGAATGAATGAATGAACTGTAGTTTGACTATTGGAAAACACTAAGCACTGGTGTGTGTGTGTGTGTGTGTGTGTGTGTGTGTGTGTGTGTGTGTATAAAATATACATACATGATAAATATACAATATATGTGTACATATATACATATATGTATAATATCTGGATACATATGTGTATGAGATCCAGAAGAGCAGAGAGAGTGATCTACCTGGACAAGGCCACAAAGCTATAGAATGATCTTGAAGCCAAAACGGAAAGAAAAGAGAGAGGCGCCACAGCTTGAGGTGTCCTGCACAGAACCTCCGCCTGCCCACACCACTACTTGTGGGCAGCTGACATTACTCAGAAGACCGTGTGAAATGACATGAGCAACCTCATCATCTTATAACAGAATCACTCTCCTAGCCATTTGGAAGAAGCCGCAGCAGGACATTGACCTAGGCAAGGCTTTTCTGGGTCGACTGTGAGTCGTGGGCAAACCTATAGAAGTAAGTGTAAGACCACTTCCCTTGTGGACAGGAAACAACTCCGAGAGGCAGGAGGTCTGAGGCGGGAAGTCAGTTCCACCTACTAGCTTTGCAGCATCGGCCTTCCCCTCAATTGACCCAACCCTGCCCCGCGGACTTCCTGTGCAGTGCTCCTGGATGCAGGAGGAGTGTCAGTCACCACAGACGAACACATGGAGGCACCTTCCCTGTCCCCAGGTGACTCCAACTCTCAGCCCCTGGGATGTAACTGCACAGACATCTCCCCTTCACCGGGCAGATTTATTCTTGGGGGTGTGTGGGCGATGAGCGTTTATGTGGGGGAAACATTTGTCTAAATTTAAATTTAAAACGTGTTCAACAGCCGCTTATTAATGCTGGGGCTGGAAATGGATGGCTTGCTTGCGTTCTTTCCTTTCTTTCTTTCTTTCTTTCTTTCTTTCTTTCTTTCTTTCTTTCTTTCTTTCTTTCTTTCTTTCTTTCTTTCTTTCTTCTTCCTTCCTTCCTTCCTTCCTTCCTTCCTTCCTTCCTTCCTTTCTTTCTTTCTTTCTTCCTTTTCAAATGAACTGATAGGTAGGAGCTTCCCCCGGCTCTCCCTTCTGACCCAGTGTTACCTCTCTCTGTGTCCTTGGGCTATCTGTCCATGGACTATCAACATGGGAAATTAGAAGCTGAGAGAGAGAGAGAGAGAGAGAGAGAGAGAGGGTCTCCTGCCTCTGTCCTGCACTCCTGCCCCCAGGCTATCTGGGCTAGTTCCTGCACTCCCGGCAAGGTGTCCATCTGCCCCGCACCCTACTGTACTGAGCCCGGCCCTGCTATGTCACAGCCCTCTCAACAGCCAAGGCAGTGGGAGGGAGGGGATTGTACGCTCACCCCGCGTTAAGCATAAGAACTTGCAGTCTGATGCCTTAAATGACCCCGTGTTCCTTCTTCCTTCCCGTGCGAGCACCAAGATGCAAACTCCAGTCTAACTGATGTCGAAACTCACACAATGGCTGGCGAGATGGATTTGCTACTAAGGGCACTTCTATGCCAAACCTGGCAGATCTGGCTTTGCTCCCCTAAGAGCCCATGACAGAAGGAAAGAACCAACTTGCTCGAGGTATCCTGTGACCTCCATGTGTGTGCTGTGACATAGAATAACAAATCATTTTCAAGAACTCTCATATGCTTCCCTGCATTTTTCAAAGCACAACTTGGAGAGGGGAAAAAAGAAAAGGAAAAAACAACCACAAACCCATTTCTCACCCATTTCTCCCCTGTCTGGCGAGGCCCTTTCTGCCCAGCTCTGTCTCGGCCCACAGGGAGGCTCCTGCCCCTCCCGTGGCTACTGTGGTGTTCTGTAATTGCTGAGCAATTTGGAGATGACTGGAAATATATAATTCATGGGTGTGTCTTTCTCCCCAGTCCCCTGGGAGGCATGGAGGCCTGACTGTCTCCCTGGGAGCATTGACCTCGACACAGAAGAGCAGAATCTAAATGTCCCAGTCAGAGGCCCCACTGGCCACCCTACTACAAAGTCCTGCAAACGGGAACCCCAGCTTTGATCCCCAAGTAGAGCCAGTGATGGAGAGCTAGATTAAGGCTGGGAGAATGAAGGGCAAGCCCAAGAGCGCTGTGCTTGCCTGGCTTGTTCCCAGGGCAGGTGGGAGACTGTGCCTCGGCCCGGCCCTATCCCCGGGGCTGGCCATCTGTGATGCAGAGAGCAGCTCAGGTCAGCACCAGCCTCTGGGGGGCAGGAAGGAGCAGGGACACGGCCCGGGGGCTTCAGGCTCCAGCTGGTGCTTCACTTTCAATTCCCTGGAGCTAAAGAATCTAGTTTTCAGCTTCCAGCACTAACCGGGTTTCTGGGGCAAACAGTAGCAGCTGCTGTTCCTCATTTTGAGTGGGGTTCAGGGCCCCAGTCTGCACTGGGAATGAAAAGAGAGTGGGGGATAGCACGTTTGTATGTCTGGACTGGGATGGGAGAAGGGCCCAAGAATGTGCCATGAGGCAGGGTGGTGGTGGTGCACGCCTTTAATCCCAGCACTTGGGAGGCAGAGGCAGGCGGATTTCTGAGTTCGAGGCCAGCCTGGTCTACAGAGGGAGTTCCAGGACAGCCAGGGCTACATAGAGAAACCCTGTCTCAGAAAAGCAAAACAAAACAAAAGCAAAAACAAAAGAGTGTGCCATGAGGGGCTTGGGCTTCTTCTCCTATGATGTCCAGATGATTGACAGGGTCTGGGGACGTCCCCTTTCTGTCCGAGGTCCTCGTAGGAAGACATTGGAGGAGACAGTTGTCCATGTTGTCCATAGAGTACCATCAAACCCTTCCAGCTGAAGGCAGTGCTGAAGATCCCAAGGGCCCGGGACCTCTGCCCCTTCTGAGGAGTCCTCATTCCCTGCACGGGCTGGGAACACACAAAGGAGAAAAGTTCCCTGAATCAGAGGGATCCCAGTCACCATGCTGTGTCCTCGGACTGAAGGCCCCGGGGTCAGCAGAGGGAAGAAGGTTCTAGACTGGCAGCAACCAGAGTCTGGGAGGTGTCTTGCTGCTTTTTGGCTTCCTCTTCCATCATTGGATTGCCTTTGTCTGTCAGGGGATCATGAAACCACTGTGGAGTCTCCTGGAGAGGCCGTGACGTGGGAGATGAAGGCCCATACAGCAGCAGGTCTGCCATGGCCGTGAGGGAACCACTGGGGGTAGGGCGGAGGTTCCTCCCCCATACATGCAATCTGGTTAGAACACAAGCCTGGGCCAGAGATGCTCCTGGGTGGAAAATTCCTCTCTGGGGAAGAGTTTCTAATGGAAGCGGTCACTGTTCCCAAATTAGAGTCCAACTGGGTGTGTCAGCCAGTGGCAGTTGTGTGTGATTGTGGCTAGGAGGTGCTGAATGAGAACAGTGTGGACACGGGGCGGCCGTTTCTGGAGCTAGCTCTGTCCGACTTGGCTTGGTGACCCGGGGTCACTCTGTGGGTTCTCTGAGTCCTCCCCATATAAATCAATCTGCCTGTCCTGGCCGGTTCTTAAGAGCACCTTGCCCTCTGGGACAACAATGACAAGAACTGGTCCTACTAAATACGGCCTTCTGTTCTCTGAGCCTCAGTTTCCCCTTCTGTTAGAGAACACCGCTTTGCCGGGTGGTACATCTCGGCCTCTTATCCGGCTCCATGCTCCCTACTCTAGAGAAGATACCCCAGAAGCGACCGACCGACCGTCGGACTTCCCTCCCACACCCTGTGTGGTCTACCTTAAGAAGCATGGACAGAGTTACCCTGGGGTTGGGGGACAGCTTGGGGTTCAGCCTCGGCTGCATGGCTCCTTTCCCAGTATCCAGTCAGTACATGCCGCCTGGTGCATGGTGTCCCCTGCAGGGGACCTTCTCTGGGGTCCTCAGCTCATAGACCGCTCCAGAGGGCCCCTCCCCCTCCCCCTCGCTACTTGGCACTTCCCAGTTATTTTACTAGAGCAGGCTGGAGACGCACCCTTGAGCACAGGGATAGGCAGTCTCCACACTGGCTCTGGCTCAGCACAGCAAAGCTGCCTCCATCTTTCCCTCCAGGACCCTCCTCTGGACTCCAGGACCTTTCCCTTTCTCTCTGCTCTACCCCCCCCCCCCACACTGCCCCCCCCCATCAGTCTGGCCCCTGGATAAACATTCTGCCCATGAACACAACCATCCATTATCCCCCTGACAATTAGCAGCCTATTAAGGATGCCTATGCAAATGAACACTAATTGACCCGCGACACAGCAGCGCCTGTAGGAGAGCATGGCTCCAGATGGCTTAATGATAGGGCCCAGGGCCCTGCTTTCCAGCTCTCCTGGGAAGGGAGTGCTGGGGGCTGCAGAAGGCAGCCAGCTGCCTGGTGGAAAGGAATGCAGATGCGGACTGGGTCTTAGCGGGGCCATCAGAACCGCTGGACCGGAGCTCCTACCTGGTCTGTCTGTCCCTCCCTTTCTACAGCTTCTCTTACCTTCGGAGGCCAATGTTGGCAACTATGTAACCATCCTTTCCCTGGGGGCGGGGCATCAAACAAACTGTTGCAAACACTTTCAATTTCAGCTGAAAGAAAAAAAAATCAAACTGTTGCAAACACTTTCAGTTGCAGCTGAAATAATGGTGTGTATTATAGGACACAGGGTGATGTCTCAGTCCACCCTGTGTGTGTCATGCGGTGCGTGCTGAGGTGACCAAAGTGGGGGAGGGCTGGCCGCTCCAGGAGGCAGAGAGCTGTTTAGGTTCCTCTGAGGACAAGGCGCTGTAGCCTGGAGAGATTCTCTACCCAGACCCACCCAGTAACAAATACTACAGCATGCTGCCCCCCTCAAAGCCCCCAGTTTCCATCCCCAAGGCTATTATTCCCTGAGCACACTGGCCTTTGGCATGAAAACTTGATTTTAAGTTGAGCACTGGGATGAGGGGCAGCCTTTTTTTTGTTTTTGTTTTTGTTTGTTTGTTTTTGTGTGTGTGTGTGTTTTTTTTTTTTTTTTTTTTTGGTTTTTTTTTTTTTTTTTTTTTTTTGGTTTTGTGAGACAGGGTTTCTCTGTGTAGCCCTGGCTGTCCTGGAACTCACTCTGTAGACCAGGCTGGCCTCAGCCTCTTTTTTCTTCACCCCCTCCATTGCAAATGGCCTTGGGGGACCTGCAGTACATGGGGGGGGGGCTGGGGCTAAGGCATGGTGTGTGGGGCTTTCCTAGCCCTGACAAGACGGTGTAGGTAGGAAGTTCCCATCTGCACCATCCTCCAGAAGGTGGGTGGCATGGCCCCTACTCTGTGTCCTCTTCCCTGAGTCCCCTACTTCCCCACCCCACCCCCACCCTGCCATGACCATCTCTTCCTGTCTCCTGTCAGCTGCTAATGAGTTCAGTGTCCCCAGATGTCCACTTGGCAACCATTTAAGGAAAAAAATGTGTGGCAATTATAAAGAACATAGAGGGGGGAACCAAAGAGCCAGATCTAGAAACATCATCAGCGAGGGAATGGCTGCGGGGACCAACAGTGTGTTCCTCACTGGTGTGGAAAATGGCTTCCTGGTTGCTCACATGAGGCAGATGAGTGGGGCACCCTAGAGTGTCTCTGTCCTCTACACTTTCATTCAGTGCTCCAACAAGAGCAGGGAGTGGAGTGGAGTTGAGGCTGATGGAAACGGGTGTCTCTCTCCAGTCAGACGAACCCAGGTGGGCTACCGGCCAGGGCCACGCTCCTCCCTAAAGATCTGTGGTCTGCAGAGTTGAAGGGATCCCTCAAAGTACCAGAGTGACTCCTCGCTTCCTCTCTTCATGTCACATAGGTGTGACGTGCATGGGCTCCCATGAGGCGCCAGCTTCAAGATGATCTTCATACGGTGTGAAGCTCGCTGGGGATATGGCTTGGATGGAGGGGTGGCTCCTAGCATGCATATTCCTGGCATGCCTGTGTGTATGAGTGTGCATGTGAGTGTGAACATGCATGTGTATGAATGCATGTACATGTGTGTGAATGTGCACGTGTGAGTATGCGTATGTATATATATGAATGTGCATGTGAGTGTGAACATGCATGTTTAATGAGTGTGAATAAGCATGTATATGTGACTGCATGTTCATGAGTGTGCATGTGTGAGTATGTGTTAGTGTGCATGTGTATGAATGTGTATGTGAGTGTGAAAGTATGTGCAGTATGCATGTGTGCAAGTGTAAATGTGTGAGTATATACGTACATTTGCTTATGAATGTGCATGAGTGTGAACATGCATGAGTGTGAGTGTGCATGTGTATGAATAAGCATGTATGAGTATGTATGTACATGTATATGAATATCCATGAAATGTGAATGTCCGTGTATAAGTATGCATGCATGTGTGTGAGCATGCATGTGAGGATGTGTGAGTGTGCATATAGAGTGGCATGTGTAAGTGCGTATTGAACAGTATGAGTGTGAACATGCATGAGTGTGAGTGTGCATGCATGTGAGTAAGCATGTGTGAGTATGTATGTACATGTATATGAATATCCATGAAATGTGAATGTCCGTGTATAAGTATGCATGCGTGTGTGTGAGCATGCATGTAAGGATGTGTGAGTGTGCATATAGAGTGGCATGTATAAGTGCGTATTGAACAGTATGAGTGTGAACATGCATGAGTGTGAGTGTGCATGCATGTGAGTAAGCATGTGTGAGTATGTATGTACATGTATATGAATATCCATGAAATGTGAATGTCTGTGTATAAGTGTGCATGTATGTGAGCATGCATGTGAGGATGTGTGAGTGTGCATATGGAGTGGCGTGTGTAAGTGCATATTGAACAGTATGAGTGTGAACTGCTGTGCTGTATCATGATATACAGATTCCCACCCTGGGCTTTGTCATTGTGTAGCTAACACAGCAGCTATGTAACTGTTTTCTTCCTTGGTTCCCTAAAGGCAGACCATAGCCTTTATGTTTTATTTATTTATTTATTTATTTATTTATTTATTTATTTATTTATTATCTATTTGTATGTGTGCATGTGTGTGCACACATGTGCGTATATGTATAGGATCATGCCACAGCGTGCACATGGAGGTCAGTGGACAACTTTCAGGAGTCAGTTCTCTCTTTCCATCATGTGGGTTCCTGGGGATTGAACTTGAGTCATCAGGTTTGGAGGCCACTGCCTTTCCCTGCTGAGCTATCTCCCTGACTCTGTTTTGTGTGACTGGAAGGACAGATGGTGCCCGGCTGAGTGGAGAGATGGATGGATGTGGCTGTCACAGTTTGGATGGAAGGATGGGATGAGTGGGTAGGTGTCCTGAAGGAAGATGACAGACTGACAGATGGATAAAAGGGTGGATGGCTGAGTGGACAGACTAATGGGTGTGTAGAGGTTGAAGGTGTTGGATGGACAGACAGATGGACGTTTGGTGGCAGACGTGCGTGGGTTTTTGTGCCGTGCTCAATTATCAATTCCACATGCCTAGGAGGAGATTGCTGTAGTAAGTGCTGAGTCCCAAGGACTGTGGAGGCAGACAGCATCCAGATCCCCAGTGAAACTGACAACTGGGTCTCCCTTGCTGAGGGCATCCTGTCGCCCCCTGCTGGCGGCAATATGAAGCAGCGTTGCCCAATTGTCAACCTACATCCAGGTTTCCCCTCTGGGTCCAGAGTCCAGCACTCAACTCTTCTTACCCATGAACCCTCTCCAAGGCCACCTTGTGACAGCAGAGATGTAGTTGGAAAGCCAGAACTTTTCAACACCTCCCATGGAAATTTGAGTTCCTACCCATCAGAACGTCTCAGAAAGCCCTGGCCAGGGGAGGTGGCTGCAGTCGATCGAAAGATATGGGCTCTTACTTTGAGGCTATCTCTGAACTGTCAGGCATTGTCCAGAGTGTGTGTGGAGAGACGATGTCAAAAAAGGTTAAGAGGTGTGGTTTGGCCAAGCAAGAAGGCACTTACCTGTAATCCTAGCACTTGGGAGGTAAAAGGAGGGAAGAACAAGAGTCCAGGGATAGCCTCAGCTACAGAGCAAGTTTGAATCTAGCCTGGGCTACATGGAACCCTCTCTAAAACAAAAAACAAAAACAAATAAAAAAAATTCACCTCAAACCAAAAAACCCTGTGTTTTTAAATTGCAGTGACGCCCCACTCATCCTGGAAGCCCTGCCTTCCCTCACCTGTAAGATAGGAGAGAATAAATGAGATTATACTCTGTAGAGGACACCCAGCCCCCAGCTGGCCACCTGGAGGCCCACAGCCAGTGCTGGTCACATGGATGAGTTGCTTACTGAGCCTGCTTCCCTCCCTTCCCACCTCCCGCTCAGGCAGTGATGGTGGTCTGTAGATTTGATTTCTGCGTTAGAACACAAGCCCTCGGGGTGTGTATTCTATCTCTGCGTCTCAGCCATAGCTGGAACACAGCGGGTCTCCTTGAGGGAGTCATGGGAATGAGTTTGGGCTCAGCAGTCTCGAGGTTTCCTTTGGACCTATGGGAACGCACAGATCCACGCACGTTTGATAAATGTATACAGAGCTTGTGTAGAACGGGGGGAGCAAGCAGCTGGGCCGCGCTGCTGGTGTCTTCTGCGCACAGATTCAGCCAACCATGGGTGGAAAATGGGTGAGGGGGACCCAGGGCCGGGGACATGGCTCAGTTGGTGAAGAATTGGCCATGTAAACATGGGGACCCAAACGCAGATCCTCAGCAGTGGGAGGACAGAGGCAGGAGGATACCCAGAGCTCACTGACCAGGGAATGCTACCAAATTAGCTTCCAGTTTTATTGAAAAGATCCTGTCTCAAAACACAAGGGGGAGTGACTGAAGAAGTTACTCAACATCGACCCCTGGCCTCAACACACACTTATAACACAACGCAAACATGCACACACACATACACAGAGACAGAGACAGACACACACAGGCACACACTCATAACACACATACATATACACAGAGACACATACATACACACATATATACATATACACATACATACATATACACATACATACCAGAGACACACAGGCACATACTCATAACACACATATACATACATACACACAGATGCATACATACATACACAGAATCATACATACATACACACATACAACTCAGAGACACACAGGCACACACTCATAACACACATACATACACATACAGAGACACATACATACATACACACTGACTCATACATACCCACAGACATATATATATACACATACACAAATACATATACAGACATATACATACAGACACATGTATATATCAGAGACACACTAATACATACACACAGACACGTACACACAGATATGCACATACATACCATAGACACAGAGACATACAAATAGATACACATACATACCAGACACACACACACACGCATGCACACGCACACGCATGCACCCTCTGGGTCCATACTGACTGTTCATTAAAGTCCTTTTTTGCCATTATTTTTTAAGTACTTCGTAACAACAACTCCTAAGCACTGAGATTGTATTAGGTGGTCTAGGCCATGTGAGATGTTTGGAAACCCACTGGAGTGTGTGTGTGCAAATCCTATAGAAACCCCAGACTCCAGCCCAGTCATTGAAGTGTCCCAATTCCAGTGTGGCAGAGAGTGGAGGCGAGGCGGGGTTCTGCATTCCTGGAGCCCACGCAGCCCTGCTCTCAGGTGCTTCCGACCCGACTCTCTCCGGGGCTCCGCACCCCTTGAGGTTTCTCAGGACATCTTTCCATTCTGAGCTTCAGTGAGGAGCCCTTACGCCTGTGTCCGATGTTTTACAGGTGGTAGCACTGTGGCCTGAAGCTTGACCAGATGGAGTCTTTCCAGCACGTGTCCCCAGAAGGCGGAACACAGCTTGGTCACCCATTGGAGATAGAGAAGAGGCCAGCATCAGAGCTCTCAGTGAACTGATCAGACCCAACAGCCCAAGGGGCTGAGAAGGGGGTCAGAGTGACATTGCAGCCGCGGGGCTCCCTCCCCTGATCCCTGTCACCAGAGTTCTTTAGCTATGTTCTAGACAAGGAACAAGATGTGGGGAATGGAGACCATGTCCTGTAAATCTCCTCTTTTGGCCCCAGGCAGCTCACAGTGATCTTGGGATTCCAGCAACCTTTGTCCTTGTCACCTCTAGACTCAGCCAGGCGCTGGCTTGCTTTCCAGCTACTGTGTCTCTGTGGAGGGATCAGAGCTCCAAGCCCTTGCGGTCTCATTCCAGGGAAGTCAGGAGAAGCCACGCCCTCCACGCCCCTTCCCAGCCATCCACCCTGCCAGCCCTGAGCCAGTCCGGAATGATCCTGCTATGGCCAAGCTCTGGTTCAAGTTCCAGCGGTGTTTCCGGTATTTCCGCAGGAAGCCCGTGCGCTTCTTCACCCTGCTGGCTATCTACCTGACCGCCGGGAGCCTCGTCTTCCTGCACTCGGGCTTCGTGGGCCAGCCCGCGGTGCCCCAGAGCCAGGCCAGCCCCGCAGCGGAGAGCCCGGCTGAAGGAGCTGAGCTGCCTTTCCTGGGTGACTTGCACCTGGGCAGGGGTTTCCGGGATACGGTGGAAGCCTCCAGCATCGCTCGCAGGTACGGACCCACATTCAAGGGCAAGGACACCAGTGAGAGAGCCAAGCTGGGCGACTACGGAGGAGCCTGGAGCCGAGCCCTCAAGGGGAGGGTTGCTCGGGAGAAAGAGAAGGAGAAGGAGGAGGAGAGAGGTAAGCGCCTGGAGGGACCGAGGGAAAATACAGACACCAATGTAGAAATAACAGCCACCAACTGGTCTCAGAGCTCCGGACACACGTGAATGTAGGGAATTGGTCCAGTCATCCATGAGTGAGTCACGTGGCTACTCCTTAATTGGGCAAATTCTGTTTGAACCCCGCACTTGCCTTGGCTTAGAATCCCACTGCTTGTTAAACACACAGAAACTCCAGAATTAGTGTTCCAGAGCACAGAACGTCCCAGGATCCGTGGTGAACACTCGACATGCGTAGAATCAGCTCCACGATGCTGAACAGAGCTGCTACTCTGCCTGGTGTAAAGACAGGGAGGCAGCTGGGCAGTATGGTGAATCCTGACATCCCTGCCCGGGGGAGGCTGAGCTGGGAGGAGTCAAAGGCTAGCCTGGATTATGTAATGAGACTCTGTCTCAGAGACAAAAAAAAAAGACACCAGGAGCCCAGGATCAATAGCAGCTACTTAGACAACTGAAGCTAAGACCAAGTTAAAGAGTTCTCATCCTGTGAAATGAGGAGTCAGAAGCTAGCCTGGGCTATATAATAAGGCAGGGCTCCTGATACTAACACTGCCCTGGGGAGGGAAGGAGTCAGGCTAGCCTGGGCTAAAATATGAGCCAATGCTCCAGGCACTAACACTGCCCTGGATAGATTCCATTGCCTTGTATTTTCTCAGCTTTTTTACATCCAAAAGGATTCTGATTACTGGTACATACCACAGGCTAGAACAGGGTACAGATGATCGCATGCCTGTTTACCAGATGTGGATGGCTGGAGGGGGGTGTAGCTCAATTAATAGTGGGCTTCCCCAGCATGCTTGATCCCCAGGGGCTTGATCCCTGGGCAGGGTAGTGCACGCCTGTAACCCCAGCACTACAGAGGCACAAGACTCAGAAGTTCAAGGCCATTCATAGCTACATAGGGAATTGGAGGTCAGACTAGTCTAGGAACCCTGTCTCACAAGCAAGCAAAAGGGACTGGATAGATGGGCCATCAGGTTAGAGACCAGATGCATACTGTTCTTGCAGAGGACTCCCTTCTATTCCCAACACCCACATCAGGTGGTTTACACCTGTAACCCCATCTCCAGCAGGATCTTATGCCCCTGACACATAGCCACCACCACACATACGGAGAATTTAAAATAAAATAAAATCAAGAACCAGATGTGGACATGGGGGCTTGAGAGGTAAAGATGCCAGCTCAGGGCTTCACAGCTGTTGTCCGTATCACTTGGGGGTTTAAGTTCCATCTGTCCAGATGCCTGCCTCTCTCTGAAGGTGTCCCCACTCCACTGACAGCTATCATGTGACCAGTGGGCTGGGGAAACCTGCCATTGCCACAGATCACGAGATTATAATGGGAGGATGTGTGGGGGAACCCAGCGAGGATGGGGTGAGAGGATTGGGCCCCTCTGTATGCCACAGGAAGCCCTTCTCTACCCCTGGAAGGCACAGGATTCACAAAGGGACACGTGGGTGCCCCTGCCCCAGTCCTAGGCTGAACCTGGCTCAGAAGCTGTCCCAGGAGACTTTTACCATCCTCTCCTGTGACAGAGCCCAGAGCTCAGGGAGACAAGAAGACAGGACAGAGATCCTTAGCCTAGGATTCTAGCACTATCTTAGTCATCTGTGTAGTGCAGACAATGGCCCGTGAGACAGATCTGGCAATGCGTCTGAGACACAACTGGCAGTTAGCAGTGCTCAAGAAATACTCCCAGGATCTACTCAGGGAGCAGCCATCTCTTTGCATTGCAAGGATGGTCTATT
This sequence comes from Apodemus sylvaticus, assembly GCF_947179515.1. Lineage (NCBI taxonomy): Eukaryota > Metazoa > Chordata > Mammalia > Rodentia > Muridae > Apodemus > Apodemus sylvaticus. The sequence goes on along the minus strand of NC_067493.1, from coordinate 55,578,126 downwards.
AGAGAAATCTCTGCTCTTTCCACGTTGCCCCTTCAGATTCCACCTCTGGCCACTCCGAACAGCACCTGGTCCTTTTAAGTCCCCGGAGTCCCTGCCAGCCCGTTCCCAGTTCTCGGGTTCCCTCCTGTACTGCAGTCTTCTGTCCCTGCTGTGCACTGAGCAACTTCCTGCTCTCTTTGCCTCAGGAGCTCAGTCCTTTAACCTACTTACTCTTTCCCCACACAAATCTCTGCACAGCTTTTTTTTTTTTTTTTTTTTTTTTTTGCTTTTTTTTGAGCCTCTGCCTCCCGCAGCCACTTTCCAGAGTGACCTAACCAGTTCCACTCCCTAGCTTTACCCTGTAGCCATGCACATCAGGATTCAAAGACATTTTGCTTGTACGCCCCGCTGCGGTCCAGAGGGCAGGGGTATTCCACTGTTTGCCAGCTCAACCCGTCAGCACCTGGGACAGCGCCAGGGGCCTCTGGATTTCAGCTTTGTCCAGCTCCAGGCCTCTGCTGCTTCCTTGTCCGACCAGATATGTGCCACAGTCATACATACTGTGGTCCCCGTGACAGTGGATCTGTATGATGCGGGGTTGTGAGAATCAACTGCCGTTAGCTCTCCATAGCTGAGGGTTCATGCCCTGGGGTTTAGCCCACCACAGACAAACAAATAAAAAAAACCCCTAAGGAACACACACTGGCTTCCCTCTTGTATGTCCAGGGTTCACACTGCGTTAGGGGCTAGAGTCATTTAGAGAGAGAACTTCTGAACACGAGAGGGAGGAGATGTCTGAGTTCTGTGCAAATGCTGCACTCTGTAAACATGTTGGGGATGCCGGACCCCACCCCCGTGAGACACGGAGAGACGTTGCATGGCCACTATGACTGTCAGCAGTAACAACGCCGTTTACGGAGCGCCTGCTCTATGCTTGCTGCTGCTTATTTCCTGTTTGTGGCTTAGGATAGAGCAGTCTGTGTCTGTGCCTGGATCACCCTCTGGTCCCTGATGTCACTTAGTAGCTGTCCTGTTGTTAGTACCGGTGCTAACCATTGAGTGGCCGCGGTGGGCAAGACCATGGAGCGCTGATTCGTCGCTTTATTTAACTAGCACCACTCCATGATTTGGAGGCTGTTTTGGTCCATATTGATCACGGTAATACTGAATTCAGAGAGCAGTGGCTTGCTCTGGTTACAGAGATTGCCGGATTAGTGAAGTTATTGGCTTCCAAAGCTTGTGTGCCTTCTTCTCAATCCTGGGCAGAGCCCAGCAGGTGACCTTACACATGTGTTATGAACTGAAAAAACAAAAAATGGAAAAGTAGCCCCAAACTCCCGGCTCTTGGCAGCCCCAGGAACAAGCAGTGTCATTAGGAAAACACATCCTGTCTATTCTTCAATTTATTTGAGGTTCAGCACCTTACATCAGCACTGCCAAAATCAAAATGCTTTTTTTCTGACCTGATACAGAAGCCTGGCTTCCTCCCAAGCTGGCAGTGCCCTGCTACATGTGGGACCGAGAGCCTGGCACTGCCTGGCACTAGCTGCGCACACACATCGCTTCCCAAGCCCCACAACAACCAGTGAGTGGCTTCACATCATCATCTAACCAGGAAGGAAGGAACGCAGTAGCAGAAGCCTAGGGAACAACACCCGATGCTAGCTGCAGTGTGCACACTCATGTGGAATTGTTCATCCCATACACGTGTGTGTGCGTACACACATACATGAGCATTCATCCTACATACAAACACACATGCATATTTATACACAGGAACATCTACATATATGCGCATATACTATGAACATGCATATGTTCAATATGTATATATTGTGTATGTACATATATACATACATCTCCACTCTCATTCATTTCTCTGTTCCTTCATGGGTGCCACAGGCTCTGTCCAGTGTCCTCTTTTCATTTGGTCACATGGTCATCTTGGTCACATGGTCATCTTCTTACAAGGCCATCAGCCCCTGTTGGTTTGGGGCTATGTTCTTCTAGTTGACCTCCTTGCCTCCGGACTGTCTGTCACAAGGCCATATTCTGAAGCATTGCCCTGGTGTCTCTTCTAGGGCAGGGGCTGTGCATGAGACAGAACTCACCTCAAATAACCCAGGGCAGAATATTTGACCCCACTTGTCAGAGAGGCCAATGATGTCTCCAGGGGCCCAGCTCTGTGCCTGCGTGCCACAAACCCAGACCTGGCACAGCGGGATACCTCAGAATCCTTTCACAACAGTGCAGAGAAAAACATGCAAGCCTGCTTGTGCTCAGCCGCCCTCTTAGCAAATGGCCCCTGTCAGAGAGAAGAAACTCTGTGGAAAGATTAACGGGGGCAGAAGGAAATGTAAGGAGAAGAATTTGGTGCAAGGAGGGGAGGCCCTCCCGTGCTGGATTCTGGACTGGAGATAAAGCCATAGCTATTTCAGCTCCCCTCTCTCATCCTCCACCCTGGTCTTTGAGCAGAATGGAGAAACCCCCAAGGGTGTAGTGTCTTTGCAGGAGATGGAGCTGGGCTCAAGTTTGGTCTGAGACCCTCCTTGTGGGTGGATTCAGCAAATATTCAGCTGGGCCATAGGGACTGTGTGTGTGTCAAGCTTTGGGGGTTTCCTGAAACAGGATTAAACAAAGACTTAGATGTTCAGTCCTTTAGTGAAGGCCCAAAATGAAGGGTGTGGGTGGCCTTGCCCTGTGCGCCCACAGCATCCCAGCAGCTGAGATTCTGTCTCAGGTAGGAGGCGTTTAGAATGTGCCGCAAGAACACAGGCCAGCAGGGCCTCCAGAGCTGTCACCAGTGACAGGCTCGCATGGCGCTGGGGCAACAAAACTCCCTTTGAAAAGCCAGACTGTTCTCCCAGGAGCCATTGCCACTGTTGTAGGAAGTCTGAGATGACACGGTGAGGACTGGTGTCCAGCAGAGTACAACCACCATGCATGGCGGGGCAATGTCCTCCTGCAAGCTCTGCTCCCCAGTAAAGAACAGGGCAAGTTAAACCTGGGCAGCCTCCTAGGCAGAGGAAGTGCCAACTGTCACTGAGGGTTTCCTGGTCACTCCCAGGGAAGGCCATTTAATCCCAGGCCCTGGCTGGATCCTTCTCTTCTGAGGAAAGCGCAGAGAGAGCCAGTGTGAGTCCCATAGACCTGCATTCAGATCTTCATTCAGCTTTTAGCTCTGAGCCTCTCCTCCCTAGGCCTCTGTGAGGAGGGAGAATACCAGGTCTTTCCAGTGTACAGGCACACATCCCAAACATCCAGAAGAGGGATCTCGAGCCAAGCTGTGTGTGTGTGTCCAACTCTGGCTTTGTTTATACAAGCTGTGTCACCCTGAGCAGACGGTGACCTCTCTGGACCACAGAGTAAACATAATATTCTCACAGAGTCTCGGCGAGCATTCTGTAGGAAGAAGCACTGACCATAGCTCACATCCAGATGTTGGGAAAATGTTAAGAAAAAATAGATTTTGCAGACTGTAATGTGCTGTCTCTGTGTATGAGTTTCTACTAGACCTAAAGGGATGTATTCCTGGTGCCAACAACTGCATGGTTCTTAGATATCATTGGAAGTAATTCTTGGATGGACGCATCCACCCAAGTCCCCTAGAGAGACAAACTGTAAAGTGTTTAGCCAAGTGAATGGCCAGTGTCTTTTTCTGCTGACTGGGCCCTTGTACCTAGCACACACGGGACAATACAACAGAGCATTCGTGAGACAGACCCCTCTGGCCATTGACTGGTGGTTTCATCACCTGTAAGGAAAGCACATGAAAGTCATCCTATCTAAGCCCCGTAGACCCGAGCCGGGAGGTAACCGTATGAAGTGAGGCTGGAACCTTGAACCGTCCAAGTGCAGTGAGACCCTTGAGGCAGGCCGTAAAGGAGAGGAAGGTTCTAGACCTTCCACAGTCACTAAAACAGGCCTTACTTATCCTGGGTGACGTAGGGCTCCTCCTGGGCTACAGGTGTGGAGACCCTGAATGTGCTTGTGGTCCAGGGAAAGGAACCCCTCCTGTGCCCTACCGTCTTCAGGGTCTACAGGGAACAGTCTAGTTCCCACTGCCCTGATTGGCCAAGACCCAGAAGTTCCCATCTCTTGCTTGTACGCTGAGGACAGAATCAGGTACTGCACACTTGGCAAAGCCACACAGCCAGGGCACACGGGTCGCCTCCTGCAGCCCTCCGGCTTCATCCTCAAGTGTACCCAACTCTTCCTCTTTCCCCACAGCCAAGTACATCGGCTGCTACCTGGACGACACCCAGAGCCGGGCCCTGCGAGGTGTGTCCTTTTTCGACTACAAAAAGATGACAGTCTTCCGTTGCCAGGACAACTGTGCTGAACGGTAGTGCCCCCGTGCCCCAACACTGTCACTGTATCCCCAGACATGTCCCTTCCCACCCTTTCTGCAGGGTGTTCCTTCGATGGTGTAGTTTGCCTTGGCTTGTCAGATGGTGAACAGGGGAATGTAGGAAGAAAGGATTGCAAGAATGATTGGCTAGTGCATATATACGTGTGTGTGCATAAGCATGTATGTCTACATATGTATGCACATGCATGTGTGTGCACATAAGCATGTGTGTATACAATATATAAATGTATACGTACATGTTTGTGCACGTCTGCATATGTGTGCACATAAGCATGTGTATACACATATATAAATGCATGTACATGTTGGTACACATGTCTGCATATAGATGAGCATGCACATGTATGCAGATAAGCATGTGTATACATATATAAATGTATATATACATGTTTGTGTACATGTGTGCACATGTGTGTATATACATATACGTGCATATACATGTTTGTGTACATGTGTTTACACGTGTGTGCACTTATATGTGTGTGCACAAAGATGCATACGATGTGAATATGGCCATACAGCTGTATGGAGTGTGCCGAGGAGCAGGCTTGTAAGGCGTGGTGTGTGGTCAGCTGGTTACATGGGTGAGTTTAGTCTGGACAACTGATTGTCTCTGAGACATGGTAGTTGTGTGATCACAAGCCTTGGCAGTCCTCTTGCCTTGAGCTCTGGAGTCGCTGGGATTGCAGGCCTGGGCCATCATGCCTGGTTTTAAACTCCACCTCTTAAAGAACGCAGTCCCTTGACAGAGGAAATGCTCCGGATCCTGATGTGGTGCTGGGTAGATGGTCAGAGCCACCCAGGCTTACGGCTGCACATGCCCTGGTGACTTGGTGGCATTAGCCCTGCCCCACCCACCTGCTCCTCCTAGAAGATGAAGCAAGAGCAGATGACAGAACTGCCTATCTTGGAACCTCACTTGCAGGATTTGCCTCCCTGTCCCCGCCCTGTCCCCGCCCCCAGACTCCTGCTTCTCAGGAGTCTCTCCCACTGGGGCCTCTCCCACTGACAGAAACAGCACTTCCCAAGGAAAGTGTGCTATCAGTTCTGAAACTGGAGGCAGCCTACACCTCAGAGCCAGGTTACCTCACCCCTGGAACCAGCTGACCACCAGCATTTCCTCTGTCAAGGGACCTTCTAGAAGGCAGGCTGCTCTGAGGAGCCCTCGTGGCTCTGGGAGCACAGTGGGCAGGAGGCTGGCAGGGCTCCCCCTTCCCTGAATTCTCAGCCAGAGCCGGCAGCCTCCTTCCACGTGTTTAGACCGGTGTCCACCGAGTGGCCTTTTTAGGAAAAAGATTTCACGGCTAGGAAAAAATAGCACATCCTTACAGTCTCTGGAATTTTGTTTTGCTTTGTTTAGAGGAAGAAATTTTCTTCTTGGCTGGGAATGTGAGCTTGGTTTTGTATCCTGCCAAAGGGATCCGAGTGCCCTGGCTCCTCCCCCTTCTCCAGTGCTTCCCAAGGGACCTGGCAATGAGGTGATAGGTTCCTGGAAGGTGGGAAGCTGGGTTCTTCAGAGGTGGAAGAGGGGGGAGGGGTGGGGTGATGGTGTGTGGGTGTGTGCCTGCACGCTCAGGATCTAAGTGAGTGTGGGTATGGCTATGCATGCGTGTGTGTAGTTGTATGGGGTGTGTATATGCCTGTGTGAATGTGTGTATGCATGTGTGTATATGTGTATCTGTGTGAATGCATGAGTATGTAAGACTATGCGTGTGAATGTGTGTGTGCATAGCTATATAGGTGTATGTGTGTGCATAGCTCTGTGTGTGTGCATAGCTCTATGGGTGTGTACATAGCTGCATGTGTGTGTGTGTGCATAGCTGTATGGGTATGTGTGTATATATGCATAGCTATATGGGTGTGTGTGTGCATAGTTGTATAGGTGTGCATGTGTGTGTATAGCTGTATGGGTATGTGTGATATATGCATAGCTATATGGGGGTGTGTGTGCATAGTTGTATAGGTATGCATGTGTGTGTGTATAGCTGTATGGGTATGTGTGTATGTATGTGTAACTGTATAGGTATACGTGTGTATGCATAGCTGTATGGGTATGCATGTGTGTGTGTGTAGCTGTATAGGTGTGCGTGTGTGTACGCATAGCTGTATGGGTGTGTGTGTGTGTGTATGAGTGAATTGAGTGAGTGAACATGTAAATAAATGAGTGTATGTCTGTATCTGTGAATGTGTAAGTATATATGAGTATGTGTGTGAATGTATTCATATGTGTGCCTGAGTTAATGTGTGTATATAAATGACAGTATGAATGCATATCTATTAATGCATGAGCATGTACGTGTGTCGTGTGACTGTGAGTGTCACAGTAAGGCCATAACACCGCAGACAGTGATGAGGGCCGTTGGGTGACCCCAGGATGCTCTCCGTGTCCCCAAGGGTCTCTGACTCCCCACCCTCTGTGAACCCAGCAGGGTTTTAGCCCTGTGGAGTAGGCATGACCTGTCCTTCCTCCATCCCCGCCCTCCACCCTTTGTCCCCATTCTGAAGTCTCCCGTGTGCTCTCATTCCTTGGTCTCCATACCTCCTGGAGTCCCCTGTCCCCTGGGGTCTCCCTGGTGCTGTTGCCCTGCCTGACAGCAGCTCTCCTCCCCACACCCCCAGGGGTTACCTGTATGCTGGGCTGGAGTTCGGCGCTGAGTGCTACTGTGGCCACAAAATCCAGGCGGCCAACGTGAGCGAATCGGACTGTGACATGGACTGCAAAGGAGAGCGGGGCAGCGTGTGTGGTGGCGTCAACCGCCTCTCAGTCTACCGGCTGCAGCTGGCCCAGGAGGCTGCCCGAAGGTGTACGTGAGTCCGCCCCACACCTCTGCTGCTCAGCCTGAGGGTCCCTGAGGGTTTCAATGTCTACCCCGCACCTTCTGGGAAGCCCATCAGTCCACGACTTTACCTCCCTCCTCAGCCACTCTGCCTGCCTACGTTCCTGCTCTCCTCTGCCCCACTGAGTCTAGACCGGATCTAGGCCCATCTCCTTCTGAGACGAGATTGTCCGCACGACCTAGGGCAGGGTAGTAGCCAAGACCACGAGAACAGGAAGCCCTTGTCCCTTTCTGAACTCATGATGCGGACTAGCTCCTGTCATGTTCATAGTGTCCCCTGAAATAGGCAGGGGGAAAGCTAGGCCTCGTGGCACTGGCCTGGCATTCCTGCTACTGGGGAGGCTGGTGGGGGAAATGCTTCCAAGTCAAGGACAGCCTGGGCAACATAGTGGGAACCAGCCTCAAAACAGGTTTAAGGGTTTGGGAAGGTGCTGGGAGTGTGACTCGGTGGTAGAGTCCTTGCCTGCTGTGCACGAGGCCCCTGGGTCAATCTCCAGGACCCACAAAATAAACAGGGAGGGAGGGAGGGAAGAAGGAAGGAAGTAAAGGAGGGAGGGAGGGGGAGAAAGAGAGGAAGGGAGGGAAGGAGGAAGAGGGGGTAGAGAGGAGGGGGGGAGTGAGGGAAGCACAGGACACTGCTTGTAGACATCCCCATCTGAGGTGAGAAGCCTGACTTAGCCACAGACCCTGTGAGCAGTGGGGGGCCTTTTCCAGTCCAGCCTTACCTGCTCCTTCCGGGGAAACCCTGCAGTTTGCAAGCCAAGGAGAGAATGCGTGGGGAGAGGCAGGAGACATCTCTTCTGTGGTCATTGTCCCACAGCCCTCCCCAGAGCCTCAGCCTCCAGAGTAGCCAGATGACCAGGCACAGCTGGGTTCTACACCCCTGAGGTGCCCACAGGCTGTCCCAGGCTGTCGCTCGCTCCACAGCCCCCACCCTCTGTGTGTGGCGGCAGCTCCACACCTGGCCATGGGGTGGGGCCACTTCTCGGTGGCTGTCTCTATCACAGTCCATGGCTTGCGGTCCGGGACCTTGGTAGTTAGCATCGTGCAAGCCTTGCCCTGCAGCCAACAGGGATGAGCGTGCCACCGACTTGCAGATGTGCCGCTTGCACCTCAGTTCAGGTCTGAAGGTCCAGCTGGCAAAGCACAGAGGTGGGAAACCTCAGCTGGAGAAAACTGGTGTAGGGGACCTGGTTCTGACCATCGGTGTAACGCAGTTCAAACTCAATGGCAGACTGCCCATCCTCACTATTGACATCATTTGTACTAATATTCAAGTGCTAATAGTGTTGGCGCTTTGGCCACCTGAAGAGATGGCCTCAAGCATTGCAGGCACTGACCAGACACAGCTGCTGACTGTGGATGCAGCCAGGATGGTGGGAGAGATTTAGGTGTTGTGTCTTGCTAGCTGGGTCATCTGAGAGGTGCCCCCCCTTCTGGTTCTCTGGTGTTGCATTTAAATCAAAGGCTTCTCAACTGGATGTGGTGTATGACACACACAGATGGTGGGATAGCCTATGTGAGGTAGTCTTTACACACGTAGGGAGGACTGAACGGCAGGGATGCACCCTGCCCAGTCTGCGTATGTCTGTGGTAGTAAAGGTCCCCAGGTGGAGCTCCGTACTGCACGGGAAAAGCTTCTTTGTGTTATGTGGTATCTGGGTGGAGATGGGGCTGTTTCTATTGAGGGACTGTGCATCCTCTAGGCCAGTGGTTCTCAACCTTCCTGATTCTGTGACCCTTAACATGGTGCCTCATGTTGTGGTGATCCCCCAACCATAACATTATTTTCATTATTATGTTATAACTGTAATTTTGCTGCTATTCCAAATCATAATGGAAATGTTTGATATGTCGGATATCTGATATGCGACCCCTGTGAAAGGGTCATTAAAATCCAAAGGGGTCGTGAGCCACAGGTTGAGAACCACTGCTGTAAAGACCCAGAGATGTTCCCAGGGTTATGCAAGTCGTGAAGCCTTCCATTGGAGAACTAAAGGAAAACCAAGCCTTAGTATGAACCTCAAGGCTGCTTCCCCTGAGACTAGAATGGAGGTGGTGTGGGTAAGAAGGAAGACGGTTGACCAGATGTCCAGCTGAGATGCCTGATGGGCTCCTAGTCAGCTGTGTGGTGTGTGGAGATTCTGAAACAGGGCGCTGTGTACTCTCATGTAGACTCGATGTGGGAGATGCAGCCACTCTTCCCAGGAGGCCACAGTCCTGGGGTAACAGTTGATTCAGCCTCAGGAAAGAAGCAAGGGGACACTTGAGTGGAATCCTCTTCTTAGGAGGATTGAGGTAAGCGAGCGACCATCATTCAGCCAGAAGCAACTTCTAGATTCAGCAGATGCTTTGTTGGAAGCAGCTTCCCTGTGTCTCCATTATAAACGTGTGGAAACTGACATGCAGAGAGCAGAAAGAGCATTTGGAGGAGTCCTCAAATGATGGATAAAGCTTTGCCTGGTAGAGAAGGAGAGGACACACAGACTTAAGACAACACTACCAAGGAACCTGGGGAAATATACGCAAGAAGAACTGGACACAGAAAAGCCTGGATACAGATCAGATGTGACAGGCACTGCTTCCTGATGCCCTGGTGCCTTCGAGAACTGCAGGTGGCTGGAAACAAGTTTTGACACCCAATTGGAACATCTCCACTTCTTCAAGGACTCAGCTTGAGCCTAACTCCTTCTTCCCCTAACCCCTCACCCCTCACCCCTGACTCCCTTTTCTGCCTCCTGGCCCTAAGATTTATGTCATCTCTGCTGCCTTTGCCCTGACTCCAATGCACCCTTGACTCCCATACCTGGGATCTGCATTAGCCAGAAACAACTCAGAAGTTGCCGTCTAAGTTGCTGGTTCAGAAAGGTGTCATCTAAGTAGCTGGCCCTTGGCAAATATAGATGACATGAACACCCTTCCCAGGAAACGAAGAGGATAGACACAAGTCCATTTGCGGGGCCCCTTAGGAACCCACAGAGAGCATTTCCAATCAGAAGGCTGTGCAGGAGCATTTATTTCCTGAGTGCCACCCTGGTGAGCCCAGGAGGAGGTCGCTTGTTCCTGCAGTAAGGAAGACAGTCAGTGGTGAGCTGGGCCAGTTTCTGTAGGTGCCCTGCCTTCCTGCCTTGACACAGACTCCAGGGCACACAGATTCATTCTTGGTACAAACGAAGCAAGAAATGGACTATCTTCTTGGTGAGATTACATTTGTCACAAGAGTTTGCTAAATGTGCCATTGAGTTTTGCTTTCTTCCCCAAGGGACAGACCAGCTGGTGGTGGAGAACATTGTGATTTTATAGGTCACAAGAGAGTGTGTCTGCCTGAGGATGCTTGTGGGATTTGGGGTGGAGAGGATCCAGAGAGCTGTGCCTTTTTCAGGGAGTCTGCCCCCCCCATCCCCCGCCTGCCTTTAGGCGGCTGTCCATGGTGCTGATTGCTCTCGGGTACAAATCAAATCCCATGACAGCCACCCAGCGATCCCTGGGCCATCTCCCCTCCCTCAGCTCCTTCCTCTCTTCCCTTCTTAGGGTTCCTTCTTCATCCTCCCCCTGGTTGCTACTCTGACCTTTGCCCTCTCTTCTACCATGATGAGGCATTATACAATTCACAACAAAATTAAAGATCTCAAAACCCAGTGTCTACATCCCAATCTGGGTAGTGAATTCTGCCCGTGACTGTTTGCTCTGGAGATTCCCACGTCTGAGAGCTGCTCATCGGTGCCTCCACGCCTGCCTCCGGCTCGTCCAGGAAACTCACGTCTCTTTGGAAGGAGCTTGCCACTGCCTTCTCTGCCAGACGCTAACATATGGCACCTGTGAATCTCTCAGTCCTGGGACCAACTGGAACAGGTGGACTCAGCTTGTGCTTCCCCGAAAAATTCACAACACAGGCAGACATGGAAAGTGGTGTGGATTTTTCCGCCCCGATTTTATTCCAAGCTGCAGGTCCATTCCAAGTCTCTGATCATTGTAAATCGCAGACAACCCCAAACATCACGGGGACCAGCAAGCGACAGCCTAGACAGCATCAGCAGAGTGCGCGATACTCCTGAGGGAGTCTCTTAAGTTTGCTCTGAGAACTACCCAGTTCAAGCAACTTGGATTTCCAACATCCACGAGACCTTCTGATGATATCTAAAAATAGCCACCTTGAACCCACCCACCCTGCCCCAGTCCGAGAGGCTCTTTGTATAATTCAATGTGTCTCTTGACTATAGGTAGCTTATTGGCTGAGAACAGCTCCAGCTAGCAGTACCCCCTAGCCAGCATCTTCCATACAGTGGAAGCCTAATTGGCCTAATTACCCAGGGGTGGTGTCCTTTTTCAGACCAAGGAGGACTCCTCTGTCTGCCTCTGAGCTGATTCCTGGGGATATTTACAGAACAGTGTAGTGGCAGGACTTCCAACTCTTGCAGCTGCCCTTAGCAATGAGTGTCAGTGCTCCGCTCAAGTCTTTCCATAACACAGGGTAAGCTACTGGGTCACGCCCACCCCCGCTAGACTGCCATTAGGAGCAGACATTGTCAAAATGTGGGACATTGGCTTCGGAAACTGTCCCAGTATCCTGCTGTGGAGGCCGAGAAGAATTCTGGGAAATAAGCGTGGCTGGCATGGGGTCTCCGGAGTCCCACCTTAGAACTGCGTGTAGCTCCTGTGGAGAAGCCAAGGAAGGAAAAGCACCTTTGATGTACCAGAAGACCAGAGACAAAAGCTAGCTCTGCTCCCTGGGGCTGTGGGACCTGGAGATGAGGGCCTTCCACGACTTGGGCTCTCTGCCTGTAAAACAGGGTAATAGTAATGATGACCTCACAGGCTATGGTGAAAGAGAATGAAGTGTGCCCAACATGATGACACACACAGCAAGCCACTGTCACAGCTACCATTGGAATGTGACTAGAGTGTCACTCACAATCTGTGGCCAGCAAAGGCTGGGGCTCTGCCTTTTATAAGACATTCTTCCTTAAGAGTTCTTACAGTGGGGGCTGGAGATATGGCTCAGCAGTTAAGAGCACTGACTGTCCTTCCAAAGGTCCTGAGTTCAATTCCCAGCAACCACATGGTGGCTCACAATCGTCTGTAATGGGATCCGATGGCCTCTTTTGGTGTGTCTGAAGACAACTAGAGTGTACTCATGTACAATAAGTAACTAAATCTTGGAGTGGAAGAGAGGGAGGGGGACGGGGACAGGGATGGGGAGGGGGAAGAGTTCTTAGCCTGTTTCCCTAGAGCTGATGCCACCGTGCCTCTGCTGGGAAATGGAGCAGCAGGACTAGAAGCAGCCAGCGGCCAGTCCTTCATCAAGCCAGCCACGCGTGAAGACATCCGCTGCGCCCTCTGGAACTCTCTGCAGCATGACTCTGCATATGCTTCAGAGGTGACTGTCCCAAGGAACAGAAGGCTGGAGTATTTATTCCACCCATGTTTGGCTGAGGGTGGCTTCTGGGGAGGTCACCTTCTCAACACTAAGACAGAGTGTCTGGTCATCCTCAGTCTGTCCTGGGATGGGCTGTATATTAAGGGACACTGACAGCAGCTATTGCCTGGTACTGAGCCTCTGGGTGCACAGGTAAAGGAGGGGGAGACCCCATTCACAGATGAGGAAGACTGAAGATGGCCGTCTGAATCTGCTAAACTGGATAAGTCAAGCACCTGCACCCGGTCCATCTGGCTCAAGGTTGATCCCCTTTGCACTGGGCTCCAGAGATTTTTTTTTCCCCAACAAGAAAACATCATCCTAGTGCTGTGAAAATCTAAATATTTTTATGCCACAGGGAGGCCAAGGGAACCAGGGGTCATCTCACTTTTATTTTCAAATGTAAGAGACACTAGGCAGACAGTCACGTGACCCATATCAAAGATGGGGGAAGAAGGGCAGTTGGAAGAGCCAAGATCTCAGCCGCCTTTGGCGCAGTCAGTGTCCGGCTGACTAAGCTATAAAGGACAGACACTTAAGGAGAGAAATGGCCTCTGCCAGGCTCCTGAGAGTCGGCTGGACTCTCTCCTTGCTGACTTAGAAGGCTTGCATATCTCCACTGGCTCTGAGGAGCTCTGCTGAGGCTCTTACTCAGGGGCTCCGAGCTGGAAGATCCTATGTCCTGGTGACTGGCTGCTCCAAAAGCGAACTCCCAGCCTGCCTCCCCTTGCACCTGCTCCCAGATGCTGTCCCTGGCTCCTTGAGACTCTGCAGACCTCGATTTCAGAATCAGCACTCCCTGTTTGGTCCCCACATCACCCCCAGGCACCATTCATGGACAGCTGCTAATCGTCAAAGAAGATTCCTCTCTGAGCACTGGGCTACCAAGTCTGCACGCTCTCTCTGCCCTTTGCTCTCCCTGCCCTTTGCTCTCCCTGCCCTTTGCAGTCTGGACTCCTGATGTCCAGGCTGGGACTCCCTCCCCCCACCCCCCTGTTCTCCGTCTCAGCGCAGCAGGTGAGGAGGCAGACCTGCCACAGCTCACAGCTTCTTCACATCGTTCCCAATACAAACATAAGAACATTGGGACCTCCAGCCCCTCCCCTACCAAACAGGACCGAAGACAGGGAGCTCTGAGACAGCCTATACCCCCGACATGATGTAACAATCATCCTGCAAGCCTGACATGATGTAACAATCATCCTGCAAGCCTAAAGCAGTGCCTTTGCTGTGGGCCAGCGCCCCTGTGAACAGTTCAGAGACCTGAAACTCACATCTGTTATTCAGGGACATCCCACCCGCTGCATGGAAGTAACTCTCATCCTTCCCCAGCCTGTAAGCCTACGCGGGTGTGTCTGTGCACACACAGGGACGTGGCTCTGCGTCTCGACGCTCCCACATCTACAGAGCTGGAGGCCCGTACCCTCCAAACCTCCCTTTACTTTTCCAAGGCCAAACAGTTTGTTTCTGGGAACGGCTAGGACAGAATGCGACTCCTCTGCCACAGAGCAGGTTCTTAGTTTATCAGAGAACTTCCTTGATGAGAGTTTGCCTCTGTGGGCTTTGTAGGTTTGCCCTGTTCTAGCCCAGGCTGGCCTCAAATTCACTATACAGCCAAGGATGACCTTGAACTTCTGATTGTGCCGTCTCTACTCCCAAGTACCGGATTACAGTCTTTGGTCCCCATGCCTGGTTTATCCAGTGCCAGGGATGGAATCGGGTTTTGAGCACGCTAGGCAAGCTAACTACCCACCAGGCCAATCGCTAGACACCTTACAGAGAGCTTTTAAAGGTGGACCATGCTGGCATCTCTAAGGTGCTCACCAGGGTGCTGGCACACAGTAGGGTCTCTGCTGGCACATAGTAGGGGCTGTACAAGCACCGCCTGCCCCTGCCTACCCCTGTGCTTGAGATTTAGATTCTTTGTTGGGACTGTGCCTCTGGGGAGGTACATTCCACTTGAGGTCTGAGCAATCAAGGGCTGGGGGTAGAGCTCAGGGGTCGAGTGCTTGCCTGCTCTAAGGGCTGGATTTGGTTGCCAGCAGTGCAAGGAAGCAAAGGTCTGAGTTTTTAAATATGCTTCAGGAACCTTGCAACAAAATCCCAGGGGCCACATACCGCATTTCCTAGTTACATAAAATGCATATTCATTGTGGAAAGGATTAAAGAGAAGTCTTGTTAGACGGGAGAAAGAGAGGTCCACTCATGGCCATCCTGGACCAGCGAGAGTTCTGCATTTCCCATCCCAGAGCTTCCAACTACACGTTTGCCTCAGGCTCTGCTTCCCCAAAGCCAGCCTCTGACCATGGTTCCAGGTGTTTTCTTCAGCGGCGACTTCGCCTGTGGACCCGGCAGTGAGACCCAGGCTTTCTACTAAACGACTGTATTTCCAGGTTAAGGACCATAAAGAGAACACCCCTCCCCATCCCCTGACAAAATATCAGCTCTTGCATCCCCTAGATGTCTATCTTGGGTCAGCATAGATTTCTGAGGACCAGGAACTGTCTGTCCCTCAGACAGGAGAGGACCCTGGGACCTGAAGGACGGTATACCAGGATGCTGCCGGGAGCTCTGCTTCCTGTGATCCTGCAGCACTCGTCCTTCTGATGAGACTGTGGAAACCCCCGAGCACCATGTTTCATGAATAAGGCGCAGGGATGCTAAGAGAAAGGGGGGTACAGTGGCCCACAGAGACCCATCTCAGTCACCTGTTGACATAGACGCTGGGGCAGAGGAGAATCCCTTGAAATAGTGAACTCATTCACTGGAACTGGACCATTCTTTTCCTCTCTGTTGTGGCATGCTGTGTGACCTTGGGTGAATTCTGCCTTCTCTGGGCTTCAACCTAAGTCTTTCCTCCAGAAGGAGATTTATTAGCGTTCCTTAGTGACCGCTGGCTGTGGTCTGAGTAGTCCAACAAGAGCTGTCTCCTGACAAAAGAGCTAATGATTCGGTGGTTGTTCAGTCCATGAGGCTGTGTGCCAACAGCCCCACTCTGGCTCTGGAGTCCCAGGGAATTACTGGAGAGCTGCTGGTCTTCGGTCTACGTTGAGATCCCAAAGAAGTAGTTTCTAATAACAGTGAGAGAATGTCTCTGTCTAATAACAGTGAGAGAATGTCTCTGTCTAATAACAGTGAGAGAATGTCTCTGTCTAATAACTGAGAGAATGTCTCTGCAGCAGTGTAGACGAGCTTGCTAATGAGAGTGGGGACAAGCAGGCACAAGTTTTCCCCTTCCATGTCCTTTTGTGAAGGCTGATACCAGAGGTGTGGCCCAGTGTCTAAGTCAGGGTCTATATTCCTGCACAAAATATCATTACCAAGAAGCAAGTTGGGGAGGAAAGGGTTTATTCAGCTTACACTTCCACATTGCTGTTCATGACCAAAGGAAGTCAGGACTGGAACTCAAGCAGGTCAGGAAACAGGAGCTGATGCAGAGGCCATGGAGGGATGTTCCTTACTGACTTGCTTCCCCTGGCTTGCTTGGCCTGCTCTCTTATAGAACCCAAGACCACCAGCCCAGGGATGGCCCCGCCCACAATGGGCCCTCCTCCCCTGATCAATAATTGAGAAAATGCCTTAGAACTGGATCTCTCATGGAGGCATTTCCTCAAGGGAGGCTCCTTTCTCTGTGATAACTTTCCAGCTTGTGTCAAGTGGACACACAAAACCAGCCAGTACACCCAGTCCCCCCTCAAGTGATCCAGTCAGGGAAAACCCCTTGCAAGCTCACCCAGCTACTTGAATTCGATCAGTTCCTGATGCAGCTGGGTTGATTAGCTAGGTCTGACAACTGTTTCCCTCTGGCCTCTTCAGATGGAAGTGCGGTGTTCAGGGGCTGCTTCCGCCGACCCAACAACCTCTCCCTGGCCTTGCCTGTGACAGCGGCCATGCCAAACATGTCTGTGGACAAGTGTGTGGACCTTTGCACAGAGAAGGTAAGCTGGGGCTATTCATAGCTCTTGGGGTACAGGGGCAGGGTGGCTAAGGCCACTAAGGAGCAGAAGTACAGGACAGATTGTGACCTACAATGATGTCATAGTATGTCATGGGGGCATGGACCTATGACATCATAGTGTGTTGATTCACAGGTTAAAGGCAGTGGGGCCACAGAGCAGAAGGAGTAGCCTGCCTGTGTCTAACCATGAGGGAGAATGAGGTTGAGGACAGAGAGGGGGAATAATAAACTCTCCTGGCTAAGCAACATCATTGGTGGGAGCCCAGGGTAGCCCAGTGGGACCCCGCTGTGTGCCACCTTTCTCTCTATTCTTAAGAAGTTCCTATAGCTGGGCAGTGGTGGCGCACGCCTGTAATCCCAGCACTCTGGGAGGCAGAGGCAGGCAGATTTCTGAGTTCAAGGCCAGCCTGGTCTATAGAGTGAGTTCCAGGACAGCCAGGGCTACACAGAGAAACCTTGTCTTAGGAGGGAGGAAGAGGGGGAGGAGGAGGAAGATGGGGAGGAGGAGGAAGGAGGAGAAGTAGTAGTTGAAGAAGTTCCTATAGAATATCTTAGAAAGAAGCAAGACCTGTATGGATAGAGCTCACTGGATACAATGTATGGTTTCCTCTCTTGAGTCTTCCTGGACCCAGGGGGAGATCTGGGCTGTTTCTGGTTTAGAAGCCAATGGGACAGAGATAACCTGGCTATTCAGAGGGCAAAGGAAACATCCCAAGGCATCGCTGGTATGCCCACAGGACATCTTGGGCCAGCAAGATGGCTCAGAGAGTAAGAAGACGACGTGCCACCAGGCCTGAAGACCCGAGTTTGATTGCCAAGACCCACATGGTAGAGGGAGAAAACTGGTTTCTGCAGGTTGTCCTCTGGCCTGCACGTGGATGCCCAGTCAATTGATAATTTATAGCACAGGTTTTGACAGAGCTATCCAGGACGAGCACTGTGACATTGTCATGAGAAAGACAGAGCAAAGAGGGGCTTGGCTCTCACATGTTCCGGGGGAAAGCATCAGCACAGTCTGACTCTGTCTACCACGGCCCTTAGTGAATCCCTTTTGCTTGAGATGGTGCTGACCACAGGCTCACTCTCCCAGGGGAAAGGGAGCAGGGAGAATTTACCAACACTAGCCACTTAGTATCTGCTGGGGTTGGGCTCCAGCACGCCCTGGGGATACCTGGATCTGAGGACACTCCGGGTCTTACCAAGCCAGGAAGGCTCTGCACATCCTCTGACTCCTTTGCACCAGATATAGGTGACTTCTAACCCCCAATTTGGTACTAATGCTGTGTGAGGCGTTGCTATGGTGATGGCTGAGGGAAAGCAAAGGGTCCAGATGTTGAATGCCCATGCAGTACTTTTCCACAATGTTTTTGACCTCACCACGGAGCCAGCAGATGGGGAGGGCGGGCACACCCTGTGGGTCTCCCTTTGCCACCTGGGAAAGGTTGCAGGCGCCTGCTTCTCTACTGCCCTTCCTGTTACAAACACCATGTCTCTCCTGAAGGAGTCAGATAAGCAAGCAGCACAAGAACCTGATGGAGTAAAGCCATCAGGGCGGGGCAGGTAGGCGCCGATGTCCGGGGAGGAGGATTTCGGGATGCACTGGCACTGGGTGACTCTTGCTCTGCTCCCCCGCCCAGGAGTTCCCCCTGGCAGCCCTCGCTGGCACCGCCTGCCACTGTGGCTTTCCCACCACACGGTTCCCTCTTCATGACCGGGAGGATGAGCAACTGTGTGCCCAGAAGTGCAGCGCGGAGGAGTTTGAGAGCTGCGGGACCCCCAGCTACTTCATTGTGTACCAGACGCAGGTCCAAGGTATGTTGGGTCGCTCGACTGACGCCCAGATGCCACCTGGCCAGCCGGTCCCTAAGCCAGCAGTGAGAGTTGCTGAGAGGGCAGAGGGCTGGGCTGCTGACCCTGCCTGGCCTGAGGGCTCCTGGGTGTGAGACAGAAGGGAGGTTCTAGGGAGCCCAGGGGACAGCGTCTGTCTCTCCGTCCCTCACCCCCAAGGCAGCTCTTTGCTGATAGCAGAGGTGGAGATGTTGGGTGGAGAGAGCCCAAGGTCTCCGCTCCTCCAACACAGACCCAGCGTGTGATCCCAGACAGACCATTCCCCTGTCCGGGCCTCAGTTTCTCCATGTGGGAAATGGTGCTGTACATGGTTGGCTTCCAAGGTCCTTTTTGGTTGCAGAGTTCTGTCAATGTGCCTAAAGCAGCTGCTGCTGCTTCTGCTTCTTCTTCTTCTTCTCCTCCTCCTCCTCCTCCTCCTCCTCCTCCTCCTCCTCCCTCTTTCCCCCCCTCCTCCCCAACTCTGTCTCCCTTTCCATCTCTGCCCCTTTGCTAGGAGAGTCCACGCTGTTTATCCTTCTACTGCCCGAGGGGATGCCAGGGAAGAAGGCAGTGGCTGTGGTGCCGAAGGTGCAGGCAGTGATGATAGGGATAGAGGGGATTGTGAGGTGACAGTTGCAATTGTGTTTGTCAGTTTGGGTCAACTGGACACAAGCCTATATGTATCCGAGAGGAGATATCTCAGTTGAGAGGTGTTTCTATCAGATTGCACATAGCTGTGAGTGTGGGGTACTCTCTTTATTAATGACTGAGGGGAGAGGTTCTAACCCACTGCGGGTGGTGCCACCCACCCGTGGGCAGATGCTCTTGGGTTGTATAGGAAAGCAAGCTGAGCAAGCCAGGAAATGGCTTCCTCCAAGCTTCTGGCCTCTGCTCCTGCTTGAGTGCCCGCCCTCAGCTCCCTCGGTCATTGGTGGCTCCTTCAGTCAGTCTGGTGTTTTATCCCAGCAGTAGAGAAGAAAACTGGGACAGTGGTGGTGGTGGTGATGATGGTGGTGGTGGTGATGATGATGGTGCTTGTTATAAAGCTGGGCAGGTGCACACTGCATGGGTGTGTCAACAGCAAAAAGTACACGCGAGGCAGCTCACACTCTCAAACCCGAGAGTGGAAGCAGCAGATGCCTGTCTGTCTGATTTGCATACGCATCCTGTGTATGACTGGAGGTCCCTAGCAGGCAGTCCCACCTGATCTGACGTTGTGTACAGGGTCCAGTCCAGTGAGGTGGGATGAGCGTGCGCTGGTGTCTCGGTCAGGGTTTCCATTCCTGCACAAACATCATGACCAGGAAGCAAGTTGGGGAGGAAAGGGTTTATTCAGCTTACACTTCCACATTGCTGTTCATCACCAAAGGAAGTCAGGACTGGAACTCAAGCAGGTCAGGAAGCAGGAGCTGATGCAGAGGCCATGGAGGGATGTTCCTTACTGGCTTGCTTCCCCTGGCTTGCTCAGCCTGCTCTCTTATAGAACCCAAGACCACCAGCCCAGGGGTGGCCCCACCCACAATGGGCTGGCCCCACCCACAATGGGCTGGGCCCTCCCCCCTTGATCACTAACTGAGAAAATGCCCCACAGCTGGATCTCAAGAAGGCATTTCCTCAAGGGAGGCTCCTTTCTCTGTGATAACTCCTGCCTGTGTCAAGGTGAAAGGAGTTATTTCTACAGCTAGGCCAAACTTAACCATCTCCTCAACCCCATCGTGCCTGTCCTCGTCTCGATATGGCCTCATCTCCAGAGCACACCGTGCTGACCCCCATCTTCCCCCCCATACCCCCACAGACAACCGCTGTATGGACAGACGGTTCCTCCCAGCCAAGTCGAAGAAGCTCATCGCTCTCGCCAGCTTCCCGGGCGCCGGCAACACGTGGGCTCGCCACCTCATCGAGCTGGCCACCGGCTTCTACACCGGCAGCTACTACTTCGACGGTTCCCTGTACAACAAAGGTGAGGGGCGGACAGTGAGAGAAAGGGGCGCCGCGCAGCATGCCTGGCCTCCTCGGTCGAGCCCGCCGTGTCCCTCATATCTGACCCACGGATACCATGTGCCTTCTTCTGCCTTGGTACCTCCCCTGAGCTTGCAGACTAACAGACATCTATTAAGCACCTAATGTGTGCTGGGCACCTCAGCCCAGACAGAGACAGATCATCAGCTCTATGCTATCGTTAGGGGTGTATCAGCTGTTTCCTCTGAGGCGATTATTGAGTATCAACTGTTCACCGGGCGTCTCACCTACAGCATTTGCTGCGTGTGGTGCTTTTTTCCAATGCTCCTCACAGATATTCACCGAGCACCATTACGTCGGAAATATGCTTCCCTCGGGTGGTTTTCAAGATGCATTTATGGAGATGGAGCACCAACTGTGTGCCAGGTATCTCAGGGATGTCCAGTCACCCCCCCCCAGATACCATGCTGAGCTAGAGGTGACAGGCGCTGCCCTCTCGCCTGGGCCTCTAAAAAGTGGAGTCAAATAAGGGGAAATGACTGGCCCCCAGTCAGTTTTCAAGTGTGCTCAACTGTTTCCTAGTTCACCCTCGAGCCCTTATCACTCTTGGGCTTCTTGCTGGGGAGCTAGAAATCAGGCCGGCCCTGGACATGGAGCGCTTTCCTTGGTCCAGGTTTTACATCTATGTGTGGACAACCCTTGTTTGTGGCTGTGGCTGTGGTTGTGTTTAGGGGAGGATCGCTCCCGGCTCTGTGATCTTGGGCACACTGCTGTAGGTCTCTGGTCCTGTGATCATGCACCTACTAAAGCTAACGGTGTGCGCCTCGTGAGGCTGATGTAACGGCGGATGGGCGGGTGCACGGGACAAGCTCAGTATGTGGGAAATGAGCCCTGCGGTCATGGCTCAGCTGAGGAGAAGCTAGTCAGCGACCGCTCTCAGGATGGAGAGTAGAGGGAGGGGAAGAGGGTGGGGTGGAAGGTAGGAGCCAGGCAGTGGTGTGGAGCCCGCAGGGGTGCGGGAGCGGGGCAGGGGTGCAGGAGCGGGGCAGGGGTGTGGGAGCAGGGCAGGGGTGCGGGAGCCAGTTCCTAGTTTGTTTCCATTTCCTGAGATTAACACTGACCAAAATCAACTCAGACAGGAACAGGTGGGAGCTGATGCAGAGGCCATAGAGGGCTCTGCTTTCTGATTTGTTACCCAAGGCTCGCTCAGCCAACTTTCCTGTAGAACCCAGGACCACCAGCCAAGGGATGGTCCACCCACAATGGGCGGGGTGGGATCCTCCCATATTAATCATTAATCAAGAAATACCCCCCAGACCAATCTGACAGAGGGGATCCAAGCTGAGTTGAGGTTCCCTCTCTGTGTCTCTAGTTTGTGTCAGTTTTATAAAAACTAACCAGCACACGGGGCGGGGCCTGTGCCTTCAGATCCCAGCTCTGTGTATTTGGTTTGGATTTCCCAACTCATTTAATTAGCACCTACTATGTGTGAGGCAGCACTACTATGTGTAAGGCTCCTATCAGGATTTGAGCCCAGACCCTCAGAAGAACTGGAGCTGTGCTGTCATTTTGAGCTGGTAGCTGGGAACAGGTCAGGTATTGTGGGTAGGCCAATCCTCACTGCACTGGCTCCACGGGCTCCACCCTCAGAGAAGGGGCCCTGGGATCACGGAGGCCAGAGATCTAAAGGCTTTTCATCTCCTGTGTCAAGTTCAGTGAACCCTGCTTTGCAGACATGATGAGAGGGTTCTGAGGTTCTGTTCTCCTTCAGTGGCTTGAAAGAGGTTAGGAGACACCCGGTTCTGGCGCTGCCACCAGGTCCCGCTTGGCTTCGGAGAGCGATGGAGCCGGCAGTCGAAATGGCCATGGGGCCTTTCAGATGGGCCTGGGGTCAGGTTCTTCCCCTCCGGAGCCTCTTTAAGTAGAACAGGTGGAGTCAGCACCAAACACAGGGTTTCCAAAACCACAACCAGATAATGGCAGCAGGGGACCTGGGGACACTAATCCAAAGCACGCCTAACCTGCGACATTGGAGCTGTGAGGAGAGACGCAAGGGAAAAGATTATATTTTTCTGCAGCTCTGAGACCAGGGAACAATTGTCCGGCGGCTCCTCGGTGCCTGAGGGTCACCTGCTCCCCAGATCAGTAGAGAACTTATGAAGTGACTCTGAGAAGTGCTATCTAAATTTGCCACATTTGTGTAGTGGAGCTGCTTGGTCCATTTGAAAACGGGTGTGGGGAGCGAGGGCTCTGGTGGTGGAGTTCAACAACATTCCTCAGGGAAGCCCAGCCCGTTGTTCCTCCTCAGGAACCTAAAATTCCTCTGGCAAATGTTGTGCTGAATGGCACCACCCCGTCTACTGAACATTTAGACTCAGGCGTAGGTCTTTCTAGATTAGCGTGGTTTATTTTCAGTCTCCATAGTGTCGTGCTAGGGTGACACTGGTGGTGTCCAAGACGCAGCATCTCAAGTCTCCCAGACGAGGAAGTGACTTTTCCATACTGTCACATGCCTTCCTTCGGGCGTTGGGAAGTTTCCTTTACCGTTTTTTTGTTGTTGTTGGTTTTGGTTTCTGGAGATTGGAGATCCCACACTCTAACTAGGATGGCTTGGACCTCGGGGCCACCTCCAACATGGAGATGCCAGGTGTGGACCAACAGAGCTAGACCTGAGGCCGTGACTCTGGGGACCGTTTTCTCCTCTGAGAGTGCTGGGTTCTTGCATACCACCTGTATTTCCCCATTGCTGGGTCTGTGAGAGAATGGATCTCAGTGTAGACAAAATGAAGGCCTCAGGTGGAAAAGTCCTCATCTGAGGAAGTGTGACGTGAGGCCCCACATCCTCAGTGCCCTCAGGGCAGTGTGCCTCAGTGACTGTCAGGACTGTGGATAAAGACCCGCCCGCAGGTGCTCAGAGGACACACAGGGAGGAATTGTGGAGTGAAGAAGACGGTGAGGAAGGCTGAGGTGGTGTGCACACGTGTGTATGAGCGTGTGTGACATGTATGTGTGTGATGTATACATGTGTGTGTGATGTGTACATGTGTGTGGTGTGTACATGTATGTGTGTGGTGTGTACATGTATGTGTGTGGTGTGTACATGTATGTGTGTTTATGTGCATGCTCCTCACCCCCTCACCCCAGCTTCTAACTTCTCGACTCCCGTTGGGCACAGGGTTCAAAGGTGAGAGGGACCACTGGCGAAGTGGGCGGACCATCTGCATCAAGACCCATGAGAGTGGGCAGAAGGAGATCGAGGCCTTCGACTCCGCCATTCTGCTCATCCGCAACCCCTACAAGGCCCTCATGGCGGAGTTCAACCGCAAGTATGGAGGCCACATAGGCTTTGCTGCTCACGCCCACTGGAAAGGCAAAGGTACAGAAGGGAGGGTCGGGGACAGCGTGGGGTGTGGGGTGACAGGAGGGAGGGCCTGGGACACCGTGGAGTGTGGGTGACCAGCAAGGGGCTCTTAAGAGCCACCTAGAGCTTGTGCAGAACTGTAGCTTTGAGCAGGAGGAACCCAAGGGCCACACCCAAAGCCCAAGAGCTAAGGATTCCGCCTTTACAGTGAAACTTGATAACAGGACTCTCAACCTTTCCACTTTTTTAATAACTCTGACTTTCTGGACTTAGAGGGGTGACAAAATTGTGGGGTGCAAAGGGCTGGGAGCTACACTCTCCTCAGCCAGCAGCTACCGCACTGCTAGTCAAACCCAGATGGTGTCGATTGCCACATTTGTAGGTCCTCTCCAGGGTATCACACGGCCTGTGTCTAGCCCCAGCTTATATGGTTGTGTGACCAGTATCACTGTAGTGGATCTGCCGCATTCAGAGAGACTGGTGATCCGCTGGTGTCACAGCAAGCAGGGCCCCACACTCTTCCCTGGCTAGGTGAGGAGGCTTGTGCCCAGGAGCAGACAGTGTCTGGAACACAGAATCCAAACCCAGCTGGGTCTGAGCCGAGAACCCGGTTCTCTCTAGTAATGAGGAAACAGACGTAGAGGGGCAAAGACCACCGAGGTCACTGGGATACATAATGGCATAGCCAGCCCTCCTCTTTCCAGGCTTCCGGGGGTCTGAGAGAAGGGGGCAGTGTGGTTATCAACTTGTCACTGAGCAGCCCCTCTCTCTGTCAAACCCTCCAGGAACTAGGGATAAAGTTCCTGTGGCAGGGTATATAGGGCTTGGCACACACCCCAGGTCTGCTGATCGACACCCCCACACCTCACACCAAGCCTCCACATCCAGTGACACCCACACACCAGCCCCGCGTTCAGAGACATACACTCCCCCAGGAGCCACCTTGCTGGCCTGCTTCCTTATGTAAGACACCGGAACACCTAGACCAACACCAAGTCAGGGCATTGAACCAACTCAAAACCAACAGAGGGCATGGGGAGGCTCGGTCCACACTCAACTCATTCTGGGGCTACATTAGCCCCCAAAACCCCTCTCAGGTCAAGAGTGATCTCCCCAGGGAACAGAGCCCCCATTCTTCCCCCCATCCCCCAGCCACCCACCCATTCCTCTCCTTGGATACCCTAGGCACCAGGACAACAGGAGGGCTCATTATCAATGCAAATAAAATCACCAGGCTCCACTCCAGACCTGCCCAATCAGAGTCGTTCCATTTTCACAAGCCTTTGAGGTCTTACTTACACACACACACACACACACACACACACACACACACACACACACCTTAAATGTCACTGCCTGAAACCCTTTACTGCTCATGCATGGCTGGGGACCAGCTACGGCGGTGTCCAACCAGATTCCACAGGGACTCTGATACTCTCACGGGTTTTGAGACCTGCTTTGGGACGCCCTAGATGTACAGTAGGCAGTGACCTGGGAGCAGAGGCCACGTGCTGTGTATGTCCCATCGCTGTAGTCCTGTCCTCTCCTGATCAGAGCCGAGATAAGCCTCCCCACCCCACCCCCCAACTTTGGTTCTATAACGTTAATTTTACAGCCCCTCTGGAGCAGGATGGAGGCGAAATTTTATGTGATATGATTACACAAGGTGAATTGTCCTGGATCTGTTTAATGAAAGAGATCCTGTGTTTAATGATTCCATGGGGAACTGGCACCGAGAAACCATTAATCAGGTCCTGGTTCCTCCTGACAACAAGAAGCTGGAAGAAACTGGAAGGAAGACCTCCAGGCCTCCGCACACACAGGAGCACCCTGATACCCTGTGGCTCCTCGGGGTGCCTTTGTTCCCAGATATGTGGGTGCTGATCGATTACGCAGAGCCCTGAGCTAGGGGAGGGCTTTTGTTTTTGTTTCTGTTCTTTGCAACAAAGTCATTTAGGAGCTTTGAGAGGTAGTGGGTTGGGGATTGGAATAGTGTAGGCGCCTCTGGTAGGGAGAGCTCTGAACAGCTCAGGAAGGTGCTGTACTTTGGGAGTGGGGGAAACTCAGGCCAGCGGGAAGACGCTTGTGGGAAGTCTTAGGAAAAACTGGCATCCACCATCAGGGATTGTCATGAGCGGCAGTCACACTTCTCCACCTGGTACTTCCTCAGGATCTTTGCCTAAGATATCAAGGCTGGACATTTGCAAATCAGTACAAACCCAAGGAGAGCCGATAGCGCCAACAAGATCACCCAGTGTGGGTGGAGAGGAGCCGGGTCTCCAGTCCCAGACACCTGGCTGCAGAGTCACCTATAGACACAGAGAGGTAAAAGACACAGCAGGAAGACAGAGACAGCTTCCCCAGAACAAGAGGTGCAGGCGATAGGATCGGAAGGCAAGCTCATCTTGACACACCACACAAATGTCTTCAAGAGGATCACACTTGGCCACACCTGAAGGCTTGTGGGGTGGTAGGTGCCAAAAGCCAGCCTCACCGGAGGTTCTCCTGGGATGGTGGGAGCTGTCCTGAGTCACCAAGGATATCGGAAGGTGACTCAGAACGAGGGACAGGCTGACAGAGGGAAGGAGCCCCTGTGTATGCTTAAACTTTTCCTAATCCCACAGATACATCTGGTCCTAACCCATTATAACAGTATGGGCCCAATTAGTCAGCTGCCTTGTGAATAATCTATTTGAAGAATAAAAAAATAACCTGTCGTCAGCATAAATATTTCTCAAGTATCCATGGGGTTCCAGGAGGGGACTGCGAGAGAGGCATCTAAGGACAGTTCTGATGTGTTCTGTCGAGAACGGCAGCCCTTCATCACAGTGCAATTTAGCTGTGGGAAATTTCAATTTAGTTCAGCGGCGACCTCCCCCAGCTCCTGCTGGGTATCAGGCTGTGGGGAGGAGCAGGGGGAGGGGGATAATGCTGGTGGTGGCAGGAGTTGATCTGGGCCAGAATCTAAGACTGGATGGTGTTTCCCTGCTGTGCGACCAGGTCGCTTTATCTGTCTGGGCCTCAGTCTCTGTCCTGGTAATGAGCACACAGTAATTTTCTATGGCGTGGTTGGTAAGGATCTGTTTGTTGCCCATCAAGGGGTTAGGATTGAGGATTGTAAGATTGTAAGACTCGCTCGTGCACTGCTCCCTCTAGCGGGACTGAGGAGGACTGCACCCTCTGCAGTTTAAGCCCTCAGAGTGCCTCTTGGGATTCTCGGGTCTCCAGGGCGTTGAGGCTGTTTGCAGCATCCTCCTGCCCACTTTGGCCATATCCCACTTTCTCTCCCGCCTGAGCCTCAGCAGCTCTCCCTGAGCTCTACAACTACCCTGAAGATCACACCATGTAACCTATCTTGAGTCAGGCAACCCTAAAGGCACCCTCCCAGTCAGGTGACTTTCTATTGCATGGCAAGATGGCTGACGATCCCCCAAGAGGAGACAGTCCATGACAGAGTAGAGGGCCACAAGAAGCAGCTTAACAATCCTAACCCCACCCGCAGGGGCTCAGGCTGCAGTGGAGACATTTGCGTAAGCAGGGTGACCACTCGCCACGTGATCAGGAGGAAGAATGAAGCCTGCGGAGCCCAAAGGAGGCCTGGGTGAGCCCTGAGGGCCGGGACGATGATGTCATATTGAGAAAGATCCATCAGTGAGGGCAGCAGCCATGCTTATTAAACAACTGGCTCAGACCAGTGTGAGCTCTGGCCACGCCCTGTATACAGCCTACCATCCCCTGCGAGCAGGCTGTCACTGCTTACAACAGCTTGGTAGTAAAAGGCCTATTCAATGCAGCCAGCCAGACGTCCCAAATCCTGCTCTGCCTCTCATTCTAAGTGACCGTACACAGCCGCTCTGTGCCTCAGTTTCCCCTTCTGTTAAATGATGATGGCGTGGTGATAGGATAACCTGTGGGGAATGAGTAGAGTTAACTCCTGCCTATATCTATCTAATGAAAATGCAATATACCTTTCTAACTAACATATTAATGGGAACCATAGACCTATGGTATGAATAATTTACATAAATTATACATACTATAAATCTATTTTATAACGCCGGACATGGAGGCACATGCCTTTAATCCCAGCACTCAAGAGGCAGGTGGATTTCTGAGTTTTGGGCCAGCCTAATCTACCGACTGAGTTCCAGGCTAGCCAAGGCTACACAGAGAAATCCTGTCCTGAAAAACAAACAAACAAAAAAAACTATTTTATGTAAATTTTATAAAATTTTCATAGTCTAGTCTGGGAGAACATTGGAAGTACTTAGATACCGGCCTGATCTTTTAATCAGAATGGAGTCTTTGATGGGATATCTTTTTTTTTTCTTTCAGTTGATGAAATCATCTAGTTTATCCTTTGAGGAGGGTTCTGTAACTAACTTTGAATTTAATTATCCTATTTAAATGTCTTTTACAATACTATGTGTTACTCATTAACTAATAGTCCAAATTGAACAAACAGATGTAACTATTTGTACATCAAAAAGTCTTACAACCATTACTGAATTTAGTAGGAACATTCCAGATAGGTATAACTCTCTAAACAAATCATAAATGATTAAAGCAATGTCTAACTATTCAAAACTCAAAGACTTTTTCAATTGGGGAACATTTAATCACAGGTTTAAATGTCCATTTAGTCAAAGGATAAGCAAAGGGTTTGTTGTTTTAAGTGATTTTTTTGTTGTAAAAATTATGAAGAACAAATTGATACTTAATAAAGTATGGAGAATTAAGCATCAATTTTATCTCAGGGTATTGAATTGACCTTAAGCTTTATAACTTCAATATTATTCTTTCCTCATTATAACAATATCCATTTTTTAAACAATCCTTTTGTGACATAGTTTGATCTTATGATGGTTATTACAAAGTGTAGAAAACAATTTTAATGAGATAATATTAAAAGGAAGTTCAGGAGACTGTAATGAAAGCCACAGGAAATATGGTATCTTCAATATCCAATAATTATAAACCCAGGAAAAGGGCTTATTTTGATTGGATTTAAGTTAAATATTAGTTAGAGATTTGAGCCGCTCTGATAGGTACCTGAAGTGTTTTGCTTCTTCTGTGTATGTTCTGGTTTTGGTTGTCACTGGTGGAGAAAGCATGTCCTTTTATTGGTATTTTACCAGTAATCAAAAGTATAAAGTATCCAGAGGATGACAGCTTGGCATTCATGACTTGACTCTTTTTAACTAAAAAAGTCGAATAATTCCTTTAAATATCTAATTACAGTGTAACACATTAAGAAGATCTGTAAACTCTAAGATGTCTATGGGAACCCCAAAGCAGGTTTTTAAAATGACAAATCAAAAACCACACATTTAGGGTTTTCTCCCACATTGACTTTGCCAAGACACAGATCTTGAACACCCCTTCCCTTTTGTTCTTTTTCTTTTAAGGAGACCATGATGCTCAAAACTGTTCCTGAGATATTGGTATGCATATAATCACTCACATATAAACAAGACATATGGAAAGCACAGACAGGAGCTGGCTTTTTATTCTCTGGGATAAAGAGCTCAGGGTCTGGGGCAGGGCAGAGGGCAGGGCTAGGAAGGGCAGCAACTGTCACTAGGAAAAAATGTAAGCTAGAGAGGAGAGATCCTGTCCTAGTTATTTATACCTTCCACTGGATAAAGACCAAGGAGGTAACATCTTCATCAGTATCGTATCTTGTTATTAAAGTTATTCATGTTATTAAAATGTTTAAATTTTAAAATTAGCAAATTGTCCCAAAGAAAGGACCATCAAAAGAGCCATTAAAGGAAGAAAAGGGAAATTTAGTCAATGTGGTCACACTGGGAAAGGGAGACAATGAGACCTGAAAACTCCTCAAGTCTGTCTTTAGGGACCTGAAATAAAATCTGGAGGGGTGAGCAGTCTAGTCCCTGGTGCTTGACTGGGCTCCAAGCGTGTCTATAAGGTGTTGCAATGTTGCTTGTCTATAAGGTGTTACAATGTTGCTTGTCTATAAGGTGTTACAATGTTGCCAGAACTCTCTGAAATCTTGCTCAGGGAGACTCGTTCCCCTCCAGCTGGCAACCCTTCCCCCTCTCTCAGCCTGAGATTCCTGGGGGAGCTCCTGTATCCTTAGGGCCCATTGCTTCACAGTCTATTAGTCAGACTGACACACACGTATCTCTTGAGAATATCTTCATTTCTGCCAGACTGGTCCCTGGGAGATCAAGTTTTATGATGACAGTGCCCAGAAAAGCCATGTGTTAGAAATAACCGAGGGGCAGAGCTGGGTGGGTCTGAACAAAGTCTAAGTTCCTGTCAGGGCCACTCAGACTTCTAGAGAGTTTCCTGTTAGACACGTGGAATCAAAGGAACACAGGGCCTCACAGTCAGGAAAGCAGACAGGAAACTCCCCTTGAAGATGGGTCTCAGCTAAAGTCCCCAGGAATGCTGGAGAGGGGGCACAGACATTTGGTTATCGTTAATAGCCTGAGCTATAGTCCCCCAAGCTCCCAAGCTCGGGCCAAGCTAGATGTTGGGCTTTAAGGCTGAAAGCATGAGAGATAAAGAGAAAGAAGCTGCTCAAAAGACTCGGACTGTTTTGGAGTTAGCCTTTGTTTTGACATAAAACCCTCTAAAAAGGTGGTGGTGGTGGTGGTTGTTTTGGTTTGGGGATTTATTTTTGGGTTTTTGGTTGGTTGGTTGGTTTTGATTTTTGTGGGGTTGGTTTTTTGTTTTGTTTTGTTGTTTTTTATTTTTTGGCTTGGTTTGTTTTTCTTCTTTTGGGTTTTTTTTTTGCTTTGTTTGTTTGCTTTTTGGTTTATGTTCTTGCATTTAACTCACATGACTCTAAGAGCTCCTTACTATTCTGAGTTACCAATTTTATCATGTTTTGGAGAGTGTTTTATATTTAGTTAAAGCGGCTGCTGATCTGTGATTTTGTTTTTTAAAGATTTATTTATTTATTATATGTAACTACACTGTAGCTGTTTTCAAGACACAACAGAAGAGGGCATCAGATCTTATTACAGATGGTTGTGAGCCACCATGTGGTTGCTGGGATTTGAACTCAGGACCTCTGGAAGAGCAGCCAGTGCTCTTAACCACTGAGCCATCTCTCCAGCGCCTGATCTGTGATTTTTAAGATGTTCGTTGCCTAGGACTTCATTAAGGGTAAAACCTAAACCTGGAGGAGGAAAGTGCTTCGGTCATCTTTAGTCTATTTTGTTTTATTTTCCAGAACCCTTGCAAGTTAATCAGCAATTATCACTCACTAGAGCCGCAGATGGCCATTGGGCTGCGGGCGCTTCCTCCTTTCTGGGTCCCCCACCCCCGCCCATTTTCTCCAGTAAAGTCACCTGCTTACACTAACTAGGGAGCGTGTGTTTTGGGTCAGTTGTATGCACCCGCTTTGGGTCTTCCCCCACTGGGTCTGTTATCCTACCTGTTTACACAAATATGAAGGCGCTCAAGACAAGGGGTGAACAGAGCCTCCGATGTATCTTTCCCAGAGAGCCAATATCCCAGCAGTCCAGACACAGAGGCAGGCTGCTCTCTGAGTTTGAGGCCAGCCGGGTCAACAGAGTAAGTTTCAGAAGAGCCAGGGCTATACAGGGAAGCCCTGTCTCAAAAAACAAACAAACAAAATCCCTAACAAAGAATGGAGGGTGTTTGTTTAGTTTCCCCCACTGTAGATAGTGAGGTGTTCCCCCTGACTCCAGCACACTTCGAGGTCACACTTCAGGTTGAGGCGAGGTGGGGTGAGAGGGAACAGGTGGCTTTTGTCTCCAGGGGCTTTATCATCAGATGATCATAAACCTCCTAAGCTAAAGGTCACGGGAGAAGTAGCAGGAAAACAACAACAACCCAGAATTAAACATTTGAGGATTTAGGACACAAAGGCCAAAAGTTAACAAATCAAAACTTTTCAAAAACAAGGTAAAGCAAGACAAAACACAAACAGAAATAAATCCCCTCAGAGTTCCAAAAGCAAATGAAATATACTGAGAACAAACTGAACGTGGAATCTAAAGCGTCTTTAGAGCTCAGAATGCAAGCAGCCCAACCATAGGTTAGACGAATGGGGCTTCACACAAGCACTCAGAGCAGATACCTTAAATGAATACTTTGAAAGCAGACAAAAAAGAGATGCCTCTCAGAGTGTGGGCTGTTAGCCACAGCTCAGAACAGACAAATACACTGTCCGCAAAACGGAGGGAGGGAGGGAGGGAGGGAGCCCCAAACAGAACTCACCAACCATCCACCCAGCTGAGGGAACAAAACCAGATGGCCAGGGCTCCATGGATCCAGACAGGTGCCTGGCGTCCGTTCCAGCGATTCCTCTGGTGAAAAGTGGGCCGTTTTTTGGAACCTCGTATGTCACCATAGCCAATGACTAAAAACCATAGCTCTTATCTTAAAAGGAATGTCAGAGAGCTTATTCTGGAGACAGCAAGTGACCGTGGCCCAGAAACACAGATGGCGTTTACTCCAGATTCTGTGTTCCAACCGGGAAGCAGTTTCGTGAAATGTTTGTAGTTTGACAAATCAAAGAAAGCAAAGGCAGTTTAAAATACACTGGTGGGTATAGCGCAGAGCCGGGCACAGACACACAGAGGAAGCCTTTCTATAGGCCCAGGGTGCTGTCTGATGATGTTCTTAGTTAGCCTCAGGGTTGGTAGAAGCTAACTGTCTTGTGTGATAATAGGTTCCAAAAGGTTTCTATTAGTCAGGGGGAGTTAGTTCCATGCAAGAAAGAGCTGTGCGGCCGCTCTTTGCTACCTTGTGGGTTCTTCTTCTTTTTTTTTTTCCTTCTACCCTTTCAACCCATGACACCAGATAGGAGAGGGGAAAAGGGGCAGAGAGGAAAGAAAAAGGGGTATTATTATGGTTAGACTAGTTCTGCTGATTAGGGGTGTCATGTTTCTGAGGGCAAGTTTGATCTTTGCCATTAGAATCTAAATTATTCTTCTTTCTCCTTTTTCATACACAACTACTTAACATACCACAACCAACAATGACAACCAGCAACCTCCTCCCCTCCTCAAGGCCCTAGCATTTATCTACCCTCTGAAAAGTCCCCAAATTCCCCAGTGTCACACAATTGCAGCTGGCAGAATGATTTGCCTGCAAGGGCACGAGGCAAATCATAGTCAGCTGCTGCGGGCAGTCTGAAGCAGCCCCTGCCCGCACCTGGGATCAGAGCAAAAACATTCTTACTCGTCTGTGTTTTTAAAAGATTCCAGGCAGTGGTGGTGCACGCCTTTAATCCCTTGGGAGGCAGGGGCAGGCTGATCTCGAGTTCGAGGCCAGCCTGGTCTATAGAGTGAGTTCCAGGACAGCCAGGGCTATACAGAGAAACCCTGTCTCGAATAACCAAAAAAGAAAAGCAAACAAAAAACAAAAACCCACAAAATTGTCACTACCTAGATGTTCCAGAGGTCTAGAACTAGCCCAAGGTAAAGTAATTAGCCCCTGGATCTGCAACATTCCAACCTCCCCACAGAACTACAGCTCTGATCATCAGTCTCTGCCCATTCAAAACCTGGAGCTTCCGGCATACTAGGCTAGCAAGTGCTCTCTGCTCCCCTGCCCTTCCTGTCTAATTCCACACCTCTGTGCCTCCACAGTTTGGTGGTATCTGTTTACACACTGTGGTTCTCTCTGCGTATAGGGCTGTGCCTGTAGTGAACCAGGCACCAGACGGGGCTGTGCTCCCCAAGAAAGCACATGTGGGTTTCAGGGATCTGGAAGGTTTGTCATCTGCCCATCTGGTGGCGTGCTGATGCTCTGCTCTCTCCATAGAGTGGCCCGAGTTCGTGAGGAACTATGCCCCGTGGTGGGCCACGCACACGCTGGACTGGCTCAAGTTTGGCAAGAGTGTACTGGTGGTGCACTTCGAGGATCTGAAGCAGGACTTGTTTACGCAGCTGGGCCGCATGGTCAGCCTGCTGGGCGTGGCGGTCCGGGAGGATCGGCTGCTGTGCGTGGAGAGCCAGAAGGACGGCAACTTCAAGCGCTCGGGGCTGCGCAAGCTGGAGTATGACCCTTACACAGCCGAGATGCGCAGGAGCATTGCTGCCTACATCAGGATGGTGGACACGGCGCTGCGAAGCCGCAACCTCACCGGGGTGCCTGACGCCTATGGCCCAAGATGATTGATGGGCAGCCAAGGAGGGACCCAAGCACCTCCTGCCTGGTTTCCCTCTGGCACAAAGACAGCGCCAGGCTCCTGCCTGCCTTCTGAAAGGCCCCTCCGACGCCTCAGGAGATGTCCAGACACCTTCCCCTGGAGAGTAGGCTGCCTGATTTGGGGTGTCCCTGCCGTTGGTGGGTGAAGGGGGAGGATAATCTGGAAGGTTCTGGATGCGGCAGCTGATGGACCCTGCTCTGACTGTGTGGGCCCCGGCCTCTTCTTCCCCTGAGCAAGCACCGGCTTTCTGATCTCTCTCAGGCCAGCTCTGTGTGACAGCCGGCTGGGACCCGACTCTGTGGCCTTGGGTGACTGACTTCTGAGGTATGGAGACTGGTGCTCTGGCTTTACAGAGGGAGCCGCCCCCGGGCTAAAGCACACACGGAGACACAAGCTGGGTGTGTCCCATCTCCAGGACAGCAACCCTGTCTTGTCTGCTCATGCTAGCATGTCTTGGGACTGGGGGTGATGTTAGGGTTCTTGGTCCTTCTTCCAAAATCCCTTAGGTACCAAAAAACCAACCTGACAGGTTGGCCACGTGCCACATACAAAGCCCTGGGGATCTGTCTTTGCAGGGTCGGGGCCTGGAATGGCTTATCTTACACTGCCCGACAGATCCCTTAACCAGGGAGCCCTTTACTACCCAGGTCAGGGAACAAAAGTGCTCCAACTCAGAGGGAGTCACACCCAAAACTGTCCCCTACCCTCTAAGCCATCAGCCTCCCTTCCCTTGCTTGTGGCCCAATAGGGCCAGCCCCGACTGGGGACTCCTCAGAAATGGGGCAAAGAATGACTCTCTCATAATTCCCATGATGCCGCTGCCCTCTCGACAACGCTGAGACACCAAAGGATTTCTGACCCGAGTCGCTGATCACGTTTTTAGGAAGCATGCATCCGGGATCCAGACTCCCCACCTTGGGTCCCTCTGGCTTCCCCTCCAGCCCCGTCGCCATTCCCATGACATAACCGCAAAAGCCATAGTCACGGCCCCTCGCTCTTCTGTCCGGAGCAGCCCCTGCAGCCTGGGGGGGGGGGCAACAGAACACTCGCTCCCACCTAGCCAAGGAACCCTGGAGAAGGTTCGTGAAAAGAGATATATTTTTTTAAGAGGAATATGACCAAGACATTCTGCTCCTTGGACATTGGCCACACAAAAAGAAGGACCTGCTTTCCTTCCCCAGCGCCCTCATCCGGAGGGTTTGGACCACCCCAGGGCTCAGCCAAGGGGGCTCTGAATGTATTTTGTACGGTGTTTTCCCCACCCCAGACCAATTTCTAGTTTTCTTTCATGGGGTAGTAGAGGGCCTGGCCCTCCTCTCCTGCTTGGAGGTCAGCTCTCTCTCTCTCTCTCTCTCTCTCTCTCTCTCTCTCTCTCTCTGAGACTCTGGGTCCAGAACCTGGGTCAGTTCTTTGCTAGTGGCCACCTCTGGTCACAAACTTTCTTTTCGAAGATTCCTCAGGTCAACACTATCATTAAAACAGAGTTTTGTTGCTAATTGGCTGCCCTGTTGTATGTTCACACACGGGGTGTTTGCTTGTGTGTGTGTGAGAGAGAGAGAGGCAGGAGAGGCCTGAGGTGTGCAGTTCTCTGGGTTTATTGTGCACAGATGTGGACCAGAGTGTCCATGGACGATGTCTCTTCTGTGTGAGTGGTAGAAACCCTGTGTGGCTGCTGTGCATTGTCTCTGAGGCAGGGGAGCCGATACAAAGCTGCCCCGGGACCTCAAGGCTCCCCATTGCCATCAACGTCCACCTGGCTTCTGCCACCAACCAGACTGGACTTTCTGTGGGAAAGGCTGTGACCAAAGACTTACCCAGTCAGAGGGAGGAGGAGCTTTTGATGTCTTATAGGGAGTGGGGCAGTTGAAATGGGTAGGGAAAAGGCAGGGAGGGGCTTCTCCTACCCCCACCCCCAGAGTCCTGGGCCACCAATGCAGAAGAAGCAAGAAGGAGGGAGGACTCCAGTGTCAGAGTCCCTGGGGGAGGGAATGCTGCTCATGGAAGCCATGTTGGGTGTTAAACCGAGCCTAACCTGTCCGAGGCGCCCCTTGAACCTGGGCTAACCAATCTTAGACTCTTGCTTTGAACCTGAGTAACATCTATGTTCCCGAGGCTACCTTCGCCCACCTGTTCCCAGTGAAGGGAGTCATGTGACATCAAGCTGGCCTGGATTCTTGTCTCAGGACCATAAGGGATCTGCCTCCCACGCCTTCCTGATGTCCAGGGGTGAGGCTGGGCTGAAGCTCCTGTCACAACAACTAATGCCTGCTCCTCCTGTGGCCATCTGGAATCAAATCTTTATATTTCAGACTTGGAAGGAACTAAAGTAGCTTTTTTTTTAAACTCACACATAACTTCCTGAGCATGGGTTACCAGTCCGCCACAGGCCCTGTGCCCTGTTTCAGAGACTGAAAAGGGACTTAAGAACTCTCCATCCCCACAGAGTTCACAGAAAATGTTTGGGGAAGGGGATCATGAGTCCCCTGGTGGCCCCTACATGGAGACTGATTTCAGGGCTAAGACCCTCACTGGGAAAAGCAGTGTGAACAATGGCTGGGGGTTGGGGGTCATCCAGGCTGGATCCTGCTGTCTTCCCGCAGTGACTCCCAGACTCAAGGAGAATAAGGCTGATTATCTATCGGAATCAGTTCCATGTTTCCCCAGGCACCCTGGAGACGGATGAATCCAGTGTGGGAGGAAGGGGAGAGGCAAGGGGTGCAGGCAGCTCCCCCCCCCCAGGACCATCTCCCCCCTCTTCCTTGCCTGCATCTCTCTGTTTTCTTTTCCTCATCTTGCCTCCTGTCTGTCTTTGAGCCCTGGTTTCCCTCTTTGAGGTCAGACTTCCCCCAGCTGCCCTGTTGTCCCTTTCCTTTCTGCCTGCCAAACTGCACCCTCTGCCTTTCTCTGTCCTCCACACAGTCCCCTCTCTGTCCTCTCTGTCCTTCTCTCCATCCTCCTCTCTGTCCTCCTCTCCATCCTCCTGTCCTTCTCTCCATCCTCCTCTGTCCTCTCCATCCTCCTCTCTGTCCTCCTCTCCATCCTCCTCTGTCCTCCTCTCCATCCTCCTGTCCTTCTCTCCATCCTCCTCTCCATCCTCTTCTCCATCCTCCTCTGTTCTCTCCATCCTCCTCTCCGTCCTTCTCTCTGTCCTTCTCTCCATCCTCCTCTTCATCCTCCTCTCCATCCTCCTGTCCTTCTCTCCATCCTCCTCTGTCCTCTCCATCCTCCTCTCTGTCCTCCTCTCCATCTTCCTCTGTCCTCCTCTCCATCCTCCTGTCCTTCTCTCCATCCTCTCCGTCCTCTTCTCTATCCTCCTCTGTTCTTCTCTCCATCCTCCTCTCCGTCCTTCTCTCTGTCCTTCTCTCCATCCTCCTCTCCATCCTCCTCTCCATCCTCCTCTGTCCTTCTCTCCATCCTCCTCTCCATCCTCCTCTCCATCCTCCTCTGTCCTTCTCTCCATCCTCCTCTCCGTCCTCTTCTCCATCCTCCTCTCTGTCCTTCTCTCCATCCTCCTCTTCATCCTCTCCATCCTTCTCTGTCCTTCTCTCCATCCTCCTCTTCATCCTTCTCTCCATCCTCCTCTCTGTACTCTTCATCCTCCTCTCCATTCTCCTGTCCTTCTCTCCATCGTCCTGTCCTTCTCTCCATCCTCCTCTCCGTCCTCTTCTCCATCCTCCTCTCTGTCCTTCTCTCCATCCTCCTCTTCATCCTCCTTTCCATCCTTCTCTGTCCTCTCCATCCTCCTCTTCATCCTCCTTTCCATCCTTCTCTGTCCTCTCCATCCTCCTGTCCTCTCCATCCTCCTTTCCGTCCTCCTCTCCGTCCTCCTCTCCGTCCTCCTCTCCATCCTCCTCTCCGTCCTTCTCTCCATCCTCCTCTCCATCCACCTCTCTGTCCTCTCCATCCTCCTTACTATCCTCTCCATCCTCCTCACTGTCCTCTCTATCCTTCTCACAATCCTCCTCACTGTCCTCTCATCCTCCTCACTATCCTCTCCATCCTCCTCACTATCCTCTCCGTCCTCCTCACTGTCCTCTCTATCCTTCTCACAATCCTCCTTACTGTCCTCGCATCCTCCTCACTGTCCTCCTCTCCATCCTCCTCACCATCCTTCTCTGTCCTCTCCATCCTCTTCTCTGTCCTCATCTCCATCCTCCTCTCTGTCCTCCTCACCACCCTCCTCTCTATCTTCCTCACTGTCCTCCCATCTCGGTCTCCCCATTGATGCTACAAGTGTCTCCCCCACTCTACCCCTTGATCTTCGCGCTCTCCACTCTGCCCTTCCCCCCTCTCCCACTCCCATCTCCTCATCCTTCAGGGAGGGGGTGGCTCTGTGGGATCCAGGCCTAGTGAGACAAATGTACTCAGCCTGGTAACCAGGGAAGTGGTTTCCTTAGCAACAGAATCTGCAGAACCAGAGCTGTGCAGTCCTGTCCTTAGCTCTGCTATTATGGTAATAGCAGAAGAGAGAGGAAGTGGGAGAGAGGGAAAGAAAGGAAATGATTATCAGACAATGCCTGACTCACTGTGACACTGCACTGCGGGAGGAGATGACACCTCTCACTCAGTGTGACACTGCTGGGGTCCCTCCTCATGGGGGGAGGGACAACAACCCAGCATCAGCTCACTGTCTGATAATTTGGGAATACTCAGAATTGAGGCACAGAAACTAGAAAGATGACTCGGAGGGTAAGAGCACTTGAATGCTCTTCCAGAGGTCCTGAGTTCAAATCCCAGCAACCACAGGGTGGCTCACAACCATCTGTAATGGGATCCGATGCCCTCTTCTGGTGTGTCTGAAGACAGCAACAGTGTCTTATACACTCATATACTCATAGACATAAAATAAATAAATCATTTTTTTTTAATCGAGGCACAGGGGTGAGGGCAGAGAGAGGCAAACAGTGGGTACTGGGGTAAGTGTGCAGAGGATTAGGCCACACGCTGGATGTGTAGAGAAGACAAAAAAAGGCCAGCAGGACCCAGAGCTCCCGGCCTCAGCAGTGCCCACCCCGGGGGAACCTGTGACAAGGGTCCCAGTGAGATTCCCCCACTGAGAACACTGTGAGTGCATCGGCGGCGGGTAGAGCCCTGTAGCCTCCCGTCTCCTGGGAGTTCTGCTTGGCAGGGATGGAGGAAGACACCTTCAATTCCATCTTCTGTTCTCAACTGCCCAGGACAGATGTGGAGGCGGGGACCACCCAGGGCGTGGCGGAGGCATGAGAGGCCCAAAAGATGTTAACTGCCTCACTTTGGGACCCAGAGGCTGGTGACAGTGCTGGGGTTAGAACCAGAAACCACCAGAGCCCATTTGGAAGGTAGAAGAGGCAGAGGGTGTGCCGGGAGAGGAGAGGAGACAGACAGACAGACAGACAGACAGCCTTAAACCATTGCTCCGGCGTTCTTTTGTACTCCGACTACATGAGATTGTGGATGACTATTTCCAAGAAAAAGAAAATCTGTCCAGGTACATTCGTTCCCTCCTGGAGAGACGGATTGGGCCCTGCTTCTAGGCTCCTGTGCAAGATTCAGGGGGACTTAGGAGGTATGGGGGTGAGGGGCAAAGAGCTGGTCACAGTGACATGGAAATGTGTCCCATCTCATCCCAGAAAGCACTGACCTCACTGGCGTTGAGGTGCCCTCGGTGACGAGTCTGTTCTTTGTCTACAGCAGTTTACTGTCTCTGTCAGATTTACAGCCTGCAATCTGTCAGCATTCAGGAGAGAGGTCTGGAAAGGAGGGCGCACCTCGGAACTCGGAGGAGGAGGAAAGGATGGGGTGTTTCTGCCCACCCACCCCTGACTTGCAGCTCAGCACAATAGTGGCTATATTCCAGCACGCCCCGCAGCCCTGTTGCTGACTGCAATGCTCAAGCCTCAAGGGAGGCAGCTCCTTGGTGCAAATGGCTTTGTGGTGTTCCCTGCTAGACTTGGGAATGAACAGACAGAAGAATGGCGGAGCACAGCGGTCACTGGTGACCTTCAGGAGTACCAAAGGAAAAGGCTCAGGGAGGAGACTTTGCTGAGGCCTGGGGTGGGCACTCAGTTTCTTTGGCTACCGCGCTTCCTGAACTCAACATCCCTGCTGAGCTAAGATCTCCT
The DNA here is from genome assembly GCF_947179515.1 of Apodemus sylvaticus. Lineage (NCBI taxonomy): Eukaryota > Metazoa > Chordata > Mammalia > Rodentia > Muridae > Apodemus > Apodemus sylvaticus. The sequence continues at coordinate 55,538,157 of NC_067493.1, read as the reverse complement.
GAAGCCAGTTTCCCAAAAGATTGCGCTCAAGGTCCCAAAGTCTGGTGGAAGTGTGTGTGTGTGTGTGTGTGTGTGTGTGTGCAGGTGAAACTGTGAGCTTGCCAGTGTAATGTAGGAAACAGCACATTGATGTTTAGACCACTGAGGCACGGGCCTCAGTGACAATGTCCCAAGGGCGTGGCACTGACAGCTATGGCCCCCACCCAGGCCTTTAGTTGTATCTCCCAAACTCTCATGGCTTCCAACACATATAGATGCCAGGATCCCCTGAAGCAGCCATGTCCCAATAAAGTTCCTAAGAGGCACCACAGTCAGCAGCCAGGGCAGGCTGACTTAGCACTGGGCAGCCTGGGGTCTGTGCCCCAGGGAAAGAGATGTCTCTCACTCCCACCTGAGCCCCTGTGGTAGTGTGAATATGCTTGGCCCAGGGGGCGGCACCATTAGGGGGTGTGGCCTTGTTGGAGTGGGTGTGGCCTTGTTGGAGGAGGTGTCTCACTGTGGGTGTGGCCTTTAAGACCCTCATCCTAACTGCCTGGAATCCAGGTTTCCCCTAGCAGCCTTCAGATGAAGATGTAGAACTCTCAGCTCCTCCTGCACCATGCCTGTCTGGATGCTGCCATGCTCCTGCCTTGATGATAATGGACTGAACCTCTGAACCTGTCAGCCAACCCCAGTTAAATACTGTCCTTTGTAAGAGTTGCCATGGTCATGGTTTCTACTCACAGCAGTGGAACCCTAACTGAGACAGTCATGGCATCTCTTCACAGCAATAGAGCAATGACTAAGACATCTGGTTTGAGAACTTACTTATGCAATCGCACACTGGATGGTAGGTGTGGGACAGATGTGACATCATCGGTCGTCAGGATGAATAAGAGAGGTGTGGATCTGACAAGATACTCGGGAGGGTGCTGAGGGCAATCGTCTACCAAGGAGAACGAGAGATGAGGAAGGAGACGCGGAAGAGCCCCCGGCTGGGCTTCCTGGGTTTGCCCAGACCTCTAGGTTTAGATTGTGAAACAGCCCCTCAAAGCCGTGCTTTCCAGAGTCACACAATGGGGCCCCAACTTCCCAAATGGGGGTGTTTAGTAACATCTGGAGGCGTTGCTGGGTTTTTCCGCAGCTGGAGGTGTTGCTGGCTTTTTAATGGGTAGAGACAAGGCTCCTAGCTTCTCCCCACACAGCATGCACAACACACGGCCAAAGTGACCAGGAGACAAGGTGCTCTGAGGGTAGTGGGCTCAGAGTTGGCCATGCAGACGCCTTCTGGTTCTTAGCAGCAAGGATACCTAACAGGTTCCCATGACAACTGCCAGGCAAGGAAGGACCTTGGATCCTGTGTAGCTCACTGCCTGGCTTTCTGAAAAATCTTTCCTCTGCTGGAACTCCCCACACCCCTCCCCCACAGCCCACAGAGGAGAATGTGCAGAAGAGGAAGGTGTAGTCGAAGACCTTTTCCTGATGATAAATGAGAGTAGTGGACTAACTCAGGGTGGGGCATTAAAAAACAAAACAAAACAGGGACAAAGACCATAAAACTGCAAACCTCTAGTTCCCACGGGAGAGACTGGGAAGGTAGGTGCTGTGCCAAGGACAGTTTGGAAACAGCTGTGTGTAGTTTTTCCAATTTACTGAGGGGCTGAAGTTGTGGCTCAGTGGTTAGGGTGTCCCATTCCATCCCTAGTACCACATAACCCAGTGTGTGGTGGTATATATACCTGTAACCCCAAACTTCAGGAGGACCACCAGTTAAGGCTAGCCTGAGCTACATGAGACCCTATCTCAACAAAATGAATAAAATGAATAGACTCTCCCTGTGAGCAAACAGTGGGCTTCTGTTTTCAGTGTTGGCGGTGACCTTTATCGCAGAGCTCCCCACCCTGGGGTGCACCCAGGAAATGTTTAAGCAAGTGGAAGGATGGGAGGTACCTCTGACATCTAGTGGTTTGAGGCCAAGGCAATGTACACACACACACACACACGACAGAGGATGGTCTCACCCAAATGGTACTGGTGTCAAGTCACTGACAGAGCCTGGTGTGACCCGAAAAAGGCAGAGTTTGGTCAGAGACAGGTGAGAAGCCATCTACCAAGACTTTTCTTTCTTTCTTTTCTTTTCTTTTTTTCTTTTTTCTTTTTTCTTTTTATTTATTTATTTATTTATTTATTTATTTTGGTTTTTTTCGAGACAGGGTTTCTCTGTGTAGCCCTGGCTGTCCTGGAACTCACTTTGTAGACCAGGCTGGCCTCGAACTCAGAAATCCGCCTGCCTCTGCCTCCCAAGTGCTAGGATTAAAGGCGTGAGCCACCATCGCCTGGCCTTTTCTTTCTTTTAATGGACCTGGGCTCGCTGCTGAGCACCTCCGAATCTCCGTGTCCTTAACACGAGTACTGCATAGGACCGGGGTGGGCTGGAGGTGCAGGTGCTGCCTCATGTTCGCCACCAGCAACCTGGAGGGACGGAAGAGCACGTGATGGAGCCGAGCAGATTCCCTCGTCCGGTGCACCCTTCCAACGCTCGCTCCCCGGCCCTGTCTTGGTAACTTTTTCTGTTGCTACACTAGAACCCCAAGCCCAAGAGACCACAGGTGAGCTTGTTTGGGCTGAAGGTTCCAGGGGGGGCGTGAAGGTCCCTTGCTACAGGGAAACATGGCAGCCGGAGCAGGAAGCTGAGAGCTCACATCCGCAACCACGAGCCACGCCACAGAGAGAGCAAACTGGAAACAGCACAAGGTCTTCGATTTCAAAGTACACCATCTTAGTATTTCTGTTACGGAACGCTGTGACCGAAAGCAGCCAGGGAAGGAAAGGGTTAATTCAACTTATACTTCCGCATCACTATTCATCAAAGTTACAGGAACTCAAGCAGGGAGGAACCTAGAGGCAGGAGCTGATGAAGGGGTGCTGCTTGCTGGCTTGCTCCTCTTGGCTCACCGGCTTTTGTATAGAACCCAGGACCATCAGCCCAGGGATGGCCCCGCCCACACTGGGCGGGACCCTCCCTATCAATCACTAATGGGCGCGGGGGGGGGGGGGGGGGAGCCCTACAGCTGTATCTTATGGAAACGTTTTTCTCAATTAAGATTCTGTGTTCCCATCCGGTCTAGGTTTATGTCAAGTTGACCAAAAAACAAACAAACAAACAAACAAAAATCTCAAGCAGCAACCCTCCCCCGCGACGACTTCCAAGACTGCACCACTTAAAACTCCCTGAAGGGCACCACAAACCAGGCACCTAGGCCGCAAACGCCTGAGATTAAGGAAAACGTTCCTCATCCACACCACCGGAAGGCGTGGGCTGCCCTGTGAGAGCGGAGCCTGCCTCCAGCTTCCAGCTGGTCCCGCTTCATCCTTAACCCGTTTGGCCTGCTCTCTTTAATCAGGAGCATTTCAGAAATACCACAGCTAACCGGGGCCCTGATGTCTCTAGAGCTTAGTAAGTCTCTTGTAAATCTAGGCTGTTGAGCCATGTGAGCCCCTGAGGCTTCGGTGTATTTGCAGACAAAGAAGGGTCATTCGTAGGTCCGCAGTCACAGAAGCCAACCAGCCGGACAGGAAGGGACAAAGGCTCAGAGAGGGTCAGAGCCCGCCACACCTATTTCCCCTAAACCAACAGCTACCATCCCCTTTCTCGGCGGCACTTCGGTGGGCTAAAAGAACTGAGGCAGAGAAACCTGACCCGGGAAACCCACACCCACTTCCTGACCTCCCTAGGTTGCCCTGGAGCAATGGCCCGCCCATCCCATGGCTCCCTAGGCGGTGGAAAGTGTTTAATTAATAAACACACACGCCTTTAATGCAAGTTGATGTAGAAGAGCGACATTTAAATGCTAATTATTGTTATCAGGGGCTGTTTTCTGCCTAATTAAATGCATGGATTCTGTAATTATTAGCTAATTCCCAAAGAGAAGCCAGGCCCTCAGGTGTTACAACTTTCCTCAGCCACCGACCAGGGCTTGAACCGGAGTCCTAGGGAAAGAAAACCGGCTCTGTTGTCACTTTGTGGCTATTTTTTTTAAAGTGTCAGTCACGGGGCTAGAAGGATGAGTCAGTGGTTAGGAGCACTTGCTGCTCTTACAGAGGACCTAGACTGAGTTGCCAGCACCCACTGGTGGCTCACAGCCATCTGTAATTCAGTCTCAGGGGATGCCAGGCCCTCTTCTGACCCCATGGCGCATGCGCATACGGTGCACATACGTGGGATGGACCTGTGGATGCCAGGCCCTCTTCTGACCCCATGGCGCATGCGCGTAGGGTGCACATACGTGGAATGGACCTGTGCACTTGAAGCCTGGCTTGGGTCATGGCTTTCCTTCTTCACAAAACGAAATTGTTCTATTCAGTTGCTTTCGCTTGGTTCCTTGGTTATGTGAGGTGTGTGTGTGTGGTGTGTGTGCACTTGTGTATATGTATATGGTGTGTGTGTGTGGTATGATGTGGCATGTATGTGTCCATATGTGTAGAGTGTGTGTATATGTGTGTGTGTTTTGGTATGTGTATTTGTGTGTGGAATGTGTATGTGGTGTGATATGTGTGTCTGTGTGTGAGTTTGTGTGTATGTGTGTTGTGTAGAGTGTGTATATGTGTATGTATGTTCTGATGTGTGTGTATGTGTGTGGAGTATGTGCATATATGTATGTCTATGTGTGAGTTTGCGTGTATGTGTATGGTATATATGGTATGATGTGGTTTGTGCGTGGAGTGTCTATATATATGTGTGTGTATGTGTGGGGTGTGTGTATGGTATGTGTTGTGTGTATATATGTGTAATGTGAGTGTGATGTATGTGTGTGCTATGATATGGTATGTACATGGTGTGTGTGGTATCTGTGATTGTGTATGGTATGCATGTGTGCTGTGGTGTGTTTGTGTGGGGTTGGTGTGTGTCTTTTAGTGGTATGTGTATGTGTGCACTATGATGTGTATGTGGTATGATGTGGTATGTGTGTGGAGTGTGTTGTTTGCAGGAAGTTGTAAAACACCAGACATGAGTGCTGGGAACTGAACTCTGAAGGAACAGTTGGCGCTCTGAGGGGCGGGTCCCTGGTTCCCTCAGGGGTGAGCTGGGTGCTCTTTGTCTATCCCCAGGGCAAGTCCTCCGTTGGTGCAAACACACTTTGGCCTCACGAGCCTCCCAGTCCACTGCCTTGGAAGAATGGAGGCAGCTCATTGCGGCGACTCTCACTGTGTTGGTTTTACTGTGTTAGCTTGTGTCTTGTTTCTACCTGTCAGATATCTCTGTTCTTGTGAACACAGGCACAAAGAGGCCTCCTCCCCAGCATCACTGCAGTTCAAGTCCTTATGCTGGTATAAGATCAGTCCCTCAACTTCCCCAGATGCTAACATCCATTTCTCTGGCACCCACCCTACAATAGTAGGCAAGTGTCTTACTTAGGGTTGACAGCTGCGAACAGACACCGAGACAAGACCAAGGCAACTCTTATAAAAGACAACATTTAGTTGGGGCCTGGCTTACAGGTTCAGAGGTTCAGTTCATTATCATCAAGTCAGGAACAAATCAAAGTACAGGTGAGAATGGTGGGGAAGGAGCTGAGAGTTCTGCATCTTCATCTGAAAGGGCCTTAAAGTCTGCGCCCACAGTGATATGCTTCCCTAACAAGGCCACACCCACTCCAACAAGGTCACGCCCACTCTAACAAGGCCACGCCCACGCCAAACAAGGCCACGCCCATGCCAACAAGATCACACCTCCAAATAGTGCCACTGCCTGGGCCTAGCATATTCAAACCACCACAGCAAGCAAAGCATCTGCTATGTCAGCCATTAAAAATGAGCCAGGGCTTGCAGGATGTAGCTTAGTGCTTCAAAGCACTTCTCCTTACTGCTGAGGATCTGGGTTTGGTTCCCACCATCCACATGGTGGCTCACAACCATCTCTAACGCCAATTCCAGTGGATCTGATGCCCTCTTCTGGCCTCGGCGGACACTGCCCATGAATGTTAAATGACACAGGCAAACCACTCACACACGTTTAATTTAAAGTGCATGATTCACAGATTTGTCATGCTTTGCAGACAAACCTGTTCCAGCTGCCCAGGTAATCAGTGCAGGAGCGAAGCAGTCATATTGAGGACCTGAGCCGATGGGATTATCTGCACGTCCATCAAACCTCATTAACAAAAGCAGCCAACAGTTCCACAGCAAAAGTTTGCAAACCTCTGGACCACTTCAACATCTCTCTGACCAGAGGCAGTTGACAGAGATCACTTAAGGCTCATGATTTGAGGGGATGCCATCCATTATGGTGGGCAAGGTGCAGTGACGGATGGCTCTGCATATTAGGAGTGTGCTTCTGATCCTCACCTCCTCAGACAGGACGGGAAGCTGGGCCAGGCTATAAACTTCAAGGCATATCCCTCCAGCCTGCCCCTGGTGACCCATTTCCTCCATCTAAGCCCCATCTGAAGGTTTTATAACATCACTGAACAGCGCCTCTGGTAGCTAAGCATTCAAACGCCTCAGCCTGTAGGGAGCTATGGTGATTTAGATAAGTTTGACCTTTATAGACTCGTGGGTGTGAATACTTGGCCATAGGGAGTAGCACTATTAGGAGGTGTGGCCTTGTTGGCGTGGGCGTGGTCTTGTTGGTGTGGGCGTGGCCTTGTAGGCGTGGGCGTGGTCTTGTTGGAGGAAGCATGTCACTATGGACTTTGAGGTCTCCTATGCTCAAGCTTTGTCCAGAGTAGCACGGTCTCCGTCTGCTGCCTGTGGATAAAGATTTAGAACTCTCAGCTTCTCCAACACAAGGTCTGCCTGCCTTCCTGCTTCCTGCCGTGATGATAACGGACTGAACGTCTGAAACGGTAAGCCAGCCCCGGCTAAATGTTTGCCTTGTAAGAGTTGAAACTCTTACTGACATGGAGCCATTACACATTCAAATACTAGCTACACCCTCCACGTCACGGTCTAAGGCCTGGGGAGGAAGAGACTGACAGCTGCCAAGCGGCAGCCATGTGTCAGAGGGGACAGGGACATAAAGAATCCCAAGTGCTACCTGGCATATTTGTTTCATGGAAACTCCCCCAACTATAACACTTAAAATACATTAAAATACAGGCTGGAGAGATGGCTCCGTGGTTAAGAGAGCCGACTGCTCTCCCGAAGGTCCTGAGTTCAAATCCCAGCAACCACATGGTGGCTCACGACCATCCATAATGAAATCTGATGCCCTCTTCTGGAGTGTCTGAAGACAGCTACAGTGTACTTATATAAATAAAATAAATAAAACTTTTAAGAAACATTTAAAATACAATAATCATAATTACGTGCTCGTGGGAATTTAAAATGGGGGTTGCTGTGTTCAGGGCGGGGGGGTGTAGTCCACTGGTTGGTTGGCCCCAGAAACAGGCTGCTTGGTTGTCTCCATGGGCCCGACCCTACATCACCGCAGGCGGTAAGCATTGCAGGAGACATTAAATACGAGTCTTTTCAATCAGTTACCATAAAACCTGTGTTTATGACAAGGAATATTCAAATCTTTTTATCTTCCCCCACCTCGGAAGACTCTAATGCAAATATTCCAACCCCCACCAGCAGACTCTCCTTTTACTTACCGGCTACACTCTCTCTCGGTGCACAGTGGCTAACCTCTCCCCTGCCCCAAGGTTTTATGTGCACAGATTTTAAGATTAGCCCTTTGGGAAGGACTGAGGTTGGGCCTCTGCCAATGGGAAAAGGCACACACAGCCTTAGTGTGCATCCTGTCCCGGGTCCTCACTTCTGCTTTGAGGAACAGCACGTGAGGAGCTTTTTCCTCCTCACATCTGATGTGGACCTCTCGAACCCTGCCTTAAGGGGAGACTAACTCCAGCTAACATTCGCCACCGCCCTCCCTCCACTGTCCTAAGGCCAGGCCCACCTAGCAAATGGAGGGCGATTTGCCAGTAGGTATTGATGAGTTTATAAAGATAAAAAGAGGAGGGAGTATGTTCTATGGAGGTGTAGTCAGGCACTGGGGAAGAGGGTGCCTCAGCGGGCCCATGCCAAGGCATCCCTTCCTCCTGAGGGACCAGTCACATAGTATAGCATAGTATAGAAAAGAGTTTATTCGGGACATGGGGAGGAGAGTTAAGAGGGTAGTAGAGGCAGAGAAAGGCAGAGAGAGGGAGGGGAGAGAGGGGGGAGGGAGGGAGCAGAGGAGAGGAGAGGAAAAGAGAGAAATAGAGAGGAGAGGGGAGGAGAGGAGAGGGGAGGGGAGGAGAGGAGAGGCGGGCCTTGAGATCGTGGAGAGATGTGGGAAGGGGATGGGGAGAGAGGAGGAAAGGGGTGAGGGCACAGAGCGGGAACAAGAGGGAAACTAGAGAGTGAGGGGGGCTAGCAGCCCCCTACCTAGCTGTGGCCAGGTAACTGTGGGGTGGAGTTTAGACAGTATGCTAACAGGGATTCCCAAACTAAACCTATAGGGTGGAAGCTGAGGACACACACACACACACACACACCGCCCCGGCACTGCCGTCCAGGGGCTAGCTCAAGATTCTTAAGAGTTGGAAGGAGACAAGGCCAGGACACTGACCTCTAGTCTGAGCCCAAAGCCCTTTATCAAGTGGCTCAGAACGGAAGCAACTGGGGAAGGAGTTGCTGTGGGGAAAGTGCCAGCTCAGAACCTTCCAGAGAGAGCACAGCATGTAATGGCTCCTCCTGAAGCTGGTGCTTGGAGAGTGCAGGAGGCTGTGGGGTGCTCGCAGAAAGGCTGACATTTCCAAGAGCTCTTTCTTCTGCTGCCCCTCTGTGGTTTAAAGCCCACAAGCCACGCCTTCCCTTAAATCAATTAAAATGGACTTGTCTGTGCTTATCAGCTCTTTATTTTTGTCTTTTAAAAAACCGTGCAAATTACCCAGAGGCCTCTACAGCTCCTGAACCAAAAGGCAACAGGAATCCTGTTCTGCTAAATCTAATTAAAGGCAGCTACTGGAAGCTGACTCTGGTGGAGTGGAACAGATCCAGGGTAGAGAGGGCAGGGCTCCGAGAACCCCAAAGGGAGCCAGCCTGCCATGGGCCATCCAAGGGGCCTCTGGTGGAAAAGGAATTTGTTCTGCTTGGTTTTGTTTTTGTGACATGGCTTCGCGTAGCCCAGGCTGGCTCACTATGTAGCCAAGGATGACCCTGAACTCCTCATCCTCCTGAAGCCTTTTCCGAAGCTCTAGGATTGCAGGTGTGCCTCTAAGGCCACACCCTATTATTTATTTATGTATTTAGTGGTAGGCATGGAGCCCAGGGCTGGGCCTGGAGGGGGTATTCGATCTTCTGCCTAAAATCTTGGAGCCTCTGAATGGAAAGGCGAGCGATGAATCAGCACTAGTCCCCATCCCCATCAAATCTGCCTCCCGGGTCTGAGGAGCTGTGGCTCAAGTCGCAACAAGAGTATTCTGCACATGGTGTACCTGTTTAGGAGCTACATCCAGATAACCTCAGCTGTGTCAAAGCCGCCATCTTCCCTTCCTCTGCTCTGTTTCCCAACCCAGAAGGCCCAGGCCAGCGCGAGGCCAGTGATCTCACCGAGGCTGCCGCCGCAGTGAGCCTTTTCTACGTTGCTTGGGCATGAGGCTAGCCCTCTCCTCAAAGCTGGGCCCATTGCCTCCGTTCATCACTGAAGTGGGATGAGTCGGCAGGTGAGACCTGCTGTGATCCAAGAAACAGCACTGAGAGGCATTGGCCAGGCCACGCCCACCGCCAGCCCCGTCCCCCCCCCAGAGCAGAAGACCTGTAGCAGATGCTGTCCAGGATAGTTTTCTCCAGATGCCAAAGGCCCAGGGAATGGATTCCTAATTCCTGGCAAGCCTCAGCTAGAAGTCAAGGAGCTCAGGAGCAGCTGCTGGAGCCCAGATTCCAGGCAGCACTAATCCCATTACATGAGCATTAAAAAAAAAAAAAAGGCATTCACACAGCTCCACCCTTCCACCCTTTCCATCGGTCTCTGCCAGCCCCCGGCCCATCCTCAGGTTCCTAGAAATCTGTGGAGGAGTTCCCCATAAAGAGCAGAAAATCAATCGAGTGTGACTGAACACAGGAGCCCAGGGCAGCAGCACACGGACCCTCCAGGGAGAAGGTCTCTCTATTTCTGCCATCCACAGTTGTCAGAAAGTGAGACTGAATCGCAGCCAGTCTCCTTTCTCTGGCTGGTTCTATCCTCTGTGACATGTTGATAGAAGAGTTGTCCTATGACTGTGTTTGAGCTCTTTATGTCCCTTGCATAGTTCATGGTCAGGATCAGTTTCATCCCCAATGTGAGTGTTAGGTGGGACCTGCACCTGGTGTGCTTGTTACTGTAGCATCTCTGTGATCACAGTACCTGATAGGACCAAACTAAGGCTGAAAAAAAATTGATTCAGGCACACAGTCTAAGGAACCAGTCCATCAAAGAGGAAGAAGTGTACTATGGTGGGGTTATTCTAATCATAATGGGCCAGGAAGTAGAGACTGTGTGACAGGCACCAGAAGCAGTAACTCTCAAGAGTGATTCCACCCTTGACAACCCCCGCCTGACATACAGCACCACCAAACAGCTGGGAACCAGGCGCTCACACTTACAAGGAGCACAGTGCATTTGAAGTCAAACATACACTGCTGTCCTGAGGGAGGATTTTTCCGGCTTACGTTTTTATTCATCTGTTTTATGGTGCTGGGGATGAAAACCAGAGCCTCCTGGCTGCTAGGCGAGTGTTCTTCCAAACACTGAACTGCCTGGAAAAACCCATCCCCGGATTCTTCCAGGTCAGGACCACTTTGCTAGTCTGAGAGGTGTCATTTTTCTCGTTGCTATGACAAAATGCTCAACAAAAACACCTTAAGAAAGGGGTTTATTCTGGCTCACAGTTTGAGGGTACTCTCCACCATGGTGGGGACTTACGGTGTCAAGAGCATGTGGCAGCCTGTCACATTGCACTTACAGTCATCAACTAAAGAGAAGTAAGGCTGGAACTTACCTCAGTTTCCTCAAAGATAGATGCTAACTAGAGAGAGGTTATCAGTACATTTAAGATCAGTCAGGCAGTGGCGGCATATGCCTTTAGTCCCAGCACTCAGGAGGCAGGGGCAGGTGAATCTCTGAGTTCAAGGCCAGCCTGGTCTACAGAGCGAGTTCTAGGATAGCCAGGGACACCCAGAGAACTGTGTCTTGAGAAACCAAAAACTGAAAATAAAAATTACTAATATTCTCTGTAACTGTTTCTCAAGCTTACATGAGGGGTGTGCCATGGTTAATCTTTGATTGTCAACTGGGCAGAATCTAGAATCAGTTTGGAGACAAAGTTCATCTTTGAGGTACTGACCAGAGGATATTAACTGAAGAAGGGAGACGTACCCCAGATGTACTCCATGGGCTTCAAACAAAGGAGTAGGGCTGGGCTGAGCACCAGTGTGGTGGACTGAATATGCTTGGCCCAGGGAGTGGCACATTATTAGACCTTGTGGGAGTAGGTGTGGCCTTGGAGTGGGTGTGGTCTTATTGGAGTAGGTGTGTCACTGTGGGTGTGGGCTTTAAGACCCTCATCCTAGTTTCCTGGAAGCCAGTCTTCTACTACCAGCCTTCAGATGAAGATGTAGAACTCTCAGCTCCTCCTGCACCATGCCTGCCTGGATGCTGCCATATTCCCGTCTTGATGATAATGGACTGAACCTCTGAACCTGTAAGGCAGCTCCAGTTCATGTGGTCCTTATAAGAGTTGCCTTGGTCACGGTGTCTGCTCACAGCAGGGAAACCCTGACTGAGACAACTGGCATCTGCTGCTCGGTACTTCTTGACTTTCTAGCAGTTGTGATTCCACGCCATGGTGGATAGCACTCTAGAACTGAGTCAAAACAATCCCTTCCTTACTGAAGCTCCTTGTCAGGGATTTGCTTACAGCTAATGCAGACGCATCTGTGGCAGCCAAAAATACAAGGAAAAGGCTGAGGCACTGACAGACTGAGCAGCAGCTGGCACGGCTTATCCCAGGACTGATGGGCTGTGGGACCAGTGGAGTGTGGATGTAGGGGGAGCTTGACCAGACTGACCATAAAATCCTGGGTGTAGCTGACGTCTGTTATAGAACAAACTGTTTGAAGAGATCTCTTTACACCCAGGAATCGAGGGAGATGGCACGAGATTTATAACAGGGATACTGCTTGAAATTTTTAAAAAACTGTTCTGTGTTTTGCTCACACATGTCTGTGCTCCACATGTGTGCCTGGTGCCTGTGAAGGTCAAAAGAGAACAGCAGGGTCACCCTTTAGTGACAGGGTGGGTCCTAAATGGGAGGTAGCCACGAGACTATGAGACAAAGTCAGGAAAGTTTGAGATCAAGAAGTCTCACAAAGGCTGTTAGCTCACGCAAGCAAGTTTATTAAGAAGTATGGCACCTTCTACACTGTTTCCAGGGGAGAAATGGGACAGAGCCATCAGAAACTATCATAGACTAGGCTGAAGTTAGCAGGAAGCTAAACCAGCAATATCATATAACGGGAACACGGCATCTCAAGAACATAGACCAACGCTGATTTCTCAAGGTCAATATAGACAAGGTGATTTCTCAGGGTCAGAAGCCACAACTCTCTCCAGGCTCTGGCCCCACCCAGGCTGTTACCAACTCTGCCAAGTATATTCTTGGTTCCTTTTCTATACACCAGGGCCTGGGGAAAGCCTTGTGTTTGTCCAACCCTCCACAGGATTCACAAGAACTGTACTTAAGGACGACGTGACCCACCATACGGATGTCTGGAATTGGACCTGGGTCCTTTGCAAGAGCGACGAGTGTTCCTAGGCATTGAGTCATCCCTCAAGCCCACAGACAACGGTGGCTTTAGTCCCAGCTGGCTGGGAAGCTGGTGTCCCTGTGGTGAGAGTGGGAAGGGACCGGAGAGCTCACTCCCCTAGTTTTCCATCACCACCTCAGTTCCATCACCGCCTCTAGCCATCATTCACACGGTTGAGGAGAGAGGAGTCAGACCTCTTTGTAGGCTGGGAATTTGGGGCTAGAGGGGAGTTGCCGGCAGGCGGGCGAGTGTTGCATTCCAGAATCAGTTTCTACTGTCTTTACTCCAATCCCACCCCAGGATGGAGTCTTCTCTCTCCACCAAGAAGCCTTTCTCCCCACTCAGCCTTAGGATCTGGCTTATTTAACAGGAAGCAGAATGTTCCTGTTATATATAGAGGAAGCCATAGCTTGGATTCCCACACCGCTGCAGCCAGCACACGGTTTGGTATGACTACCTCATCAAAACAGGGTTGCTGCCTTCTGCTGAGTCCCCAGAGCCTAGCAAGCACTCAATGCAAACCGAGGGATGGTGGCCGTATGTATCCTGATGTCCTCTTCCTCATCCGTAAAGAGGGGGTGTCTGAGAAGGGTGATTCAGGTTGGCTGATGTGTTATTGTCTCTGGCCACTTCCCACCAGACCTGAAAATCCATCCCTAGTAAATCCTCCCAGGTGAAGCATGGGTGCCCACATGGTGACCACAGCCTTGTGTCACCTGCTCCTGACTGAGAGCCATCGGATGCTACAGGCCAACCAACCACTTAGGCCTCCGGTCCCCCTTTCCTGCCTCTCTGCCCCACAGCCTAACATCTGGAATCAAACCAGAGACTCGCTCCGTTATCCAGATGCTTGCTGTGAGAAGCCAAACATCTGTGTGGTGGAAACCAGGACACAGAGAAGCCTTGGGTCTGTCTCTCCCAGCGCATCTGGGCCGCAGAGCTGCAGGGCGTCCGGGGTCCTCCTGCCTGTGTGAGGACCATCCACGGCCAACATGGACCCGATGCCCAGATGGTTCTTTCGTGACTTCCAACAAAGGATAAGCACAGGAAGTCTGTGGTCACAGCCGTGCCACCAAGCCTTTAAAGAGAATTCTGGTCTGGAAGGGATGAGAAACAATAGGGCTGGGGCGGGGCTGGGGCGGAGGCATCTGGTTCTTTTCTTCCTAAGCTGCAGTCAATCAGACAGCCAGGAAAGAAGGCCCGGGAGGCAGTAATAATGAAAACCTCCTCTACTCCCTTGAGGTCTCCTAATGGCTTCAGGAAAAACCATAGCCTCTCTGTTTCATACATGATCTGGGCCTTGGTTTCCACACCTGTAGAAGCCGAAGGGCCCCACCCTCTCCTCGTGTCTGGCAAAGGGGAAGTCTTTGGAACTGGAGCGTTGAAAGGTTTCAACAACAGAAGACAGAGCCATCGTAGAGTTATTCAGTGATGGCAAAACGCAAGCAGCATTTCCAAGCTGAGCTCTTCTGGGGGTTCCAGGGGTAGGGGGCAAGTTGGACGGAGAGGTCCCTGCCCTGATGGAGTTCTCCCAACAGGAGACAGACAGGAGACCACTACAGGCATGAATAAGCAAAGTGATTTTGGTGGTCACGCCACAGAAAAATCGAGATCTCGCCTGTGACCTGAACGGCTTGGCAGCCTCCAGGGAGATGGCGCCCCTAGGCTGAGGGGTGGCTTGCTTGCTTGGTTTGGGCTGTAGTGTCTGAGGTGAGATCTCACGCTGAAGCCGACTAGCTTCCAATTCCCGTGTCTCATGCTTCAGGCTTTTGATCCCAGGGTTACAGGTGAGCTGCCATGCCCAGCAGGAGGCGGCATTTGGGGAGGGGAACATAGGTAAGGCAGCACCAGATGCAGACCTGGGGGGAGGGTCCCTGCTGTCTGCAAGACCCCACACCTGTTCACACTGCTATCTTCAGGGACACGGAGGGACGGTCTCTCCACGGATTGATTTGCTTCTGAAAGACCTTTAATTTTTTTTTTTTTTCAAAAGACATCTTCATCTCAGACAGACAGATGGAGAGTTTATTATGACCCCTGTCGTTACCCTCCAGGTCCAGAGACACCCCCCTGCTCACATCAGGCCAATAGTGAAGATGTCTTAGGAGTATCTTGCCTCTGCTCTAAAATGGGTTTTGCTAAGACCTGCCTCTACTTCAGCCAGCACTCTGCTCCACCCTGGACTCGTGGTCACTAAAGCTGGTACGCTGGTGAAGAGGGCGGCTTGGTGAACCCCCGGTACCTAAGCTGATATTTTAAAGTGGCCCTCAAGAGCATGTAGAACCCCTCTTGTTACAGGATATTCAGTGAGGTGGGAGGGAGGGGGTGTCCCCCAAACCACTACTATCCTGCTCAGTTTTGTGATGTTAAACGGGGATGGGGGGGTTGGGAGTGGGGGCCACTGAGAAGGGATGAACTTGAAGTAGTGTCTCTCTGAAACCCCAAACCCAAAGGCTGAGCGGAACTGACTGGCGAGCCCTGTAAATGCCACCCCCTCCCCTCCAAGGACAGTGCAGTTCCTGGGCTTGAAAGTTGACAGGAGTGGGGAGTTGAGATGGGGGGGGGGCAGAGACTGAGTAACTTCTTGGGAAAGCAAGAGCTTTCCAACAAACAGACAGACACACAGAAAGACAGACAGACAGACGGCAGGGCTCGGCTCTCAGCTCTCGCTAGCTGTGAGGCCTTGCACAAACCCCTCACCCTTCTGAAACTCTCTACCTCTTCATTCATCCATCTACAGACACGGTGCTGGGTCTTACCACAGAGGTTCCCGTAACCACTCAACGAGATCATGGGACAGAAGTGCTTGCCCCAGACTGGAACACAGCCAGGTAACCACACTGCTGGTGCAGCCTCTGCTGGGCTTCTGAGGCCAGATGGGCATTCTCTACACCTGCATGTCTCCCTCTCCAGCCAGCTCTGTGTCCCCACCTGCCCAGTGGCCAGGCCTCTAGGCCAGTGGTTGGGTGGCATGCCTAGCATTGTCCCCAGTGCGTGTCCGAGGCTAACCACACACCCCCTCACCCCCATCCCTGGCACAAACACTTAGAGTAAATCTCACAGTCACCACCACCACAGCAGCATTAGCACAGGCTAATGTATGTATTATTTACAGAGTTTCCCCGATGTACTCAGAGAACTCCCTTGAGGAGAGTAATTGTGCACAGCGAGGTACGTTTGAATAATATTTACAATTAATTTCCATCAACAGACTAACGTGGCAGGACCTCTGTGCCACACAGATGGGCCCAGGGTTGCCTTCCCGCTAACCACTCCCCTGAGAGACCTCGGAGCTTTTAAATACCGCCCTCTGCTCTCTCCAGCTCTCTGGGACTTTCACTCAACGCTGCAGCCTGCTGGCTTCCTCTCCCCACAGAGAAGGGGAGGATCCAACATGCAGGGCTGAGCACATCAGTCTGCACCTGCCTCCCCAGCCCAGGTCTTCTGCCCACCTCCTGCTCCCTGCAGCCCAGCCCTCAGAGCCCTCCCAGGGCTCTCTCCCTCCCCAGGAGGCCTGGCCTGGCCTGCTGCCTTGTAAGTCTACCTGGAGCCCTCCGGGACCTCCCACCCACTCAACACCAGCCCACTCTCTGGGGGCAGCCCCGGTCTTTGCATCCTTGGCCTTGGCAAAGTCTGACCCTCGCCATGAGGGTAGACAGATCCACTTGCACCTCATAACCACAGACCTCACGGTTCCTCTCTTGATAAGGCGTCCCTGGGGATGATGTCTCAAGAGCTGTGTGGAGATGGCTCAGCAGGGATGGAGGTTTGGAGGTGATGTGGCGTTATTCCCTCCTCCCTCCTGTCTTTCCTCCTCCTTCCTGCTCTCCCTCCTCCTTTCTGTCCTCTTTCCCTCCTCCCTCCCATCCTGCTTCCATAGGCTGACAAAGGTGAAGAAGCCTCAGGCAGCAGAGGGGTTCCAAGCCCCCAAGCCCCACGTCACTTCCTAGCTTTAGGCCCTTACTTGAGTTTCTGCATGACCCACAGAGACACAACAGCCTCCTCCCCCAGGCCCGAGCATAGACTGGAGTGCTCCAAGCTCACGCTGGAGTGCTCCTTGGCATCTGGAGGCTCAGAAGCACACTCCGCTCCCCTCCCCCACACTCCAGCTGTCTCTCCTTCTTGTCCCTCCACATCATGTCTTGCTCCCATGTTCCCTCAGCTCATCACCCACCCAGGGGACATCCGTGAGGCAGTCTGCTGGGTCCTGGCTCCAGAGTAGGTGTGGCCCTGTTGCGTCTTTGGAGGGACACAGGGGGCCACCGCAATTTGCCGGCTGCAGGGATTACCTAAGTCCTGGGAGAAGCGGGAAAGGGGCTAGGCTGTGAGAATCCATGAGGGTAAGGCTGAAGGTTTCACTTAGCGCTTGGCACGAACGGAAGTCAGAACAGGGGCGTTGTGACAGCCAGGAGGAAGAGGGTAGGCTCTAGGGGGGTCAATACTGACTGGTGTAACACTCCTGTTGGTCAGCTTTTCCGATGGCAACAAGATTTCCTGGTCCCCTGCCTGGCCTGGCCAGCCCTGGTGTCCAGGAAGCGCACTGTCCAAGAGGCCTTGAGGCCCCAGTCACGGACAGGCGCCTCCGTTAACATGATGAATCCCATACCACGGCAAGCATTGGTTGCACATCTGTAGCCCTGGGGAGTCACTTGTGTTCATGTGTGTGTGTGTGTGTGTGTGCGTGTGCGTGTGCGTGTGCGCGTGACAATGGGCACACAGGGTTATTTTTAAACCTCCCTTACTGCCCCCAATCTCCAAACATTCAGGTTCTCTGAGAAACTAGAGGTTCCAGCTTGGATCTGTTCAGAACTACCTCATCTTAAGGCCCAACCAGGGAGGAACAGTCTGTCCCCTGATGAAGTGTGACTCCCAGCAGTCTAGACTTTGGGAACAGGCTGGGCCAGAGGACACGCATCTGTGTGTTACGCCCCGGTGGCAGTGGCTTGGAAGGAACAGAAAACAGTGCGGGCCAGAAGGCCTTGGACCAGAGAGGCTGACCTACCGGGCTCCCTCCCTATGCCCGCCTGGCAGATCTCAGCGTGTGTGTAATGGGAGCCAGGGAGGCTGCGGCTGGAGAGTAAGACTTCCGGCTGCTCTGCAAACAACATGCAAAACTTCAAACATGTATTAAGATGCTCACATGAAAAAACAAACAAACAAACAAACCAGTATTTATGGCTAAAACCCCAAACCCATTAGCTCCCCGCGACTCTTCATCTTCCTTTGAGCCAGGCCAACTGGAGTTCAAATCCAGTCTCGGCCAACATCGAACTAGGTCCCCTTGGGCCAGTTGCTTAACCTCTCTGAGCCTCTGCTTCCTCGTGTGTATGAAGTTTCTGTGAAGAATAAGTGAGAAGGTACATGTGAAATGTTTAACATGCATGGGACGTGTAAAATAAAGCACGCTGCCTCGCCAGTCGGAGCTGGGCTCCCCGCCTTTGGACTGACGACAGTGTGTGTGTTGTCGGGTGAGCCACTTCCCTGCGGGGTGGGGGGTGAGGGGGGGAGGAAGCCTAATCCCGGGCTGCCCACGGGGCTGTGATGCCACACCTGGGAAGAGTGTATGAGGGGAGCCAGCATCACAGATGAGCCGCCAGACAGCCTGTGGAAGCTGCTCTGAAGACAGAGTCCCAAAACTCCGTTCTAGACCAGTCTCCAGGACATTCTGAGCCGGCTCTTCCAGACAGCGTTGAGGGGATTAGGGAAGAAGGGACCCCGGGCTGGGGATGGGATGGAGACTTCTGTGAAGAGGCTCTACCCAGCCTCAGGGTTCAGTGCTGGGTGAATACACACACTGAGGCAAAGAGCTGCCTCTGCCTGTGGCTCCGTCTCCCTGTGTGGCACGATGGTGTGAGATAACCTGTACCCACATCCTTCGGGGTTCTCTGCTCGCTGTCTCTACCTCTTCACAACACACACACACACACACACTCACACTCACACACACTGCCCTGTGCTCCCCTCGCAAGGTTCTATGAAGCCCCTCGGGTCCTGGTCCTTCCCACTCTTCTGAAATCCAAAGTCAAGGTCCTGGAGGATGAAGGGGGTATGGTGGGCTTGGCTGGATGGACTGTTGTGTCGCCATAACAGGTCTGTAACGGGTTTGTAGTGACTTCCTCACCCACGCTGGAGACTGGGCGGCGTGTTTGGGGGCACACACGGTGAAATCGTGTGTCATTCGTTATGTTGGCTTCAGAGACCCTCCCTTTGCTGAGTCAGTCAAAGGTGGTCCCTCTACTCCTGCTGCAGAGACTCAGGTTGCTTGGCCGCCATTTTGCTGGAAGAGGGTCCACACTTGGGAACCCCCCAACCCCTGCTCAAAACGTGAGGTGCCTTGTGCAAGACATAGTGGGCACTGGAGCATACCCAAAGGCTCCTGGCGTGTCTCCCACTTCAGGAGATAAGTCCCTGGGCAACCCTGGGCATTCCTGGTGTCCCTGGGCATTCCTGGTATCCCTGGGTATTCCTGGTGTCCCTGGGCATACCTGGGTGTTGCTGGGCTGTGATGCCCATGGGGACATTCCTAGGAAAGGTTCAGAGAGTACTGGTCTCCTTCTCATTCACTGAAGCCTTCTCATTCAACGACGACATCTTGGTGAAGCTCCTGTGACTTGGGTAGGAGGAGGGTCCTGTGTCCTCGCTCAGGGCATTGACCAGGCGGGAGAAAAGGGCCACCTTGAATTTTCTGAAGTCGTGGCCCATGAAGACATACAGAATGGGGTTCATGCAGCTGTTGGCGATGGCGATGGCGGTGGCCAGGGGCAGCCCCAGGCTGAAGACAGAGCTGGGCACTGCTGCGTGGTGGAGCTCCAGCAGGTAGAGGGTGTGGTAGGGGCACCAGCAGAGGAAGAAGGTGATGATGATGGTGATGATGATCTTGAAGGGCTTCTTGGTCTTGGCCAGGCGGTTGCGCTGCAGCTTGAAGACGATGGTGAGATAACAGGCCGTGATGATGATGACAGGGATCAGGAAGCCACAAAGGAAGCGAGTGATGGTGACCGCTGCATGTCTGCTGTACACTGCTGAAGCCATTTGCAAGTGGGTGGGGTGGGGGAGAGACTCGGCGGCAGCCAAGCTGAAGTTGTTGAAGCAGGTTATCTTCCCGTGCATGTCCGCTGTGTCCCGGAAGATGAGAGACGGGGAACTCAAGAAGAAAGCCAGGGCCCAGACGGCCGCGCAGGTCATGTAGGCCAGTCGGACGCTGCGGTGGTTCTGGGACCAGACAGGAAGCAGCACGGAGATGCAGCGGTCGAAGCTGATGACGGTCAGCAGGAAGACGCTCGTGTACATGTTGTGGCTGAGCAGGAAGTTGCTGATCTTGCACATGGCCTTCCCGAACACCCAGTGGTAGTCCATGGCGGCGTAGGTAATGTGAATGGGCAAGAAGATGTTGAACAGGAAGTCGGCCACTGCCAGGTTGATGAACCACACGGTGTTCACCGTCTTCTTCATCTTGAAGGTGGCAATGACAATCACCAGGCCGTTGCCTAGGATTCCGAGGAAGCACACCAAGCTGTAGACCACCACCAGGAAGATCTGGAGCACCCTGCCCTCCAGCGGAACCACCTCCTCCAAGTCCATGATGTAGTCCAAGCCCTCGGAGTACTCATCGTAGTAGAGGGCGGAGTCGTTGTAAGCCCCGTGCTCCATCTCTGCAAGGGAAGACAGGGTCACAGGCTAGAGGCCTCCATGGTCAGGTGCTGAGGCCTTGCCTGGCACCGCTGAGCCAGGCTCGTTAACTCAAGCACCTCCCCCTTTGCAGTTTCTTTCCTTTACTTTGCATTCGTATGCCTGTTTGTTTGTGTACATATGTGTGCATGTACACGTGTGTATGTATGTGCACGTACATATGCTCATGTCGGCAAGTGCATGTGGAGGGCAGAGGGAAATGTCGGAGAAGACAGGGTCTCACAGAACATGAAGTTTAGTAGTTCATCTAGCCATCTTCTCAGCCCCATCCTCCCCCTCCCCTCTAATTTTTTTAAGACAGGGTTTCTCTGTATAGCCCTGGCTGTCCTGGAACTCACTCTGTAGACCAGGCTGGCCTTGAACTCAGAAATCCTCCTGCCTCTGCCTCCCAAGTGCGGGGATTAAAGGTGTGCATCACCACTGCCCAGCCTTCTCCTTCTCTTGCTTCTCCTGTTCCTCCTCCTGTTCCTGCTCCTCCTCCTCTTGCTCCTCTTCCTGTTCGTGCTCCTCCCCTGCCCCTTCTCCTCCTCTTCTTCCTCCCCCTTCCTCCTTCTTCTGTTCCTCCTCCTCCTGCTCTCCCTCTTCCTGTTCCTCCTCCTCCTTTTTCTGCTCCTCCTCCTGCTCTTCCTCCTCTTGCTCCTCCTCCTGTTCCTGCTCCTGCTCCTCCTCCTCCTCCCCACTATGAAGCCCTGGTTTACGTGGAGCTCACTATATAGACCAGGCTGGCCTTGAACTCAGAAATCCAACTTTCCTGCCCCCCTAGGTGCTGGAATCCTTCTTTGGTTCTTTTACAAATACCTGTCACCATCTTGCAAGGCAGGTACTATTAAGGGTTGGCATACAGAGACAATAACAGCTAGGCCCCACAGGTCCAGTAGGAATATGAGGCCAGACAGACCCAGCCCCAAACAAGCCCAAGCTGAGGAGGAGGAATGGGTTAGGACACTTGTGGTGGTTTGAGTGAGAGCGGCCCCTGTGGGCTCATATGTTTGAAGACTGGGCCCCCATTTGGTGGAACCGTTTGGGAAGGATTCGGGGTGTGGTCTCGTTGGAGGAGGCGTGTCCCTGGGGTCAGGTGCAGTCTCTATCTCCTGCTTGTGAGATGTGACTACTCAGACGCTGTTCTGCTACCTGCTGACCGTGCCTTTGCTAGGCCAGTATAGACTCTAACCTTCTAAAAAGTGAGTCCAGTTAAATGCTTTCTTTTATGAGTTGCCTTGGCCATGGTGCTTTATTAAAGCAATAGAACAAGTGACTGGTACAAGACTTGGTGAGGAAAATGATGTTGCCCTCTGCCCCACCCTCAGAAAAAGACAGGGTTCCAACCCGAGTCTCACCTGCCTTTAAAGGACCCTTCCTTCCCTCCCGTATACTCTGTGTGTGAGGCAAATAGTCATTCAGTGTCCCCTAGGGTATAAGCTATCACACCAGCTCTACATGCAGTGGAGAAAGGAGCCTGTTGCTGTGACTGTGTGACTTTAGACTTACATGTTCAAAGCCCCAGGGATCACCATCCACGCATCGTCCCCTGACCCCTCCTGCTGATGGCTACTAGCCTTCTTTGGAGACTCGAGCCCTACCTTTGGAGATCTTCAGTGTTCACCGTTGCAGAACAGAACTCCAGTCCAGGTCCTCGGCGGGCCGGTCACTGTGCACAGCTGGAAATGCCTGCAGGGATGGAAGACAAGTCAGGAGGTGAGCTCAGAGCCAGAAAGGAGGAAACAGAACTCAGCGAAGTGAGAGTCACTCAGCCAAGGTTTCCCTGCTGGGAAGCTGGGCTTTGAACCTAGAACCAGCTGGCTCTACCCAGATCTGTTGCCATACTTCCTCAGCACTGGCATATGGGGCTGAAGACTGGGGGTACAGTCTGAAGATGTTATGCAGATTGGGGGGGGGGCTCTGTGGGCACTCACCAACACTAACCCACCAG
The DNA here is from genome assembly GCF_947179515.1 of Apodemus sylvaticus. Lineage (NCBI taxonomy): Eukaryota > Metazoa > Chordata > Mammalia > Rodentia > Muridae > Apodemus > Apodemus sylvaticus. The sequence goes on along the minus strand of NC_067493.1, from coordinate 55,515,788 downwards.
GCAGTGGGAGGAGAGAAGATAGAACGCTCACTCTAGCACCTGCCGGGCACCTGTGACACATCCATCCATGCCATCTAGTCTTCCCAGGGCCTCTTCCCAGCAGGCATTGCTGCTCTTGCTTATGATATGTGGAAGCTCAGCTGGTAAGGACACCAGGTGCTGAGGCGGCTGCTGAGGCAACCAGAGATCGCTCCTGGGGACCCGCATGGTGGAAGGGAAGCAAGTCTTCAGGATTGTCCTCTAACCTCCACACATGAACATGGTGTGCACGTTCATGCCTGCACACATGTGCCAAACAAGTATGTACATACATGCATACATACGTACATGCATACATACATACATGCTTGGAAAAATAGAAATGTGGAGAAAAATGGCTCATGTTTATAATGCTAGCACTTGGGGAGGCTGGGGCAGGGGGATGATGAGTGTTTGAGGCAAAAATGTGAAAACTGAGGCTGAGAAAGCCTCTTTGGGCCTACTGGTCACCATGAGTTAGATACAGTCCTCCTTGTCCCAGTGACCTTGTGTGGACAGTGACCCACACAGCACCCAAGCATTTACAAGGCAGACTGCCAGGCTGGTCCTAATTTGGTCCCCATAGCAACCCTGCTGGGTCCCCATGCCATGCCTTGAGAGTTTACGAACTTGAAGGTGCCTGAGGCAGTGGTTGGGTGCAGGGTTCAAATTTGGCACCTGCAAGCTGTGCTCTTCTGGGGTGTGTGGCGTCTCTCTGAGCCGCAGGCTCCCCTCTGATAAAGCAGGCACGTTCAGATCCTGTTCGTGTATTCGAGAGCAATGGACAGCAGGACACAGACGCTCAGCTTGGCAGGGATGCACAGCCAGCCAGCACCACCTAGGAGTGAAACCCTTAGTATTAACCCCAGTGGGACTGCCAGCCAGCCTCCCTTGCTGCCAGCCAGCCGCCTTGCATTCAGGGCTGCTCCTTGGCAGCCTGGCTCGCCTCTCCTTATGGGAAAGCACTTGTTAAGTGAAAGCCCCCTTTCACTGAGGCTGTGAGGTCAAGGGATGCAGATGTGAGCTTGCACACGCCCACACTTTGCAGACTAGGAGCCTAGTCCAAGGGTATCCAAGGGATGGAGAGGGTAGAGTGGACAGACACAGCGGGGACACAGTGCAGTGGATGGGTGCTCACATAGCACCTGTGGACTCACATCCCTAGTGCTGGGGGAGGACAGTGGGGAGGGTGAGAGAGAAGGAAGGAAAAAGGGAGGGAAAGAGAGAGGCCCTAAGTTTGGGGAAGACTTACTGTCTATGACAACATGAGGTGCCATTTTCAACTCAGCTGTTCAAGGGCTGGGCTGAGGCCTTGAAATAGGCTCCCAGTCTGCGAAGTGTGGGTACATGGAAGCTCACAAAGGCCCTGCTGCATGTGTGTTCATATGTGTGCATAGATGGGTGTGCATATGTGTAAGCATGTGTGTAAGCAAGTGTGTATGCATGTGTGTATACCTGTGTGAGCATGTGTGTACATACATGTATATACATGTGTGCAACCCTGTCTGTAAGCAAGTGTGTGTGTATGTGCATAAGCATGTATATAGTATATGTGCATGTAAGCATGTGTATAAGCAAGTGTATATGCATGTGTGTAAGCAAGTGTGTGTGTGTGAGCATTGTGTAAGCATGTATGTAAGCACGCTTGCAGAGGACACAGGTATCTTCCTCAATCTCTTATCTCTTTGTTGCTGTGGTTCTGGGGATTGACCGTAGTCCTTGCGATGGTAGAGTGAGCCATTTCCCCAGCTTCTCTGGTGTCCCCCTTTAACCCTGCAAGGGCTACCATGTGGCCGAGGGAGCAGAAGGCCCTGCCTGACCAAGCTCACAGATGGGCAAGAAAGCCATCTGAAGCCAGCAGAGCCCAGAGCTTAACTGCTGTGCCGTGGAACTTCAGGTCAGCAGGTGTGTGTATGTGTGTGTGTGTGTCCCCACGGCCCCAGGCACAGGGGATAGAAAACAATTTCCTTAGGGTCTCTCCCCACAGTGGACTCACATGCATAGACAGAGAGGTAGTGCTGGGCCAGGGTGAGCCCCAGATATCCCAAGAAGAAAGACGGGCTGGCATCCAGTTTTCTGGGACAATGGACCTCTGAGTTGGAAAAGGCCAAGCAGGAACTAGGATGTGAAGGCTGAGAGAGGAGGGAGGGAGCTCAACCCATCGGCCCCCGCTGTGGCACAGGGGTTCAGAGGAGCTCCCTGCTCTGCTGGCCATAGGAAGATGACCCGGATGATGTCATGTCTGGTTTGTAGTCGCGGCTGGGTAGCTGGGGTCAGAGGCTGAGCCTGGCCAGCAGAGCAGGTTTCTCTGATGGTGTAGCCTTTGCCTCCCTGCCCCCAGCCCTCAGGGAGATGGGGGAAACCTCTCTGCACCGCACCCCCCCCCAAGCCTGAGCTGTATGAATTTCTCGGGGATCTAGAGTCATCTCAGTTGCTTTGTCTTTAAGGGGATGTGACGGGAAAGGCCCTGCATTGTAAGAGGTTGTCAGGGTTCACGGTCAGTGTGAGGCAGGGCCTGGCTCCCCCACACCTCTGAGTACCCAAATCCTAGCATCCATTTCTAAGACAGTATATCTGCGTATAAAACCACATGCAATCTGCTGGGTACTTTAACTTTCCTGGGGACTCAGTTTAATGTCTAATGTCATGGACACGCCATGAGCACAGTCTTTGTACAGCAGAATGTTGTGACAAGAAATGACAAGAAAAGGCCACACATGCTCAGAGCACAAGCAGTTTCTGCCATATAAGTTTTTTTTCTCTCTTTTTTTATTTTCCTTTTTAAAAAAATTTGCTACACTTTTTTTACTTGGTTTATTTGTTTGTTTTGAGAGAAAGAAAATCTTGTTTTATAGGTCAGGTAGTCTTCAAACTAGTGATCCCCTGCCTCTGAGTGCTGTGATTATGGGCATCTGCCATCACAACTGGTTTCCCAAAATTCTCTTTATCTATGGCTGGTCAGATCCAGGAGACAGGAAAATCCATCCAAAAGGAGAGCTGGCTATGCTCGGAACCGGCCTGGCGTACAGTGCTGGGACTGACCTTCCTAACCCATCCCATGGCCTTTGTCAAGGCAGATGGGGAAAGGCCAGCTGGGAGGCCTGAGGGTAGCGTGTTCCAGTCCATCTGCCTCCTGCTTGGGTCCGGGGCTGGCCACTCCTGACTACCAGTTCTGTCAGTCATGACAAACACCTCCCCTCCTGCTGCCCGGAACACTGTGCGATCACAATGGTTGCCTGGCCTCTGCCAGCTCCAAGGAAATAGAATATTCCTGTCCCTGCAGTTCCTCACACTCCCCACCACAGCCAGGATGCTCACTGAATAAAGACACGGGACCCCGTGTACCCCATGTCTACGAGCGTAGCTAACCCAGGCCAGAGTGCTAGCTCCAGGCTAGACATGCCTCTGGGGCATTCAGATGGCCCCACAGGGAGACCTCCACTGGGTGAATGAGAAGACAGGTGCGGAGAGGTGAGGACTCTTGCCTGTAGCCACACAGCTGGGAGTGGTGAATGGAGTTTGAGCCCCAGGACTCAAAGGAAAGGCTCGCACACACCCCATTCCCCTGAGAGTGGGCAGCCCCCAGACCCACCTCTCCAAGCCTCCAAGTTTGCATCCTGAGAGCTCGGCCCTCCCCTGCCCTGCCCCCACAAATGTGCCCCTTTCTGAGCCTTTTCCCCGGGGGTCCCTTCATTGTCCCCCTTAAGGTGGCTGTAAGCCGATATCTGTGAAAGCCATACCTGCAAAGCCTCTCCAGTAGCACTAGAAGACACCCACAGAGAAGCACGCCCTTGAGGAAATTGTGGTTAAAAGCAACATGGCTCCCCTTGAAGAACTGTTACTTCCTCTATAATCTTGATAATCTGTGATCTGAATTAATCACCTCTCCCCCTTCTCATGTGGCCACAAGAAAGCTTGAGGTTGCATTTGCAGATCCTGGCGGTGACTCTCTTAACTCCGGTGGTTCCACAGCTTCCTGCGCTTGCCACAGTGGGTCCTCCTGGACCCTAACCCTACCCTGTACCCGTTTCAGTTCCTTGTGATAGACAATGGCTGAGTTACACACAGTCACCCAGATGCTGGGCTAAACCCCATTATCCTCGTTAGCTGCTGGGCTCCACCATCCTCAGGGGCAGTACCACTGTTCTCCACTGCGAAGGTGAGGGAGCACAGCTCACCGTGCTCCGCCAGTGACTGCTTTGCACCCAGATCATTCCAGCCTCCACCCTCAGTTGTAGACAGCAGAACACACTATTTTGAGTCTGCCACACCCTTCCTGGCGCCCCAGGGTGCCCTCCCCTCTAATGAGACATCCTCCTGCTGGTCATTTCAGTAAGAACACCCCCCTCCGCGTGGGCTCATACATTTGAAAGCTTAGTCACCAGGGAGTGGCACTATTTGAAAGGATTAAGAGGTGTGGCCTTGTTAGAGGGAGGGAGTCACTGTGGTAGTGGGCTCTGGGGTTTCAAAAGCCCATACCAAGCCCAGTGTCTCTCTGCCCACAGACTGGGATGCGTCTCTCGGTTGCCGGTTCAGTGCCCAGCTGCGTGCTGCTGCTGCCATGCTCCTGCCATGATGATAATGGATGGACCCTCTTAAATGATAAACCAGCATCCAATTAAATGTTTTATAAGAGTCACCATGGTCATGGCGTCTCCTCACAGGGAACAGTGACTAAGGCACTTCCTCTTGTCCCACTTTTATGAGCCCTGCCCCTCCCAGCCAAGGAGCTCATCCTCCCCAGTTTCCAGAACCATCTGGTTGAGGTCAGGAACACACTTGGGGTCACTGATGAAGCCAGCGTGTTGGCCTGCCTCTCCTGTCCTCAGTTCTCCCCAAAGCCCAGGGGCAGGAGAATTCTCCTGCTGCCGAGGCTGCCAGAGTCTCCAGGCTCCCACACATCTGACACAGGAGCCCACAGGGGCCCGCCTGCTCTGCAAAGCCTTGAGCCTGTCTCGTCCTTTCCCTGGGACAGTCCTGTGGATCTCTAGGGAGAGGGTGTAGCAGAGGGCGTCCGTGTGGGAGGCCTCTGAAGTCAACACCCCTTCCTGGGCCTCAGTGGTTACCTTCAGGAAGATGGGAAGATGTCAACGCCCACTCCTGCTGGGATTTATCAGGACCAGGACCAGCTAGGATCAAGTAGCTGCTACAGTGGGGCAGGGCAGCAGTCCCTGGACGGCTCTGAGGCCCCGGATGCCCTGCATCTGACCAAGGCCCTCCTAGCTCATCTCAGTCCCAGTGAGCTTTAATGGACGAGACCTAGGAAAACCAAGCCAAGGCCCCAGAGACCAGAGGCCTCCAGTTGTGACAGAGGACCTGGTGAGAGGCTGGGTATGGAACATCTGTTTGGACCAAAGCCAGTACTGACAGCCAAAGCCATGATGCAAAGCAACATTTCCTCTCCCAGCCCAAAGGCATCCCCAAAGAGCAGGTTCGAATCCCTGAAGAGCAGGTTCGAGCATCTTTACAGATGGTCTTCCCCAACAGTGGTCGCAGTGATGCCTGCTCTCTCAGAGAAGTGTTTCCACTGGACTCTGAATCAGAGCTAATGGAGGGGGGGGGCTTTGCAAAATAATTATGGTAAAACTGTCCTGCTTAGGATGGATCTTGAATGAGGGGGCAGAAAAAGAGATGGTTGGTGGCCTAGGCCTGAGATCCTCACAGCCAGAGCTGCGAGGCAGAGCTTGTCAGAGGGGGGGGGGGAGCAAAGGGGGAGGGAAAGAAGACAAAGGGTGCGGGGCAGTAGTGGTGCACACACTTGGAAGGCAGAGGCAGGTGAATTTCTGAGTTCGAGGCCAACTTGGTCTACAGACCAAGTTCCAGGACAGCCAGGGCTACAGAGAAACCTTGTCTCGGAAAAAGAAAGGAAGGGAGGGAGGGAGGGAGGGAGGGAGAGAGAGAAAGAGAGAGAGAGAGAGAGAGAGAGAGAGAGAGAGAGAGAGAGAGAGAGAGAGAGAAAGAAAGAAAGAAAGAAAGAAAGAAAGAAAGAAAGAAAGAAAGAAAGAAAGAAAGAAAGAAAGAAAGAAAGAAAAGAAAAGAAAAGAAAACAGGGAGAGTGGGAGATGGAGAGAGCAAGAGGGAGAGGAAGAGAGGAGAGAGATGGGGAGATGGAGAGAGCGAGGAGGAGAAGGAGGGAAGGAGGGAGGGGGAAAGGGAGGGAGAGAGAGGAAGGGAAGGACAGAGACAAGACAGAGACAGAGAAAGAAACGACAGAAAAACTTGACATTAGAAGGTGAGGTCACATGGCCAACGGAGCTGCCTGAGAGAGACAGAGGAGCAGGAGGAGACCCCCTGGGTGAATCCAGTCTGACCCCTTAGAGCATGGCTTCTGACCCCCAGAGCTTCGAGGAAACAATTTCCTATTGTTTTCACCCTTAGAGATAAACATCAGGACTTCCCAAGGTAGCCTGCTCACACCCGCAGGTGGTCGGGTGGGCGGGTGGGGCCTATTGTCCCGCAGAAGCAGATGAGCACAGCTGCCTTATGAAAATGAGCAGACAGCTGGTTCCCGAGGACAGTGGGGTTGGTTCTGCTATGCCCCCTCAGGTCAGTGTGACGACACTGGACACCAACAGTTGTTCCTTCTGATCTAGTCTGCCTTCCTAATGTTATCAAGCATCCATCTCGTGGACGGATGAGAGTGTCCTCTCGGTGTGGTGACCTCTGAGCGGTGTGTTCTACACCACAGCCCTGAGTTCCCAGAGCGAGCAAATACAGGTGTCACTTCTTGCCCCCTTTTTAAGTCTATTTAAGACAGTTACAGCCTCACAGCCCTGGGGGCATCCCAGGAAGCTCTCCCATGTCTCCCATGGTGCATTGCGCTCAGCTCTATTGTAGAAACTGCATCTTCTAGTGAATGGCCAGCCAGGTGAGCCATCGGGTGGCCGGGCAGGCGCCTTCGGGACTCTTTAGGTTGGCCTGGGTAACGGCCGTGTAGTAATAACACACTGGTACCACACTTCAGCATCCTGCTGGACTCTTACCCACGAGCTGTAGAACTCTCCCATATCCTTACCGCTCAATCCCGTTAGTGTCTGCCGATGAGCAGGGGTTCAGCCTGGGGTGGGGGTGCCCGGCACCCTACTTAAGCTTTAACTATGAACTGGAATCTGAGAAGGGAGTCTCAACAGAGGGATTGTCCTCAGGCCCTTCCTGTTACTGACTGTACCCCCATCACTGCTCACCCAAGGCTACCACAGACATAGTAGGTCCGCTGCCTAACACAGGCTCTTTCCCCACCAGCCCTGCTCTGGCCCGGCACACAGTAGGTACTCAGTAAATGTACCCCTTCCTCTTACAGCATCAGAATCTGCTGCACGCTTCTACGTGCGTTCTGGCCAGTCAGCGGTGCTGTCTGTCCGTCTGTCCCTGTGGAGCTCTGCAGTGAATGAGGCATCCACCACTACTTTAAAGATGAGGGCCTGAGACTCAGGCCTGCGCCTGGTGTCTCATTTTTAATTGGACCCTTTCCTGGGTCACGTTGAGAGCCAGGAGGCTCTGTGAGCCCAGGTTCTGCCTCAAGCCTCCGCCATCTCCAAGGAAGCCCTGGGTGCCATGCCTTCCCTGCCAACAAGGACTACATCCTCCCAAAGCGTGAGCTGAAGTAGACCCTTTACAAGTTGCTTCTAGGAATGGGAAATTCCCAGCACTAGGGAGCTACTGCGGCAGGGCCCATGCAACCCCACACATTACCAAAAGAACCAAAGAGGAGCAGCCGTCTGGGATGGCCAGGGAACCCCGGGATAATCCGACGGGAGAAGGCAACCCTGACAGAAAAGCAGCCCAGGGATGGGAACAGGTGACATTTCCAAACCATACGCATGCAAGGAACAAGACACACAGGCAGAGGCACGCAGCAGTGAGCTCTTTGGAGCTGGAGAGGCCTGGGGGAGTCTGGAGCTGAGGTGACCAGTGAAAAGCTCCCGGGAGAACGGCCAGGCAGCCCTGCACAGCCCGGCATGCACAGAGTCCACTTGCACTACAGGGAGCATGTCTTCCTCACAGGCAGACACTTGAGTGAGTGAGGCAGATTCCTACATGCGGGGATGGCTGCCGAGCAGTCTGGGAGAGTTGTGTAGGGGAGTGCGGCAGAAGGGCTGGGAGCCAGCCAGAGGATGCCAGGTGTGGCACCATCCAAAGGGTGACCTGGGCTCAGTCACACCCAGAGTGTGATATGCCACACTGTGGGAATAAGGCAGGCCACTCTCCATGCCCAGGCCTTCCTGCTGCCAGCATCCTAAGTGCTCCCCACCTATTAGTCCTCCCCAGGTCCTAGGTGCTGGGAGTAAGAAAGAACGCGCAGGGAGGGAGACTAGCACTTAAAAATAGTCAAGGTTCTGAGGACACGGGAGGGACACGGGTGCCTCTGCTAGAGGCTGGGCGCTGGAGCTCCTGAATGCCCATCATAGGAGAGGGGATGGATGAACGGGGGCCAGGTCCCCGCCCTGCGACCTGAGCCACTGCCAGGCGCTGTTGTGCATGGAGGCCCCACAGAGCAGGGCGTACATGGTAAACTCATGCAAAGAAGCGGTACACAGCAGGGACCCTGTGACCTACAGACCCACAGTGGACCAGCTGCATGGGAGGAACATGAGGAGGAACAGTCAGGGAGGAGTACTCAGGGAGGAGTACACAGGCAGGAGCACTCAAGGAGGAGCACTCAAAGATGACTACTCGGGGGAGCACTTGGAAGAGGAGGACTCATGGAGGAGCACTCAGAGGGAAGCACTTGAGTAGGAGCACTCAGGGAGGAGCACTTGGGGAGGAGCGCTCAAAGATGAACACTCAGGGGAGCACTTGGAAGAGGAGGACTCAGGGAGGAGCACTCATAGGAAAGCACTTGAGTAGGAGCACTTGAGAAGCACTCAAGGAGGAGTATTTAAGGAAGAGCACTCAGGGAGGGGTACTTGAGGATGAACACTCAGGGAGAAGCATTCAAAGAAGAGCACTCAAAAATAAACACTCAGGGGAGCACTTGGAAGAAGAGGACTCTGGGAAGAACACTCAGAGGGAAGCACTTGAGTAGGAACACTTGAGGAGCACTCAGGGAGGAGCACTCGAAGGAAGCCAGGTCCAGAGCCCTGAAGATCACCAAGACCAGAGCTGAGGCTGCAGGCACTAGGCATGGGTATGAAGGCAGAGGAATGCTGCCTTCCTCATCTTTCTTGAGGGAAAACAAAAACCTCATGAGAGCAAACACCCTAGACCCCTGCCTAGGGTTCACGCCTGGGTGACATGACACCTGGGTCACGGGCTCCACAACCAAGCTATGCTAGTAAACAAGCCAAACAAGCCCCCCTTAGGGCCACACCCAACAACCTTCTCTGCCTGGCTGGGGTGACCCGCAGTAAGGAACAGAGAGGCAGGTCAGCGGAAGGTCGCTGGTCAGTGTCCTCACATCAGAAGGTCCTCAGCAAGCCAACACTTGCAGGACCAAGTATACCCCGAGCAGATCCCATATCTGGTTTTACCAGCCACAGAGAACAAAGCCCTAAGGCAGACGTCATCACCTTCTTCCTCATTAAACTAACACGTGCACATTCTTGCCACATTCTGGCCACCGTCCCACATACTGTTACAAAGAGGCGACTGAGGTTGGAGAAACTAAGTCATGTGCCCAGGCTCACATGGCAAGCTCAGCCAAGGAAGGTGCATCCAACTGGCCGCTTGGCCCTGGGAGGAAAGGGACAGGTGGCACTGTCACCCGGCGCCTCACCCGGCGCCTCCCCGAGACACACCGAGACTCACTGTCTTTCCCCTTAGAGGAACCTCCTGGAACCCCGCAGGATGGGGGCTGCCCACCGTCCCCTGGTTCCCTCCAGCCACTCTGCCTCTAGTGAGTGGCCGTGTGGGGGACACCTCTGATCACCCATTACAGACACGCCCTTTGGAGTGGGCTCATTTGTCCCCCATCTTTCAAAGATACATGGGAGGGGGCAGCTCCCTGAAACTGCTGAAGACGCTGGCATAGTCCTTGTCACTGGCAGATGGGACACACCCTTTCCATCCTCAAGCCTTGTAACCTCCATCCCCACCTCAAAGGAGAGGCACCTGAGGCTGGGGCCGGAAGCCTGCCCAAGGGCACCCACGTCTTACCTGTGAAAGGCCTGTGCTGCCCGTGAAGACAGGGATCGATCGCCTCTGCCGCTGTCGCTCAGCGGTCTGTGCCCCCCACCCCCGTGGGCAGAGGATGGGGCAGGAGACATCTGAGCAGCAGATGTTTGTCTGCCCTCAGTTCCGCGGCTGTGCCTTCTGTACCCCTGGGCCACATGAGGTCCTATTCCCTGCCTGTCCCTCCCGCTGGTTTCTGGACCTCACTCCCTCTCTCTGCTTCTTTTTGTCTCTTTCTCTGAAATCCCCTCCCTGCCCCAGCCACGGCCCTTCACCCACTTCTTTCACCTTTGCAAGCACCTGGTCCTCTGCAGCTGCTGTTTCTCTCTCTCTCTCTCTCTCTCTCTCTCTCTCTCTCTCTCTCCTCTCTCTCTCTCTCTCTGTCTGTCTCTGTCTCTCTCCCCCCCTTCCCCTCACCCCAGTAGATGTCGGCCTGTCCAGCAGCCTCAGAACAATCACAAGGGCCTTATCAGGACAGTGGGCGTGGCCATGAGGGTGGGAGCCCAGGAGGAAACCTAAAACCCTTCTCCCTTTTCCAAATGGCCTGTGTCTGATCTGGCTCCTGTCCCCTTCTCCCACCGCTCCAGCTGACAGCCCAGCTGGGTGATGGCTCAGACACTTCTGTGGTTCTCTCAGCCTCCAGAGGGCTTTTAGGAACTGAGACGCCCCTGAGAGGTGTCCTAAGCTGGAGACTGAGGTCCAGGGAGGGTGAGTGGCCCTCTGTAAGCCAAAGAACAGGGAGAGTTGGGCCATCCTGCACGCGCTGTGCCCCAGAGCCTAGGGCCCGGGAGCTCACACGCATTATGCTTTAGTGGGATACCTTGTCCCTGCATCATAGATTTGCACACACGGGCTCAGAGAGGTCACGTGATCGGCGCGGGCTCACTCCCCAGAGAATAACCCCAGGCTGAAGGACTTTGAGGGTTGGTGGCATTCACTCAGAGCAGAGATAGGGCCCCCCAGCACTCATGGATGGCTCCAGAATCACGTAGGGGCTACGGTTCGTGGGGCCCCAGGTGTCTGGAAACCACACAGATGTTCCAGCTGCAGGCCTGGCTCCCAGCCCCAGACAGAATTAGCGCTCAGTCGCTCAGTCGGGGAGAGAGTTTCCTCCCTGGTCCCACGCCCCCATGCCTGGCTCCGTCTGACTCACCAGAAGACTGGCCCCATGTGCTCGCTGCTTGGAGGATACTATGTCTGAGCCTGGAACTCTGAAAATCTGCAGAAGTAAGGAGCTCACACACCCAGATGGCGGTAGACCCCAGGACACCTCTTGTGTCTGGTGGGGGACACAAATGAAGGGAGAGTCCTCAAACACCCGCAGCACTGCCTGCTTCTCCTACCGTATCCGTATCTGTGACTCACTTTAGGATCCCAGTGGCCATTCTTAGAGTGCTGGGTCTTTGACCTACTGCAGTCCTGATGTACCCTCAGGGTGTCCCAGAAGTAATCCTCAGGATTTTCCCCTGCTAGGCATGGGGGGTGCACAGCTGTAATCGCAGCTCGAGAGGCAGAGGCAGGAGGATCATCACATGATTAAGGTCAACCTGGGGCTATATAGTGAGCTCTAGATTAGCCAAGGATGACCTAGTGACACACCTCAAGCACCCACCGTGTTACTGGACAGCATGGGACACTCGTGGCAGCTGCTCATGACGGCACCGGCCTCTCCCACCCTGGGGTCCAGCCTATGGCCTACACTGGACGAACTGCTAAAAGCTGAGGGGACCTTGGTGCCCCTGGAGAGGTGCTTCTGTAGCCCTGGGTTGGCTAAATCCAGGCCTTCTGCAAGAGAGGCAGCACACGCCAGGGATGGGCTAGGAATGGCAGCTAACGGAAGCTGCCTCACACCCACCCTCAGGAGACAGGAGGGTGAGCCTCCAGCTGGGCTCCGCCTTAGCTCCCATCAGAGCCCACTGGGGGGGGGTGAGACCCCCCTCGGGCCAGCCTCTGGAGAGACACTGGCACCCAGGACACCAAGATTCAATACGAGTAACAGTGGCCCTGCTAGGTCCATTTTATTGTAGGCCTACTATGTGCTGGGACACTGTGAGCATGTAGCCAGGCTGTGGGACAGTGGCCATGCCTGTGGCCCCTTTCCAGTTGCAGCCGTTGCTTCAGATTTTCCATCCTTGGCCTCACTTAGTAAATGTCCTTAGAAACAACTTAGCTGGGTGCGGTAGAGTGTAGGCTGTCCAGCGAGACACTGGCTCGAAAAAATTTTTATTTTAAAAAAATAAAGAAAACCCACAAATATGCCTGACTCCTTGGAGTCCCAATGATTTCATAGGCTCTTGTCCAGTTCGATACTATATTTGGGCCAAGTGTCTATTCCTGGCTTAGTGGTGTGGCTCCCGCTGCTTTCACTCTCTGCTGTGTGACCCTAGGCAAGTTACTTTGCCTCTCTGAACTCTGAGTTAATCACTCGTGAAATAAATAATTTTGCAAGAAATGAGGACTTGCAGAGAAAGGGATCCTTGGGGAATCCTCTGAAGCTACAATGTCTTTAGGCCAGTGATGTTCAAGATGAATTTGCCAAGTGCCACACTGGGCTCTGGCTGACTAGAACAGGCATCCCTAGCTGCAGGAACGGACAGGAGTCTGTAAGGGGGAGCTGGCCAGAGGCTCTCTATAGCCCTAATGTGGACTAGCCTGAGCTGACTCTGTAAATTGGGTCCCTGTCCCCCATCCCTCTTAGGTGGCCATGGGCAGGGCAGGGCAGGAAACACTCGTGACAGTGCACAGCAGGAACTCAGCACACAGACCACGGAACAGGCCACTGTGCTGCTAGTCTGCCCTCCATGGGGACAAGGGGAGGCTGGCCAGGCAACCCATCCAGAACCTGCGACTCAGTTTCCCCTTTCAGACATACTACTCGCTTAAGGACAACAGCAGGTGATGGCTCAGCAGGCCAGCCAGCCTCCGTGGCTCTCTGGAGACACGACTAGCTCCTCACCCCACTCCACAGCTGAAAAACTGAGACTCACACAAGCTGACCTTTCTTGGATCCGCCAGCCATGGGTGAGTGGGCAGAATGGGTGCTCCTGCCCTGTGGCTGGCTCCTCCCCTGGGTTTCCCAGGAATATGAAGCATCCCAGCCCTTTGAGGTAAGCTGTGTGACAGGGAGCACGCTGCCTCACATCTCTGGGCCCCGGGCTCTTCCTGTCACTGGGCCGTGGACGGTGGGAAGGGACTTCCCTGTCCCAGCCTGTGTAGCTTTGATGAGTCGAGTGCTGCACGGTTCCGCTGGCTCCTTGTGCCTCAGTGCTCTAGGGGCCTGGGTCCACTCCCCACCCAGTCCTTGCCAGCTGCCTGAGCCGTCCGGTCAAAGCCGGCCCTTGTTGAGCTCAACCATGACCGCCCACCATGCTCCAGAGACCCCTGACTCCTGCGGATCAGGAAGTGAACTTGGAAGGACTCCAGATGGTGGCGGTAAAGGACAAACCTCCATTTGGCACCTTTGGCAGGGATGGGTCAGGAGTCAGAGGTCCTCCTGGGGGCCAGGACGAGCCTCACCCAGATAGGCTCAGGGCCCCAAAAGATGGAGACACTCCAGCCAGGGGACCTTGATCTCGGACTAGGCTCTGAGGAGCAACCGTTCTCCTTCCCCAAATCCCTGCTTCCTCCTCCTTCCTGGAAAACACTAACCAAGCACACATGAGCCAGGGGCCAAACCCAGATGCTGGGACAAGACAGCAGAGCGCAGAACACAACACAGCTACTCATGGGAAGGGGTGTGGGTGGCAGACACCTTAGACGGTGCTAGGCAGAGTAAACACCTCAGAGGCCCGGTTCTGCTGTGTCACGGGGCAAGCCCCACCTCTCTCTGTGCCTCCTCTCCTATACCTGAAGACTAAGAGAGATGGAAACTCCAGGCCCCGCGGACGTCCAGGAGGATGAGGTTGTGCTGAGCGTTTCAAAAGCAAGCCTGACCTCCTGGAGGCGCTGCAGACACGCTGTGCATTTAAGTAGGAGCAGCAGCCGCAGGAACCCACCGTCTAAGGTCTACTGCAGCCTCAGACAGCACATTCAGGGAAGCCGCTCTGAAGAGCTAACATTTGAGGGGAGACATATGCTCAGGGATAGAACGCCATGTCGTAGTAGTGCATTCTGGGAAGTGGGAACAGGAAGTGCAAAGGTCCAGAGGCAGGAGAGGGTCCAGCAGCCCTGTGTACATCCTCCAGTTTCCTAGGAAAAAAAAAAGGTGTGCATCCACCTTTTCTAGGAAAATAGTCCACGTGAGCACCTCTCGGCTGCCACCCTCCAGGCCAGTGCTGTGGGTGAGATGGCCCAGTGCCTACTCTCAGAGACAAACAGCGTGGTCAGAGTCCTAAGTGCCCAAAGTTCAGACCTCCGGCCAAAAGGCATCTCTGGCTCTGCTATCAGGGAGGGGCTGGCCGAAGCCTCGGCTCCTTCCTGTTGTTCCTTAGTTCGCGGCCACTAAGTCTGCTGCAATTCACCACGCCGCGAGCTCTGCATCTCTGTCACAGTGCAAGGAAGAGCAAGAGAGGGTGCAGAGTCGTGCCCACCTCCCCTGTCATGGGAAGGTGTGGGGGATCTGAAAAATGCCTGTCCCCGCTGGTCACTGTGAGTCCTGGCTCTGCACAAAGGGAGGGGCTAGAGGCTGGGGACAAGGTGAAGTGGCTGAGGGAGATGACATTTTGACCTGAAATCTGGAGGGATGGCACAAATTGTCTGCCAGATGGGTGATGCTGTGTACTGGTCACAGAGGCCTGGTGACAAGTGGTTAAAGTGAGAGGAGATGGCGGGAGACACCCGCAACACCCCAAGAGGCCTGCAGCTGTACTGCATCACCTGGCAGTAAGGAGCCCTGGGATATGGCAAACAGAAGGCGTCTATCTTTCCAAAAAGACAGACCTGGGTGGATGACACAGGGTCTACACTAGAAGAGAGGAAGCTGCAGGGGAAACTGAGGCACTGAGTAGAAATGACTCTGGCCTGAAAGACTGCAGCTCCAAGAAGGGCCAGCAGTAGGACTGGGATGCGGGCAGCCTGACTCTTAGGACCTACACCGTCCGTGACAGCACCTGTCTGCTTGCCGGGAACATAGCATGAAGGTCCTGGAGGCCACAGGTCTCCAGGGAAACCAGGACTGTGTGGCACTCGGGACTGCCTTTCCAATGGGAAAGACGAAAAACCTGTTCTTCCATCCAGGAAGCTGGGAATTGGAAGTGATTAAGAGCCAGTGGTCTGTGTTATCTGTTGGGCCAGGCCATAATACTCCAAATGACCTCTACGCTGTCTGTGTGACAGACCAGGCCGGACTCTTAGGCCCTTAAGCTAGTACAGTTCTACAACCCATCTTCTTGGAAGAAATGACACTACCCTGAGTTGAGTTTCAATGCAATTATGTTTCCTTGTGCACTGGGGACTGCATTACACCAGGAAACTCCCCCCCCCCCACACACACCCCAAATTACACTGGACTTAAATGTACCAGAGATAAACCGCCTGTTACGAGGCTGCCCGGCGTCTGATCCAGGTTGATGAAGTCAATCTGCACTGGGGTTTAATCCCCTGCCTGACCCCTGTGGCAATCCTCTCGTCCACTAACCAGGTTCTGTGGCTCATCTGCTGGTTGCTGCCCTGTTCCCAGATCGGCCTTGGTCTGTCTGCCATCACAGCAGGCCTCCAGTACCTCAGGAACTTCCAGTGAACTCCCCAACTTACCCATCTCTTCACGAAACTATCTCCAGACCGGCCCAAGGCATGCGGGGGACTTCGGGAACCTATACAGCCCAGGGGAACTGGAGAGGACCAGGGCCCTGACCAGCCCCAGGCACCCAGCCTGTGACAATCCCATGGCCCTGACCCAGGCATTGATGAATGGCTTGTTGATGCTGCCAGGATGGTGGAACGTGAGGACCCACCCTGTTCCCAGGCCCTGGGGAGGAGGGACAGGGGCAGTCTGCTCCGCCACCATCCGTCCCATTGACGCTGTTACCTCTTCAGAGGCAAAGCCCACGCCATGACCCGGGAAGGGGTCTAGCCAAGGAAATGGCCCCTTTGCCCTGCCCTGCCACCGTCAGAGGACAAGATGTTGGCTGGGGACCAAGGAAAATCCAAGACTCGAGAGTCATTGTCAGAGAGCTTTGGGGTGAAAGTCTGCCACTTCATGTTGGGGAAGAAGGGGGTCATCGGGCTCAGTGCCGTGAGGTTTAGCTTCATTTGACGGCAGCAAATCTGACCCAGGGCTGGGGGTGCACTACAGCTGTCGGAGTGTTTGTCAGCTGTGTTCGAACCCCGGATCCTATCTGCAGCACCTCATAAACCACAGTTGGTATTTCAAGCTTGTAATTCTCGCCTTCTGGAGAAGAGAATCATGTCTCAAAAAGTACACACACACACACACACACACACACACACAGAGAGAGAGAGAGAGAGAGAGAGAGAGAGAGAGAGAGAGAGAGAACGAGCAAACCTTATCTAGCTGTAACCTGACCTTCAGTCACTGTTATTCCGTGTCATAGGACCCGAGGCCCACATCTGCAGACTGGGTGTACTTAGGACCTCGTGAACCTCACACACAGAGAGCATTATGTCACCTGTCCCGTGCAAGAACTGAAGGGTCATCTTAGGGCATGGGATTCACTGTCTGAAGGAGGAATGTCCCTGCAGGTCACCCCACCTTTGTAACAACAGGTCAGTCCAACGCACACACCCTTTGGCCAGTAATTTGCAGAGAGGCGCTCCGGGGCGGGTGGACAGTCCCCAGTCAGCAGAGCTTCTAGTAAGACTCCTGAGTCACAGGGAACTCTTCCCGTTTCCTAACTGAACTTGAGTGGCCTGCTTCAGGCCCCGGAGCCGCCCGGAACACCCGGTCACCTCCCTGTCCTGGCAATGCCCGCTTCCCCCGCTTTTGACCTCAGTCAACACTTTCTCCGCATCCTTCCTAACCCCCGGCCAGCTGGCCCACCCTGAGCCCTCGGGATGCAGGGCGAGGGTGAGGTGCCGGGTGCGTGTGACAGGTTTACCCGTTTGTCTCTTTGCTTGGGTTCTGCTTTGGTTCAGAAGAGGCTGAGAGGTCAGAGGGAAAGTCTGTGTCTGAGGAACATAAATTACAAGCAAGCGTGAGAGGAGGAAGAGACCTGGAAGGAACAGACCTCGAGCCAGGGCTGGCTGAGAAGGAAGCAGCCCAGACGATGGTGCTGGAACTGCTCCCAGGCTCCTGGTGGGGGAGAAGGTGCCAGCTTCCAGGTCACATGGGCCTGGCTCCGAACAGTCCAACCACAGTGAGGCGGATTCCTGCTGGGCTACGGGACAGGGTTCCTGGGGACCTAGCCACACCCGGTCTGTGGTGTCTCAGGAAAGACTGACCATGCAGAATTGGTAATAGGGTTCCAAACAGGAGCTCAGCCAAGGCATTTCCCGTGGGTATACCAGGGAAGATTAACTGTTCATATATCCCTGCTGGATATATGTGCTCGAAAACTAAAATAAATAGACAATTCCCAAGGGACACTATTGAGTCCCTGCTCTGGTGAGGAATAGGCCTGGGCCTACCCTGTGATCCCTACACACCTTGTTTATTGATATGGTTTACCACACAAACTCAACAAGGCTTGGGGCTTCCACGTAGCATCCCTGCTTGCCACAGATTGTCCCGAGTTACACCTGCTATCTCTGTGCCCACAGTGTGTCTGTCCTTCCTTCCCACAGTGCCCAGGTTGGGTCTCTCTAGCCTCAGTTTCCAGCCAAGCCATTATGTTCCAGTGACAACCCAGGAGCCTGACACTGTTGTGAGAACTGCTCACAGAGGCAGCCGTGTCCTGGTCAGGAGATGCTCAGGACCCTCGTGGTGGTCGGCTCGGCACAGAAATAGCTCCCACTTGCCTCTCTACTCTTACTGTAATGGCCAGACCGTGGCTCCCGGGGGAGCAGAGGAATCCCCGCCCTTCAGAATCAGCTGTAGCCCACCTGAGCCACACACACACTGTGGGCCCTGGGCACGTGACCTGGCCTCTCTGAACCGAAGCTTATCTCATCCACAGACCAGGGAGGAGTCCAGCTGGGCCCCGGCACAGGTGAGCCCACATCTGGCTCAAGTCAGGTGAACTTCCTTTAGAAAGATCACAAACCCCGCACAGCCAGCGGACTTGTGGACAGGCCCACTGCAACATGAAAATGCAGCCCCTCGTCCCTAAGACATCATGGTACTCGGGACAGCGGCTTGCAGAACCGTAAGTGTACCTCCACCTAGGTCACTGTCCTCGAGGCTGGCCTGCCCTCGATTCCAGGGAAGCGGAGGGCCAGCTCTCCCTGCCTCAGGCTGCCCTGCGGGGCCTGGTGGGACTGGAGGAGGCACCAGGAAGGTAAAAGAGGTGGGGGCGAGAGGGTGGGCAGGCAACACCCTGGTAGGGACAGAAAGATGGAGGGGCAGAAGAAGTAATGGAGAAAGCTCGGGGAAGGAGAGAGACAGCGGAGGGAGGGGGCTAAGGGGTAGGCTATAAGATCAGATAAAAGAGCCAAGACCTGGACCCCCAGCAGGAGCAGCCCAGGCTCTGCTCTGCACCTGAGAAGCCCCTGTGCCGAGCAGAGGAGCACCCCACAGGGCTCACCCAGGGCCTCAGGTGACCTCACCGAAAGGCTGAGGTTTGTTTTTTATCCACTGACTTACGAAATGCTGGAGACAGACCCCTGGGCCTTCTGCACGCCCGGCAAGAGCTCTGCCCTGACCTGCAGCCCTGTTCAGAAAGAGGCATTACTCAACAGAAAGCTGTTTGGCGACAAAGTGGGGGAAGGTGGTTGGGAAAGTCCTGGCAGCGACCAGAAGGATTAAGACATCTCAGGCCACTTTCTGGACTGAGCGTGGGGTCACTGACTTCTCTAGAAACTTCTATCACCGTAGGAAGTGAGCAGTGAGGAGAGCCAGCGTGCTCCTGAGAGCTTCACAGAGAGCTTGGGTCTCCAGACCGCTGTGGGAAAGAGACAGCTGACCTGTGCTGAGACATCAGCTTGGCCCACAGGAAGCTGCCAGATGCCCATCCCAGCTGTCCGGAGGATGCGGAACCAGACAGAGGAATGAGCCCCGTGGAAGCCTCGCAAGGACTCTTCCCCTGTAACAGGGAAAAGAACCAAGTAGAGGTGGTCCAAAGTCCCAGACTTGTCCACGAAGATGACGGAGGCCCGAGAGTTTGCTGCGCACGCTCAAAACAGAACATTTGCTATTGACAAACGTTTCCTGAGAGGCTCTCCACTCCTGACTCAAGTTTGATCTTTTTTAGTTATTACATTTCTGACTATGTGATACAACTCTCTCTAGAAATGTGCAAACAATGTAAAACTATAAAGAGAAGCCCTACTACCCCTCCCACGCCACCCCACTCCCTCGGCCAGGTTTTCAGGGCTTTCTGAAGGCTCTGGGTAGTTACAAAGGATTTTCCTGACTTTCCTCCCACTTTACACCTTCCTTACTCAGCAGCAGACTGGGGGACAGGAGGCATGGCTCATCCTTCTAGATCGCTACATCACGTTTCACTATTGGGTTTATTAACCTCCCATAACCAGTTCTCCCAGGGTAGCTCTTGGCTACCGCTTTCTCTCTGTTATCAGGCTGGGCCCTGGTCTCTGCCTGGTCTCTATGTTACAGTGCTGTAAGCAATCTTGATAAATCTGCCATAATTCTTAGCCTTCCACTCAGTCTCACCAGAGTTTGTTTGTTATTTTAAGTTTCCCTTTGTGTAATCCTTTGCAACCTTTTGTTTGTTTTGTTGGAATGTGGTGTCTGAGATAGCACTCCGGCCTTCCTTATGCCTGTTAGGTAATGCTCTGCCTGCCGCTGAAGGGCTTCTAGAATGAGGAAACACTGCCCTGCTGCTGAAGGGCTTCTAGAACGAGGAAACACTGCCCATTTTCACAGAACCACGCTGTTTTAATTGGTGGAGAGCATCCTCTGATGTCAAACAGTCCTCACCCAGCCCAGCTGCACCTGCAGCCCAGTCACGGAAATGTCTGCTCTCGCTCTGGTTGTGAGAGCTAGTCCTGCTTCTAGCCTCGGTTTCCACCTCTACCTGCTGGTCTGGGGCTTCCACGGTGAGCGGGCACCAGGAGCTCTGGCTAGATCTCTGTAGTGCACTGGCCGGATCTCTAGGCAACCCTATGAGTGTAGCCGGATGGCAGGCGGTTCAGAGGAGCGAGCGAGAGGGGCAGGCTCTGCAGAGAGCACGTGCCCAGTGCCATCTAGGAGCCTGAGGCTGGAGCCTGAGTGCACAGGGGAGAGGGTGGCCTGGGAGTGACCTGGTGTGCTGACGACCCCTAGCAGTCGCCATCTTGAAGTTGCATTTCTGGTTTTTTTTTTTTTCCTTTGGGTCTCAAATAAAATGGCGAAAGCCCCGGGTGTGGGGTAGTGGGAGGGAGAAGCCACTTCCCAAACCCTTCAAGAAGGATCCGGAAGAATCTGGCAGCCTGGCCCAGGAGGCAGCCCCTGGCAAGCCGCAGTGCCAGCCTGCCCCGGGGCTGGAGACCTGTTCTTTGGACCACTCAACTCCCTACAGGCCCTAAATGGCCGACAGAGGAACCTTTGTCCCCTCTCTGGTTCCTCCCCTCCTGCCAAGAGTCTTGGCTGTGGCTTCTCTGCTGGTTCAGGTTTCAAAGGCCTCTGGGGGTCTGTAGCCAGGAATGAAAACCCTTGAAACTCTGGACCCTACTGCCGGACCCTGAAGCTCCTCCCCACTCCTCCCTAACCCTCCTCAGGCTCTTCCCCACTCCTTCCTAGTCCTCCTCAGGCTCCTCCTCACCCCTCATTTGACCTCCTTGGCCCCGGTGACCTCCTCAGGAGAGAAAACTGAAGGTCAGGCTCCTTGGTCACCAACACATAACTGAAAGATGGAGGAGCCAGGGACAGAGCCCCTGAGGTATTCGTGCTGAGGAGATAACAGCCAGTCCCAGCGCTGGAGCCCGGCCTCCAGGCTAAAGGCCAGTTCTGCTGTGCAGCCCCTAGGAGAACTGGATGCTTGGATTGTGTGTCAGTGTCCCCAAATGACGCGGTGATAGTGCATCCTTCACGGGGTGAGTATTAGGATGGGAGGAAAGGAAAACGAATCCCAGAGCAGCTGTGCCCGCCGTAGAGCCCAGTGCGTGGCCTGTGGCGGGACCCAGCCCACGCCCAGGATGGAGCCCAGCAAATCCACAAGCACTGGTGTTGCTGCACTGGGTGGTCTGCACACCTGCACGTGTGCTTGAGCAGGACACCGCGTTCCTTCTGCTATCACCTTTCACCTCGTCTCCTTGTGACGGAGGTCCCGTGCTGAATCGGAATCTCACTGGTGTGGACAGTCTGGCCCTCCAGTGCACTCTCAGGACCCTCCTGCCTCCCGCACCCCGTGATGACGTCACGGGCATGCGCATCCGTGCCCCGCTGCCCACGTGGCTGTTGGGTATTCCGATTACCCTTGTTTCCAGAGGGAGCATTCTTACCCACTGAGCCCCGACACTGTTACTACTGAACAGGATTATGATCCACACCATTCTGAGCCTTGGCTAAGAGTGAGCACCAAAAGCCTCTTCTCCTGACCACCGAAAGGAGTTATGAGCAACAGAAAATACCCTAAGATGTCCTCCTCTCTCACACACAGAGCTGGAAGAGTGTGATGCTGGCCTGGAATACAACATTTAGGGGAGAAGGGTGTCCCGGAACTCTCTAATCAAACATAACGATTTCCCGGATTTTTTTAGAGGAAAAAAATCACAATGGAAAAAGTACCCACTTTTAAAGTCTCATGGTAACGACCCTGACTGAGAGACGCACCCTCAACACATCAAGACCACCCCAACCCCCATCTTTGTCTTTACCTCTGCGGTGATCCACGATGGCTGTCTGAGCCACAGTCCTCAGCACAACTTCTAAGAATATTCTTCCACTTGCTTATATCTCCTATCAGGCCCCCCCAGGCTCTGCAAGGAAGGATTTGTCACACTGTCCAGGAAACTGATCTCAGCCGCCCTGCCACACGTGTGAGATGACAATGGGAGGGGTAACACCTTGGCGACCCCGTGGTTAAGGCTTCAAATTCGACATAGACCGTGTGTCTCGGGCAGGCTACTTAACCTCTTTGCCCTACCTCCTCATGGGGGCGGGGGGGGGCAAGAGGAAGAGACCTGTTACATGCTGGGGACTCCCTGGGACCACAGGGGACTCTTCAAGTTTCTTGTGAGCCACTTGAGGGTGACGGGAGACCACCTCAGCCTCCACCTCACCCTAGAGCTCGCCCAGGCCCAGAGGCTTACGGGGCCTGGAGTTATTTTCCGTTCTTTTTTGTTTGTTTTTGGAGGTGGAGTCTCACCCGAGTGGTGCTCAGGTTACCTTGAGTGAACTCCTCATCCTCCTGCCTCAGCCTCCTGAGGGCTGGGATGACATGCATGTACCATCACGCCCAGCCAAAGAGCCGCATTTGTTTGAAGCGCACGGATATGTGCTGAGGACTGCAGGCCTGCACATGTCCTCAAAGTAATGTTATGTGCTCTGAAAATAAACCACCACATGCCCTCACAGTCGTGCCGCTTAAGGTTTGTTCTTCCAGAGAGGGGGGCTTGAGTGACTCCCCAGATCCTGACTGTCCTCTGCTGTTAGGCTTCCTCAATCATTCAGGCCCCGAGGGTCTACTGGGCACCAGGATGTGGTGGCTGCAGTGTGGGGCTGCTGGGCGAGTGTATTGAGGAGGCACAGACATCCCTCCCACAGCCTGGGAGCAGGGTCTCACCACAGCCTAGGGGAGGAACCAGGCAGACCCCTTCCTCTGAGGTCAGCAGGGAGCCTGGGTTTTCCCAGGAGGGAGAAGAGGAGGAAGAGGGGGGTAGGCGGTGGGGGAGGGGGCACCACGACAGACGCAAACACTCCACACTCTGCACCCTTCTCTGGAGAAGCAACCCAGAACCCTAGCCCTGAGGAGCCCGAGATCTGCAGGGGCCTTCGATGATTTCATGCAGCGCCCCAGGGTGCTGTCTTCCCCGGGGTAAAAATCTAGAGCCAGCCACATTCTGCCTTCCCAGCCCCTTCCTATCACCTAATGCCACAGACCCACTGTCCCAGCCTCTGAAAATCTCTCCCTTCTGAAAATCTCTCCCTTTTTTAAAAGGTGGTTCAGTTTGCCCACCACATCCTGTCAAATTGAAACTGTGCCTGTGCTAAGGACCAGTCAATAACAAGGTTACAAGCAGCATGGCCAAGCCAACACTGAAACTAAGCCCTTCTGAGGTAGGCCATCAACAAGGTAGCCAGAGCACTTAAGCACTCAGGGGTAGCACCCTGTGTCCCTGCTGACGTGATTAGCCCAATTCCCACTGGCCCAGACCCAACTTCTTTGAATGGGCTTTGAAAATACAGATAAATAGTTAATTTTTAAATAGATTCTATTTATTTTATTTATATTATATGGGTGCTTTGCCTGCGTGTCTAAGAGAATGTCTGATCTCTGGAACTGGAGTTAACAGACAGTTGTGAGCTGCCATGTGGGTGCTGGAAATTGAACCCGGGTCCTCCGGAAGAACAGCCAGTGCTCTTAACCGCTGAGCCGTTTCTCCAGCCCAATTAATTTTTAAAAGATGATTTGCCCCATCTTTCAAAACCATTATTGCAACCCATTTCTCTGATGGGGAAACTGAGGCTGTCTCACTAGGAGACAGGATCCTGCCTGACTACACTCCCCAGGGAAAGCTAATCGCCTCATCCATTTTCTCCCACACCCCAGAATGACTGAAGCTCCCTTCTCCTCATGCCAGCCCAACTGAAACCCCTTCGCTCCCAGCACCCACTGTCACGCCTGCTAAGGAAGGCAGGGAACTACTGAAGAACCATCTTGGCCCCCAGGCTCTGTCTGAGAGGCTGACCGTGGGTGTCAGTGAAGACAAAAGCAGGCTATGTGTCTAGCTAATCAAGCTCTCGTGAGTTAGAGGAGGGAGGGAGGAAAAGCACCCACCCCACCTGGGCCTCAGTTTCCCTGGCTGTAAAGCAGGACCATGTGCTCCCTCCAAGGCGTCCCATCCACGTGTGCCAGAAAATGACAGTCAGGACTATCCCAAGGTGCAACCTTGTGGGGAGGAAATAGGGTTGGGCAGGATCTGGAGGCCGCTGTCCCTTCAGACAGGATTGAAGAGAGTCAGTCCCCTTTCTCCATGACCCAGATCCTGGGCCTGTCATGAAAGACTGAAACTGTCCACATCCCCTCGAGAGTCTCCTGTGGTTTGGTTTCTTTCCCGTCGACAGGATCCTGTGGTGCCAGCTGGGCCTGTGTGTATGTGGCATGTATACCGCATGTAGCGTGTGGTGGAGCCTCCCTCTGCAGGAGGGAGTCCACAGACGGGCCAGGAAGATCAGGGCACTAACCCGAAGCCCCTCTCTAGCGCGTTCCCGGACCTCCTGAAAACCCGGTTTAGGGCCAAACGACCCAGGACGTAAAGCCCCAGACTTAGAATTACGAACTCGGTTAGCTGTGGTTGTCTGGAACTTTTGAAACTTCACACTTGAGCGCTGAGTTTGGCGAGGGCGGGTATACCCCGCTGGAAAGACGGAGCACGCCCGGCCACCGGGGAAACTGGGTGGGGCCTTCCGGGTCCTGCGGAGCCCTGCAGACTCTCCCGCACCACAGACCCCACAGCCATCTGCCTTCAGCTCCTGATCCCTGCTTCCTTCTCTGCTTCTCGCCCCCTATCCCTGCCAACTTTCCTCTGGGTAACTTAGGGCTGGCTCATGCTGAGCCCAGCTCAAAGGCCGGCTTCCTGTCTGAGGATTCCTTTCCAGGCATTCCTATGAAAGCCATCGCCTCTGCTCCTACAGCCCTCCGCCATCCAGTGTCTCTGGCAGACATTAGTGTGCGTGTGCATTTGACAACATGCTTTTGGTCAAAAAAAAAAAAAAAAGCGCACATGCTGGCCTTGTCAACTGGGTGGATAGTGCTCCCACCCGGGAGTGATGTGCTCCGAGCTTCCCATGGGGAAAGCCTGCCTTCTGACTACTCGGGACGCTCTCTGTCTCCTCACTCAGCTGTCTTCAGGAGGGTCTGACTCCTTCCGAATCCTCTGCAGTGAGCATACAGCAAAGCGGTGTTTAATAGATGCCCAAGCATAGAGACTGTCTCTCAGCTCACCCACAGCCTCCTGACTCATTTTTCCCATCTGATAAATGGGAGTGTGGAGAAGGTCGAGTGGTAAAATGGTCATCTCAGTTGGTATCATCTCCTTCAGGTTTAGGGTTAAGTCTGTTAGTTGAAAGTCTTAAAGGCACCATAATAGCCCCTGACAGCGTGACAAATCATTCCTCCAATTAAAAGGCCGATTCTATTTCCCCTCCTTCTGAATCTGGACTGGACTGCCCAGCGTTAGCCCTCGGAAGGTAGCAGAGGTGATGCTGTGCTGGTGTCAAGAGCCCCTTGTGGCATCGGCCTGTAAGTCCTGCTACTCAGGAGGCTAAGGCAGAAGGATCTCAAGTCCAAGGCCAGCCTGGGTGATTTAGTGAGACCTGCCCCTCAACCCCCGCCCGATCCCCTGTAATAAAGGGAGAAAGAAAGACAAGGACTGAGGCAGAGGTGTGACTCAGAGTTAGTAATTGCCTTGCAAGTAAGATGTCCTAGGATCCATTCCTGGGTGGGGCGGGGCGGGGCGGGGCGGGGAGGCAGGACGAGGATACAACCAATGTGGCCGGTAGCAGACCCGAGAGCTGCATGCTCCTGCACAGAGCGGATAGAACCAAAGATAGAGTCAAAGAAGCCTGGTTGGGCAGCTGGTTCCCACCCTAGCTGGCACATGTGACCTAATTGGCAAACCTGCCAGCAATTTTGGCTACCAGCAGGGAGCTGACACTGGTGCGTCTCGTGCGTGGAAATGATCTGTGCCGGCCCCAGAGAGACTCAACCTAGACAAGGAAGCTGTCTGGGCCCTCGTGTGAGCGAGCTGAGCCCCTTCAGATCCCGCCTAGCCACCCTTGCCCTGGCTCTACACACTGTAATCCTCACCACAGCCCTGTAGGGCCTTATCGCCATCCCTTCCACGGCAGCGCAGTCAACTGCTGTCAGCAGTCCCTTACACGCTAAATCAGGTACCTGAAACCTCCGGCCAAGGTGCAGGCTTCAGACCCTGGTTGGCCACACCCACATCTGTGCTCATTGGTCCATGCTGTGCTTCTCAGAGCCAATCACAAGGAAGAGAAATGGTCCAGCCCTCTCACTGTGGCCCTCAATGATAGACCATCAAAGATGGCCGCATCCTGACCCCCAGAATCGACGCATCTGTTCTTATACAGCGAAAAGTCACTCAATATTCGTGATCAATGAGAAAATTATGGGAACTGCGGAGAGAGGAGGGGGATGGGGGAGGTTGGAGGGATACGATCTTGAAGCTGATCTACTTGCTATCGGCTGGTTAGAGTAACTGCTAACTTGACAAGGCCTGGAATCACCTGGGAAGAGAGCTTTCCGGGGTTGTAAATTTGTTTGAGATTTTTTTCATTACGAGTGCCTGCGTGCGTGCGTGCGTACGTAGTTATGGGTGGTTCTGAGACATCCAGGTGAATGCTGGGAGTCACCCCGGATGCACTCCTAAGTGCTGAGCCATCTCTTCAGCCCTGAGAAGAAAAACTTCCTGAGGGATTGTCTAGGCCAGGCTGGGCTGTGAGCGCATCTGTGGGCCATTGTCCTGACTGTGAATTGATGTAAGAAGACCCGGCCCGCTGCGCTGCGGGAGCCTGCAGGCAGCGAGGACAGCTTTACTGTTTGCTCCTGACTGTGGCTGTGACGTGACTAGGTGCTTCAGGGTCTGCCTTGACTTCTCCTCAGTGATGGACTGTGACCAGAACTGTGTGCTGAACAAACCCTCTCCTCTGCTAAGCGGCTTTTAGTCAGACTGCCATTCAGTTACAAAAAGGAAGCTAGCCCAGCGTGAACTCGCCCCCCTCACACAAGGCACCCGGAGACTCTGTAGACTCTCAGACAAGGTCATACAACAGGGATAGAGCTTTGAACATCTGTCCTTAACCACGACCCTGACACTCACTGAGCACGGACTTCAGGCCAAAGACCACAACATCCTACACAACTCATGAAAGAGGAAGAGATTGAGAGTCAGGAGCAGAGCCCCAGCTTGTCCCACATAGCTCGGCAGGCTCTCCTTGTGTGTTCACTGGCCCTGTCTTCCAGGGGGACACTGAGAGTACCCTCCGCTCTGTGTATCATCTCCCTGACCACACACCTCCTTGCACAAGAAACTACTTCATCACCAGCCTGGGCTGAGATCTCAGAACCTGCATCCCGAGAAGGCGGAAGTGATCTTGGGCCCCGCTGAGTCAGCGATGGGTACTTCCAGCATTTACACAGCACATGAACAGAGGACGCCTGGGCACACACACACACACACCAGAGCTCAGACGCAGGGCGCAGACTGGAGCCAAAGGCTGCTCAGATCTGCCCAAGCACATTTCCAAGCCCATGCTTCCTCGGAGAGGCACATGCTGTGATCCACCCTCTGTGCATGTCAGAGGGCAGCAGGGATGAGCAGGTCAAGGGGCAAGACCGGGGAGCTGACTCCGGGACGGAGCAGCTGGCTCTGGGGCCACTGCCAACTGCTGATTTCTGTTGGGATCTCACTTGAGATCCTTGCTGCAAAATGCCCAGCTTCCAAGAGAGACAAATTGTCTGGTTTCCTACAATTGCCTGGAACTAGAAACAGTGTGGGGGCCTGGAGTCCGAAAGACCACCAAGTGGTTGCCACACACAGGCCCTTGCCCTGCCTCCCCAGGCTGGCTTAGGGCTCCTCTTAGAGGTGGTAGAGAAAGACCCACCTGTGGGAAATATCCCATCAGAAGCCTCTGGAATGTCCCTCAGCAAATCAGTACCCCACTACCTCAGGGAGGCCCCGGGTGGGAAGAGTGCTGCTTTGCTCCGGCTGACACAGAGCAGGTACTAGAAAACGCTTGTTGAGCTAATGAACAAAAGCCTGTGCTTCACGTTGCCCCCTTCCTGAGGGCCTGATGGGCAGGAACTGGGCCTGACTCGCTCTCAGGATTTCCTCACTTCAGCCCATGAGCCCAGCCCGGTCACAGCCTCTGCCAGGACACCTCCACCTCTGCACGGCCAGTGCCTGGGACACTCGTGGTGGACACTTGAACAATGGTCCTGAGCTGACACTTTCCTATGCTGAGTCCTGAGATAGTCCAGTCAAGGACATCCCCACCCTAGCTACACTCCCGCACACACTGGTCTGTATGCACACACATCTGTGTGTGCTCCAATATGCAATGGGACCACTGGACACAAATAAGATTTTGTGAGTTCCAGTTCTTAGACGCTGTGTGACCTTGCACGGGTGTCTTTCTCTCTCTGAGCTCCGCCTTCCCCCACTACAAAGCAGTTGTCCTAACCTGGAGCCTTTTGACACAGTATGTGAGACGGGAGTGTGGATGTGAAACCAGCCCACTCTTATGCAGTGCGGAGTGGCAGGGCTATCCCTGTCTCGATTTTCTGGGAGGGAACAAGAACAGCCATTGTCTGCATTCCAGAAGGATCTACATTTAGAAGTTGAGAACCTGGGAGTCACAGTGAGCGGAGTGGTCAGTCACCACTGTGAAAGTGAATAGAGATGAGAACAGAGCCAAGGAGCCACCATATTTGTGTCAGGGACACTTAGCTATCCGTGAAGGTCCCTTCCTCTGACCCAGACACAGTTGCAGCTGGGCAAGAGCTGCCCAAGCCATAATGCCGAGCTCCGGCATCCTTTACAACACATCAGACTACAAATCCCAGTATTCCTTGGCCCAGCGGGCTAGATCTCACAGGCCAGATGCACAGTAGTTCCCCACCATTCCCAGTGCGCGCCTTCCCACTTTCCCATCTACCACTGAGCCCATGGGGGATTCCACCAGAAGGGAGAGTCGGGCTGCAAGCTGGATCATTGAGTCACTAGGGCGTGGGGAACCCGAGCACTTGGGTAGCTGAGGCAGGAGAATGGCTTGAGCCCAGTTTAGAGACCGCCTGGGAAACATGGTAAGACTCATGAAAAAAAAATTAAAATAAAAGGTCAGAGAGGGAGGGGCAGGGGGAAGGACACGGAAAGAGAAGACTGAAGAACGGCCCGCCTTTTCATGGTTTTCATGTTTGGGATGGTAAGTGTGCTCGGGTCTATTTGTTCCAGAAGCCCACCTGTCTTACGCAGCTTGTGCAAGAAACAGCGGGTGAATCAGAACGCCTCTCCTCTGATGGCTCAAGCCCAGCAAACATCTACAGCATTCATCTCTTGAGACCTTGGAGTAGGTCTGTGGTTTGCAGCCCACCCTAGAGCTGTGGAGGCTCTTGGAGGGAGTGGGGGGCTGCCCTTCTGTTTCCCGGAGGAGCAGTGTTGTCATTGGTTCTCAGGTTGCACCTTTCTGTCTGGGTTTTTGTTGTTGTTTTATTTTGCTTTTTGACAAACGGACTCTGTAGCTTCAAGTAACTGCCAAGCCCCCACCCGGGGGTGACGGGGTGAGATGGGACATGCTATGTGTCCCATAGGGCAGGGTTTCACTTCCCCACGCAGCCTTCTGGCCTCAACTGCTGACGCAGGGCACGTGGCTTCACAGAGGTCTGCGGATATTTGCTTAGGAAGGAAAAAGAAACTCAAGTGCACAGCAAAGCATCAGGAGCCTGGAAAGAGGGGAAACAGAAGGACACTCCTGTGCTCCAGGCAGTCGCTCCCGAGTATGAGGGGCGTCGAACCTTCTGAGGAGCCTGTTTAGCACGGAGATGCCCTAGGCTCACCCTCAGACAACCCGATTCCCAAACACTGAAACTTGAAACTCTAAGAAATGCCAGAGGCAGGCGGATTTCTGAGTTCGAGGCCAGCCTGGTCTACAGAGTGAATTCCAGGACAGCCAGGGCTACACAGAGAAACCCTGTCTCAAAAAACCAAATCTAAAAAACAAACAAAGAGAGAGAGAGAGAGAGAGAGAGAGAGAGAGAGAGAGAGAGAGAGAGAGAGAAAGAGAGAGAGAGAGAGAGAGAGAGAGAGAGAGAGAGAGAGAGAGAAAGGAAAAAGGAAAAAGGAAAAAGGAAAAAAGAAAAAAAGAAATGCCATGAGGGCTGGGGAGCTGGGGGTGAGAGAGCTTGCCTGTTAAAGGTGTGAGTGTGTGTGTGTGTGTGTGTGTGTGTGTGTGTGCGCCTCAAACTCCTGCACAGAAAGGGGGAAGATGTGTATATTTGGGGAGCTTGATGGATGGTCAGACTGTAGCAGAAACAGTGGGCTGTTGATTCAGCTACAGACCTGGTCTCATGACAGTAAGGTAGACAGTGACAGAGGAAGACAACCAGTGCCCTGCCCCCCCCCTCTCTCTCTCTCTCACACACACACACACACACACACACACACACACACACAGGTCCAAGCTCAGAGCCTCCCCTGGAACTCTGTGGCTGACAGTCACAATGCCACAGGTGATTGTGGCTCTGGGAAGAAGTTCCACTAATGGGACCTGAGCATTGATAATCTGAAAACCCCATGTTAAGGTCTGGGAAGATGGCGCAGTGGGTGAAGCATTTGCCAAGCCAGCACAAGGACTGGAGTCTGAGCCTCAGCGACTATGTAAAAGCCGGACATGGCAGTGTGCACTTGTGACCCCAGTGCTGGGGAGGCAGAGACAGAGGGATCCCTGGCCACCCAGCCTAGTCAACTCCTTAAGCTAAGGTCACAATAAGAGCAAGGTAGACAGGACCTGAGGAGCGATATGCATGGTCAGTCCCTGGTCTGCACACATATACACACATACACGTGCATGAGAGGTCTGCATGAACACGCACGTGCACGCACATACACATACACACACCCCTACACACATGCACCTGCACATACACTGCACACACACCTGCACACACATACATGCACACATGCATGCATACACACATGCACACACATGCATGTACACACACATGCACACACATACATGCATACACACACCTGTATACATATACCTGCACATACATGCACACCATGTTGGCTTCTATGTGGCTCAGAAGGATGATGGCACAGGAAAGGGCTGAGTACCCTGGCCATGGCTGACATTTGGAGCCCCGTGGATCACCGTCTGTTAAGCCTTGTTGCCAGGCAGGCGCTGTCTCATTTCACCTTTGTGAAAATCCTACTGGGTAGCTCCTGTTCAGAACCCCATCTCACAGATGTGGAAACTGAGGCACAAAAACAGATCTGGAGTTGCAGGGCCCTCTGGAGTCTGTGGTGGTCTATCTAAAAGGACTCAGGTTTGTAACCTGCAAACTGGGGGTGTTACTAGAACTCTCATCATGAGGCATGGTAAAGAGTCTAGAAAGCCACCTCAAGATGTCATTTGTAATCAAACATCTAAGAGGCAGGACACAGGCCAGTCTCCCAGCCCATTCTGCGGATGCTACAACTGGGGCCAGCTTCTCCGTGGACAGCTCTTAGGGGATGGAGGACACGGGGGACACAACACTGAGCTGTGCCTCAGGGAGCCCCAGGTTGCTAGGAAACAGATTAGATGACTGACAGATTATATGACCATGTGGGAGCCACTGTGTGGGGATGCAGAGACCTCTCCACTGGGTTGAGGTCGATAGAACCCGTATGGGGTTCATCTACTCCTCAAAGAGCTGGGGTAGTCCAGAGCCACCTGCCCCTGGCTCTCAGATGACACCCCTGAGTGCTGAGCCAGCCCCTTCCACAGCCTGAGTGAATCGTGAACCAGGCACGCACCCGGCAGCAGCAAGGCACTGAGAGACAAGCCAGCCTTACCCTTGACAGAAGCCAGAACCACAGATCCCCTCGGAAAGGGGAAGGAGGGAGAGATAAAGGGAAATCGGGACTTTCTTAAGACACAGCAAACATAAGACCTCCTCCGCCACTTCCTCACTGTGTGACCTCAGATCTGTGGCCTGCCCTCTCTGAGCCGCATAACTATCAAAACTCTCAAGTAGCCGCTCTAGGGTTGCTGTTGGTGGTGATTATCCGTGCCAGGCTCCCTAGTCTTAAATGCCTTAGGATAGAAGCAGAAGGAGAGTCAAGCTTTCAACAGACAGAGTAAAAAGGGTCTTCCATATGCAAAGAGCTTTTAGATATAAAAAAAACATAAACATGAAGGGGGAACAGATTTACACAGAAGACTCAGAGATAGCAAGGGAAGCACAGACCAACTATATCAGCATCAATAATGACAGAGGCCACCGGGGAGATGACTCACTGGGTGAAAGATGACTTGTTCTGCAAGTGTGAGAGAGTTCAAGTACCCAGAACCCACATCAAAATCTACATGGTACATACTTGTAATTCCAGTGCTGAGGAAACAGAGGCAGGAAGATCCAGGGCTCGCTAGCGAGCCAGTTTAATCTAGTCAGTGAGTTCAGGGTCCCAGCGAGAGACCCCGCCTCACCATATAAAGGGCTACAAGTGGAGGTGTCTCAGGCAGGAGGCAGGCAGCCCTAGTGTTGTGCGGGGACCGAGGGGCTTCAGGGCTTTGCACCCCTATGCTGTGCCATGAGCAGCATCGGCAGGGTCATGGAAACTGCCATGACCAGACCATGACCAGACCATGACCAGAGAACTCATATCGCTTTATAAAGGACAACGAGGGGCTGGAGCGATGGCTCGGTGGTTAAGAGTACCAGATGTCCTTCCGGAAGACCCAGGTTCAATTCCCAGCATCGACATGGTGGTTCCGCCAGCATCTGTACCACCAACTGTGTTGATCCCCTTGTGTCTGGGACCTGCACCCACGCGTGCAGACCCACACAGATACTGGCATGTGTATATGTAATTAAAAATAAGATAATTTTTTGAAACATGGTTTCTCCATGTAGCCCTGGCTGTCCTGGAACTCATTCTGTAGACCAGGCTGGCCTTGAGCTCACAGAGATTCTCCTGCCTCTGCCTCCCTCTGGGTCTATGAGAGACCTTGACAAGGCTTATGATAGTCAGAGAGTGACAGAAAACAGGCATCCCATGGTCTCCATCTGCCTGCACATCTGGATATCACACAGCACGCCACACACCCAGTGGCATGGAGTCGCCTGTGGAAATGTACCCACAGGACCAATACACATAGCAAAACTATCCCACGAAGTGTTCGTGACAGCGCTGGACACTCGTAATAAAAAACAAATTAAAAAAAAAAAAAGTGGGGATGCAGTTGCATGCCCCGAGACAGCCTTTGCCAGCAGCCACTGAACTGCCCGCGGGGAGCACGGAGAGCCTGAAGGAGTTGGTCTGTGGCTAGGCACAAGTCGACTTCAAGCTGGGTTCGGGGGGAAATCCGCCCTCACCGATGACCTGCGATGGCCACGCTGGTTTTCACAAGCACCGGCGTCGCTCTTCAGGTCTGATTCTACACTAGAAACTTTTCCTTTGACACACACTGGAGAGGAGCTCCGACCCTGCCCGCGCGCGCCCCATCCCGCCCTCTGCAGGACTCGGAGCCAAATGCTGTACCTTCTCTCTCCAGTCTCCCCCTGCGGCTTCAGGGTGTGGGGACTCGCGCCCTGGCCTCTTTCTCCTGGTCACGCAGTTGTTCTGGTAGTGGCTGTTTCCTTGGAAGCATTTCTTCCATTCACGGACGACTTCATCTGAGCCCCGCGGAGCACAACCTTCAGCAACATCCTCTGTCTGGTGTTCTGTGTGGGACACGGACAGAACTCAGCCTGAGAAACAGCTGGAGCTGGAGCGGGGAGCGGAGGGGAGGGGCAGGAAGCAGCCCGGGGTTGGGCGGGGGCGCCAGCTGTGTAGAGTGGGGGCCCAGCTAGAGGAGTCTGTGCCTGCCAGCCAGGCTGGGCTCCTGGGTGGTAGCGGCCCACTAGGGATGACCCGCCCCTTGGCTGGGAGCACAGCTGGAGCCGCAAATGGGCTGCTGGGGAAGTAACTCTTGACCAACCTGAAGACCCACCCGCAGCTGGTTATCTCTGCCCGCTCTAGGGACAGTAGCAAGCCCTGTGCCTCTTGCCTGCTGTTCCCTACCTCTGAGTGCTATGCCTGCCCCTGCTGTGGCCAGAGGGCTTTTTTGTGGCTGATTCCTCACCCAGTGAAGAAGCTTCCCTGGGTGAGGACAGACTGCTCTTCCTACATCACAGCAAGCTCCGACAGGGCTACCACGCTGTCCTGCCTGCTGCGCCTCTCTTGCTTGGACTGGGAACTCCTTGGGCAGCTTTCTTCCCTGGTCTGTCCCCATCACCTGATGTAGTGCCTAGTTTATTGGCTACATCATCACCAACAGCAACAGAATTATTGAATTAGCTAAGAACCAGGCAGGGTACTGGGCACTCAGTACATAATCTTCACAGTGCTAGGCACTTGGTACTAGATCCTCCTTACAGCAGTGGTGGTGGACAGGTATTTTTATTACCCTTGTTGATTGGTAAGGATATTGGGGCACAGAAGGGTTAAGTTTCTTGCCCAGCACTACCCAGCAAGTAGATGGCAGAGCTGGAGGCCAACCAGGCTAGATCCCAGTCCCTGGCCTCCAGAAGAAAGGCATTATGGTCCTTGACGTGTGTGACCCACCCGTAGTGAGTGCTTCGGGTGAGAGGGTCAGGCATCACCATGTCTGCTGCAACAGGGCTGGAAGCGTAGCTCACCCATGGCAGACGGAGACGCCAAGGCCGTGGACCGGATCTGTGCCCAGGCAGCCGGCTCGGGCTCACGGCTGAGACCAAGCTGAGGTCTGTCGAGGTTGGAAACCCTGCTGCCTAAAATGACTTACAGGTGAGAAAGAAGAAGGGAAGGAAGCAGAGGCAAGGCAATGGAGAAGGGGAGAAGAGAGAAAAGGGAGGGGAAGAAAGGGGAGAAAGCTGGCGGTGGTGGCGCACGCCTTTAATCCCAGCACTCTGGGAGGCAGAGGCAGGCAGATTTCTGAGTTCGAGGCCAGCCTGGTCTACAGAGTGAGTTCCAGGACAGCCAGGGCTACACAGAGAAACCACCCTGTCTCGAAAAAAGAAAGAAAGAAAGAAAGAAAGAAAAGAAAAGAAAAGAAAAGAAAAGGGGAGGAGAGAGAAGAGGGAAGGGGAGGGGGAAGAAAGGGGGGAGAAAAAAGAAGAGGGGGAGGGGAGGGGAAGGAAGGAGGAGGAGAGAGAATGGAGGGGGGAAGGAAGATAAAGAGATGAGGATAAAAACAAGAGAAGAATGGAGGGAGGATAAAAAGGCGGAGAGGGGGAGGGGAGGAGAGACAAAGGTTCCTTCTCAGCCCAGCCTCAAAGACAATTGAACCGCATCTCTCACCACCTGTCTTTGTCTTTGCAGCTATAGTAGGACACCCAAAACTATGTCAGTTCACTAGCTGGGTTCTGGAGGTGGGAAGCAGCCCGGAAGCTGGGTCTGTCTAGTGGGCTTCCTGCTGCCTGTGGTAGGAAGCAGGAGGTGAAGCCACACAGGAGCAGGGAGGAGACGGCTGAGCTCTGCCTGTCAGCCTGTCAGCAGCAATGGCCGTAGTCGGCCAAACACTTAAGACAGAATCATCCCTCAAACGCCCCACCCTCCTTACTGTATCACGGGGACAAAGTTCCCAGCAGCTACACAATGGGGACAGTTCAAGCCACCAGGCTGCCTGACCCCTCAGAGCGCTATGTGCCATTCTCAGTCAGTGACATTAGCACACAGAAGGCAGAGCTGCCCTGACCTCGCCATTTCCCAGATGACTGCTTGAACCAGAGCCATTAAGTCATTTCCCCAGGGCCACACAGTATCCTGGAGGACCAGCCTGTCTGAGCCCACATCTCTCCCTTCCCCTCTGCTGGTTCAAAAGAGCAGACCACATACTTCCAATGCACACAATGTATACATTGTAAACAATTGTATGCAATGACACAGAATATACACCGCCATTCTGGAAGGGAAAAAAGGCAGTGAGGAAACACTAGACCAGAGGGAGACCAAACTCCAAATCCTGTAGTTCTACATGCAATGTCAAAGAGTTTAGATGGCCCTGCCCTTCAGGTCTCTCTTGCTGCCACACACTTCATTCTCTTGTGCTGTTTCCACGCCCTGTCTGCAGCATCTCCAACACCTCTGGGTCTTCAATGTAACCTTCAACATCACCTTCACAAAATGGCCTCTCTTGGCCTCCATGCCGGACACCCAGACACACAGCCTTTACACAATGCCTTTGCTCCCGCATCCTCCATGGCTCTAAAGTCAGAACCACATACATGTCTGATGCTGCCTTCTTGGGATGGAGCCTGGGCCTGTCTCTGAGTTACATTTTCAAAAGCTTTGATTTGTGGATGTAAGATTCCTTAGGAACGGCGGCTGGGTGGGGTCTCGCCCTGAGAGCACCAATCCCTTTAGTCCACTTAGTCTTTAAACGACTCACCCCCTTGAGCACAGGACTTGGCTCCAATATTATACTCTGCTGTTCTTCTCATCTAACTATAGGCTTCGGATTTCTTTTCGCCCTGCTTGCTCTTTTTCGTTGTAACACACTGGGATCACTGATAACCACAAGACACAGTCACTACGAGGCTGTCTCAAAATCTCTGCCAATGAAATAACTCCAAAAGTCTCCTGGCAGAGTCTTAGGATAAGAGCGAAAACAAACAAACAAAAATAAAAACAACAAAAACAAAAAACAAACAAAAATAAACCACATATTCTTTGCCAAAATACCCCAAGAATGATCTCTTACCCCACAGCTGATATCACTCCCCTCTAAAACCTCTGGAGCTGGGACTCCTCAGTGCGCTCAATGCTATGATACGATATGGCCCGTTAAGTACTGCTTATAGTTTTCAACCACTTTCTTAGTCCAAAGTCCCAAACTTTTCCACATTCCCCAAAGCCCACTCGGTCAGGCCTGTCACGGAAACAGTTCACTCCTTGGTATCACCTCAGTCTCAGTTACGTTCTAGCTGTGTGAAGAAACAGCATGACCAAGGTGACTTAGAAGAGAAAACATTTAATTTGGGGCGGGGCCAGGGGGGTGTCACAGTTCCTGGGGAGGTGTCACAGTCCCGGGGGTGTCACAGTCCTGGGGGTGTCACAGTTCCTGGGGGGGGGGGGAGTGTCACAGTTCCTGGGAGAGCAAGGCCTTCCTGAGGGAGCGGAGTCGGGGCTGGAAGCTGGGGAGGTGCCGCAGTGGCAGAGACAGGCGTCTTGCCCTGGTGATGGTCTATCTTCGAGTTAGAAGGAGCACAGAGACTGAAGGCAGTGCCCCCGTGGCACACAGCCACATGTGGTAGAGCTACCTCGGCTTCCCCTGTGTGAAGGATTCCGCAAAAGCCCGGATCGTCCCAGGCCCCGCCCCCAGGAGCCCAGATTGTCCCAGGCCCCGCCCCCAGGAGCCCAGATTGTCCCAGGCCCCGCCCCCAGGAGCCCAGAGCAGAGTCCACCGGCTGGGGCGGACCCTAAAAGCTATTTAACAATGGAAATCATGAGCAAACTGAGGCCAGGACACAGGAGGAAGTGGCAAAATCAAGTTAATCCACGTCTGATTCAGTGTCTACTGTTAGTCAGCTTCTATTCACATCCTCAAAACCAGAAGGATGCAAAATCACAAAGACACAGTGAATAATTTTTTTAAAGATTGATTGATTGATTGTATGTAAGTTCACTGTAGCTGTCTTCAGATACCCCAGAAGAGGGCGTCAGATTTCATTACGGATGGCTGTGAGCCTCCGTGTAGTTACTGGGGAATTGAACTCAGGACCTTCGGAAGAGCAGTCAGTGCTCTTAAGCGCTGAGCCATCTCTCCAGCCCCCCCAGTGCACAATTTAACCCTCATTAGAGCACTGGCATACCCACGCTTTTGAGGCCTTTCCTGTGCGTATGTGAGAACACACCTTTGCTGCTGACGTAAGGGGCGTTTGGAAGTTCTCCTGTGACGTGCGTGCGGTGTGGTTCCCAAATGCCAGCCGCTCCAGAGCCTTCAAAGGCTACAGACAGGCTGTCCTGGCCCCTGGCCTTCTGGTCCCCGCTCAAAACGGGCTTGAGCCAGAGGCTTTTCCGTGTATTTTACAAAGAGGCTGTGTGTAGCATTTATGTGAGTCATTAAAAAGGTTTTTTGTGTTTTTTTTTTTTTAAACTTTGAAAGCATGAAGTATCCTCGTGGCAACGGGCTGCCTTTTCTTATTTTTTGAAAACTGAGCAGACCACTCCTCTTCCTGGCACAGCTGCTTTTCTTGCCTTGGTCAGAGACAGACGGGTCCTTCAGGATGCCAGCTGAGCCCAGGAGAGCACACCCCAGCCAGGCCCCCACCCAGTCCATGTTGACTCTCACCTACCCCACCCAAGATGGCCTCTACATTAAGCGTGCAAGTGGCCTGCTGGAAGAACTGATTTAAAAATGGTCTAGCCATTGAGAAAGCCTGCCCGCAGCAGCACCTTCCTTCCCTTTGGTAGAAACCTGGGAGCTGACGGGGTGAAGCTAGCAGCAGGAAGACCAGAATCCCAATTTAGAGCATGGGTTCAAATCCCACCCCACCACATTGTTAGCTGTGTGACTTAAGCAAATGACTTCACCTCTCTGGGCCTTTGTGGAGGGAATAATAAAAGCAAGTGGGCTGTGGGCTGTACTGACTGCTGGGACGACCCCTGACCTGAGGGACTGACACACTGTTGTGATTATAAAAAGATAAAGGGAAGCTAGGCAGTGGTGGTGCACGCCTTTAATCCCAGCACTTGGGAGACAGAAGCAGGTGGATTTCTGAGTTCAAGGCCAGCCTGGTCTACAGAGTGAGTTCCAGGACAGCCAGGGCTATACAGAGAAACCCTGTCTCAAAACAAAACAAAACAAAACAAAACAAAAATCAAATCAAAACAAAACAAAAAAACAAAAAATAAAAGATAAAGAAAACTAAGATATGCCTATGGGGGTATGGTGAGGTGTGGGAAAGAGGGTGCCTCAGCAGGCATCCCTTCCCCCTGAGGGACCAGCCACACAACAGTAGAGAATAGAATAGAGTTTATTCAGGGCATGGGGAGGGGAGTTAAGAGGGTAGTAGAGGCAGAGAAAGGCAGAGAGAAGGAGAAAGTAAAGAAGTGGAGGCCAGCAGTGACCACGTGGAGAGAGGGGGAAGGGAAGGGGAGAGAAGAGCCCAAGAGGGCAGAGAGAAGCCAGGCCAGGTAACGGTGGGGAGGAGCTTACCTGGCTGTTGCCAAGTAACAGTAGGGAGGAGCATACCTGGCTGTTGCCAGGTAACGGTGGGGAGGAGCTTAGACAGAATGCTAACACACACTGCAGGGATTTCTCAGCAAAGCCCTGGAAGCTAAGAGGCCCCAGATCAAAGGCTGGGTCCTCTGAGGGCCATCTTCCCATAGATGCCTAGCTTCTAACTGTAACCATGAGACATGCTCTGGGGCCCCCTTTTTAACCAGCACTAATTCCAGTTTTCAGGACTCCAACCTTATGACCTACTGATCCCCAAAAGTTCCCCTCATGAGCAACACAAATTTATGCTTGCCTCTCATAAAAACCCTGCCCAACATGATTGCGCTGTGCAGTCTTACAATTGCTTACAGACAGGCATAGGGAGCTTTTTTGGCTTCCTTGGGACTCATGGGAGAGTCAGAACACCCAAGGATTTGGATAGGTGAGGAGCCAGCCCTGTCTAGACCAACACACCCACTGGGGACTGGTGGCACATTCCCATAACCCCCGGCA
Organism: Apodemus sylvaticus; assembly: GCF_947179515.1. Taxonomy (NCBI): domain Eukaryota; kingdom Metazoa; phylum Chordata; class Mammalia; order Rodentia; family Muridae; genus Apodemus; species Apodemus sylvaticus. Next base: position 55,476,079 of record NC_067493.1, on the reverse strand, counting down.
CTCTGGAGACTGAACCTGAAGGATCAGGAGTTCTTGGGTTAACCTGGGCTGCCTGGTGAGGCTCGGTCTTGATACGATCAACTGTACAATCGGTTTTTGCAGGCATACTTGTTTCCAGATAAACTCATTCAAAGAATCCAGGTTCTTAGCTAAGACTACCCCACCTCTGTCTCTGCCTCTCAACACTGGAGTCTCGTGTGCCTGATGCCAGGTACAGCCTTTTATACAGATCCTGGGATTTTGGTTGATTGGTTTGATGGTTGGATGTTTGTGTAGTCATATGAGTGGATCGATGAATGAGTGAATGAATGAGTAGGTGGGTGGATGAATGGATGGTTGGGTGGATAGACAGATAAAGAGGTGGGTGGACAGAGTGGGGTGGTACATGGCTAGTTTTATGTCAGCTTGACACAAGCTAGAGTCATCTGAGAGGAGAGAACCTCAACTGAGAAAACGCCTCCATAAGACCGGGCTGTAGGCAAGTTTGCAGGGCATATCAATGATTGGTATGGGAGGGCCAAGGCCTTTGTGGGTGTGGTGGTCCTGGGTTCTATAAGAAAGCAGGCTGAGCAAGCCATGAGGAGCAAGTCAGTAAGCAGCACCCCTCCATGGCCTGCATCAGCTCCTGCCTCCCGGTTCCTGCCCTGCCTTTGATGAGCTATAATAAGTGAAATAAGTTCTCTCCTCCCTAAGTTGATTTCGTCATGATCTTTATCATAGCAAAAGAAACCGTAACTAAAAGAGTGGATGTATATGGATAGATGGATGTATGGATAGATAGGTAAATGGATGGATGAGTGGGTGGGTGGATAGATGGGTGGGTGAGTGGGTGGATGGGTGGGTGGATAGATGGATGAGTGGATGGATGGATGGATGGGTGAGTGGGTGGGTGGATGGGTGGGTGGATGGGTGGGTGGATGGGTGGGTGGATGAAGGGTGAGTGAGTGGGTGGGTGGATAGATGGATGGGTAGGTGGATGGGTGGGTGGATAGATGGATGAGTGGATGGGTGGGTAGTTGGATGGATAGGTGGTTGGATAGATGGGTGAATGGATGGGTAGTTAGATGGATGGATGGATGGGTGAGTGGTTGGATGGATTAATGTGTGGATGAGTGGGTGGGTGAATGGATGGGTGTATGTATGGATTAATGGGTGGATGAGTAGGTGGGTGAATGGATGGGTGGGTGGGTGAATGGATGGGTGGGTGGGTGAATGGATGGGTGGGTGGGTGAATGGGTGAATGTATGGGTGGATAGATGGATAAGTGGATGGATGGATAGAGGAAATAGATGGGTGGGTGAATGGATGGATGGGTGGATGGATATGGGTAGATGAGTTGGTTGGATGAAGGGTGGGTAGATGGATGGGTGTGTGTATGCATAGGTAATAAGTGGATGGATAGATGGGTTAACAGATAGGTTATGAATGGGTAGATGGTGGATGGGTGGGTGGGCAGAAGGGTAGACAGATGGGTGGATAAACACACTGGTGGTTAGATGGTTGTCTGGGTAAAGGATGAGTAGATAGACAGATGGGTAGATGAATAGGTGGATGGGGTGAATGAACAGATAACTGAGTAGTGGACACATCAGTGACAGCACGGGGCATCTGCCCATGTGGAGATCAGGACATTTCCTGTATGGTCAGCTACAGCCATTCCAGCATTGAGGAGTAAACTCTCGTCAAATACTCCTTGTCACTAGAATGCAAGGAACAAATAAATGCTGCAGACAAGAATGGGCAGCGCCCACTATCACTCTGAGGAGAGAGCACACACCTCCACACCCATGACCTGTGAGATAAGCAGGCTCCCTGCAGAATGTGACCCTGCTGGGGCTTCTCCACTCCAGGGGATTGCGATCTGAGCAGAAAAGAAACAAAACTATCTCTCAAAAGGGATTCTGGGACCTCACTTGGCCAGCTCCTCTGCCTAGAGGAGCCTGTGATTAGCCTGCGTTGTCTCCTCCACACCATAATGATGCACAGCTGGGCCTAGCCCAGCCAGAAAACATAAAACCCAAGCTCTGAAGGAAGGGTCATTAAAGAAGATTCTTTTGTAAACGGCAGCACTGAAGGGGGCAGCCATTGGTCCTTGCCACAGAGGAGGCTGTGAGGCCACGAATCTTCCAGTACTAGCTCAGGCTGTACACTTATACTTCTGGAACATTATTCCGTGGAAGTCACCAGATTCAGGCATGGAGATTCATTTGTGGAGGGCTGGGGTATTACTAGAAGTGGAGTGCTTGCCCCGTGTGATTCCCCGCAGCGACCTCCATCCTACCACAAAAGATTGATTCACGGAGATGTAGTCACAATAGGACCCTATTATCGTATTAGGAAATATTACTAATCTATTATCCGATATACTAGTAATCGCAAAGACTCCAGAAACGCTGTGGTAAATGACAGACATTATAAAATCGCGGCTGCATCGTTGTGTCCCAGATCCATTCCTCTGGGAAATATAAAGTCAGATCTCAAAACCATGCCTGAAATTACCCTGGAGAACTCACACACACTCACACACTCACACACTCATACACACACACACACACACACACAAATTAAAAGTAAGAGCTCTGAAGGATGCATCCAAAAATCGGAAAAGACAATTCATAGTTTTGTAGGACACATTTTCAATTTGTACATCCGTTCAAGGGCTCCTATGGAGACTGTATAAAGGTCTTTCAAAACTCAACAGGGGCGAGGGGAACAGAATAAATAAGCCAACAGCTCAGTTTTCAAGTGGGCAAACACCGGAAGCAGAGGCTGCTGGGAAGACAGAACAAGGGCTCACAGCTCATTAGCATTCGGGCATTCCACGTCACAAGTCACCAGGGAAACGTCAATCAGCTTCGGAATGAGACACCCCCTCAACTTCACTAAGATGCTGCAGCAACAAAAACCGAAGGTGCTTAACTCCTGCTTCCTGTCCAAGTAACCGGAAGATGGTGTGGCCCCTCAGGCAGATAAAAATAAATAATAAACAAAATCAAAACAACAGTGACCCAGCAATTACACTCTTTATGATAAAAGTATATGTCCATCTGAATTACTTAAGATAGCCAAAAGGAAGAAAGAACACAAAATGTCTTATCAATAGATAAATAGACTAAATAGTCATAACGGTGGAGTATTGTTTGAGCATAAAAGGTGAGGAAGTAGTGATGCATGCTACAATATAAACTAACCAGTGAGCCAGGAAATGGATGGTTCTATTTATGTGAAGAGATTGGGTGGGTTTATAGAAAATGAAAGCAGGTTTATGGCTGCCTGGGACTGGGAGAACTTGGGAAAGGACTGCTAATATATACAAGGTTTCTTTCTAAAATAACAGAAATGTAAAATTGATTGCGGTGTTGGTTGTACAATTTTGAGAACTCGATAAAAAACAATTGAATTGTGTACTTTCCTTGGGCAAACTGTGTAATGCATCAATCACCCAACAGTAAAGCTATTATTATACAATGCATGAAGTGCATTGCCTATTACAAAGTATACAGGCAGGGGCTGGAGAGACGGCTCAGCAATTAAGAGTCCTGGGCTGCTCTTCCAAAGGTCCCAAGCTCTGTTCCCAGCACCCACATAGCAGCCCACAGCCATCTGTAACTCCAGAATCTGACGCCCTCTGCTGGCCTCCACAGGCATGCCACCCCTGTGCTTACACACACAGTTCAAAATAAAACAGATTTTAAAGTAAAACATGCAGATGAGCTTATCACACAGTGCCCATAGCCTGGTGAGAATTCTAGAAAGAGACATCCTGAAGTAGGAGACCTGCCCTCGCCACCCCAGATCTGGAGTCTAAGGTACAGCCCTGGTACATTTTTCTTTGAAGCCTTGTAGCTCATTTACATAATCCAGGTACATTTACCTTCTACTTCAAAGTGTGGCCATATTCATTTTAATCTAAAAAATAATGTAACCAGGCAGTGGTGGCGCACACCTTTAATCCCAGCACTTGGGAGACAGAGGCAGGCAAATTTCTGAGTTTGAGACCAGCCTGGTCTACAGAGTGAGTTCCAGGATAGCCAGGGCTACACAGAGAAACCCTGTCTCGAAACAACAACAACAACAACAACAATAATAATAATAATAAATCAGGCTAATGGCATGGCTCAGTGTTTAGAGTGCTTTCTAGATATACACAGGCCAAGAGCTTAGTCCTTAGTACCTTATTGGGTTTTTTTTCACCTTATCATAGTCTTTGTTTTGTTTTTCTCCAAACACATGAATAAAATTGATGGTAGGAGAGAAAAAATGTTTAGTGAAATGAGTAGCAGTCCCCTCTGTGTGATGACAAACGATAAAGCGAAGCAAAAAGTGTACAGAATGGGAGTCGACTAGGGGGTGAGAGAGGAAGCAGATGAGATTTTAATGTAGACACCAGAAGAATAGACGCCCAGAGAGAGGAAACTGGAGGGACTGTGGGAAGAAGGGGCAGCTGCTATCTCAGATCATAGGTTTTCTTCAGCTGAGAGGTGTCCCTCTGCCAAAACCCTCACTAATGTTGCACAACATTAAAAATAAACATGGCTTTTTGCAGCTGGAGACACTGGAGGGAGAACGGGGCCCTCCCTGTCTTTGGGGAGATGGCTTGGCAAAGCCCCCTGGCCAACGCACACAGCCTGATCTCATGCCGCCCCCACCCGATTCCCGAGAGCCTTCCAGAAGCCTCGCTTCCCGCAGGTGTTCAGGGAGCAGATGAAGCCAGAGCCTTCGCAAAGGTTATGGGAGAAAACCATACAGATGCTCAGACCACAGCTGGAGGAGGAGAACACAGTCAGGTGTGAGGGGACGGGGCAGAGTTGGGGAGTATGGCTAAGGCGCTTCTGCTCTGCTTCAAGCTACATGGGCGATCTCAGCGAGGTCAGCTAGCTCTCCAGGCTGCACCTCTGCTGTGATCCTCTGGACTGGACCTGCTGCTTCAGCTCCACCCTCCACAGACCTGCCTGAAGCCCTTCATACTGACTGCCGGAACCCCCGTCCTACCTTCAATAGCCATATACCCCGAAAGCCAATCTTTATGTTGACAAGACGCTCATGCCCTCAACTGACCGCAGCAGATTTCCTCAGAAGGCAGCACGAGCCAGGCATGGCCACGCACACCTGCGATCTCTGCCCGCAGGAGGCTGAGACAGGAGGAGGCCACAGAGTCTAAAGCCAGCCTGGGTAGAGCTCTGAGAAGGTCTACAAACAGAACGCAAGGCAGTATGGGTAGCGCACGGCAGTATGGGAAGCAGATAGCTTCCTAAGCTATCTACTGGGACAAGACTAAAGCGTGCCAGGCTCTGCCTCAGCCTGGTCAGTACCTCTGACCCTCATGATTTGGGCTGTGGTAAAACAGCCACCCATCTCTGCCCTTTGGATGTGGCTACTAGAAATAAGCAGCAGATAAAAACACAAGGACAAGATTTTTAATAAATATGGATGGAATCGCCGCAGGCAGAAGCCGCTCTTTCCTGCTCTCATCCGGTCTTCTGACTCGGGATCTGCCAACGGGTTTTAAACACGTTCTCCGACGCATAACCACGGGGGAGAGCCGGCCTTCAAGCCTTGCTGTGTGTCAGGGGCAGGATGCGACACATGCTGTGCGGACGGTGTGTGTGCACAGGTGCGCACGCTGTGGCGGCAGAGGACATGCGGTTCTCCACCTGATTCCCTGAAAGCGAGTCTGGAGCTAGGCTGGTGGCCAGCAAACTCCGGTGACGCCCATCTTCACTTCTCACAGCGCCGGGGTTACAGGGACCTGTGCAGCCGTGACTGGCGTTTTACACGGCTGCTGGAGCCCAAACTCACGCTTGCTGCGCCCTAATTCTCTAAGCAAGCTCTAGACATTTAGTAAATTGTTCTAAGCCCGTTGTTTATGTTGATGTAGGTGTTTCATGTCTACCTTTTGTTCAAGGAATGTCTGGGTTTTTTTTTCTTGGTTTTTAAGATTCATTTTATTTTTAGTGATGTTTTGTTGAGGTTTGTCTTTTACTGGCTATTGTAATGCTAAGTGCAGGCCCTCAAGACCTGGGCACTGCCCCCAAGTTAATTCTGATTGGTAAATAACGATGCCAACAGCCAATAGTTGGGCAGAAGAGACACACGTGTGTAGGCGGGGTTTAGGTTTCAAGGGCTTTGGGGAGAGAGGACCACAAAGAGAGAGAGAGAAAGAGAGAAGCAGCCATGGGTTAGGAGTCGAGAGCGTGGTCCTGAGGGCTGCCCCATTGGAGTTAAGAGAAGCCCAGATAAAACACTGCAAGCGATAACTCGGGGCTAGCGATAGGAAAGTAGATTCTAACGGCACAGAGGGTAGGCAGCTGCCCAGCGACTGTGCTGCTTAAGGATTACTGTAAATATAAAGGCTATGTGTTTTTTATCCGAGAACTCAATAACCAAAGGTGGGGTAGGAACCCGGGGGTCAGGATTAATGTAATTTCTACTACAATGTTTATATGTATATGCATATGTTTATATGCGCACACAGATGCAGACGCCCTTGGAGACCAGAGGTGTTGGATCTCCTGAGGCTGGAGTTTCTTGTGATTGGGAGCCAAGAACTGAACACAGGTCCTGTGGAAGAGCCCGGCCCCTCTTGCCAGGCCCAGCTTGTTTGTTCGATTGCTTGCTTGCTTGCTTGATTTTTTTTTTCTTTTCAAGTGACAACTGATTCTCTGTTTCACACTGACCTTGAGGGCTGGCTACCTTTCTGACCTTTTTAAAACGTATTTTTATTACCGTTTTACATGAGTGGGTTTCAAGGGAAACGCTAAGTTTGTGACATCACAGAGGAGGTGGCTCTGCGGGATGAGTCACAAGGGTGTTTCTGGGAGGAAAGAAGCCTGAACCACGTTGCCCCAGGAAATTAAAAATAACCCAGGCAAGGGCTTACATGTTCTCGATGTCGTTTGCGAGTTAGCTGAAGAACGGCCTTACAGCAGTCCAGGTCTATTGAGGATTTCTGAGGGCTTATGTAGGCTGTCACTTCAGCAGCAGGGGTAACAGCGAACCACACGGCAGCCACAAGATACGTGTGCAAGAATGTCTAATTACTAGAAAATCATAGACCTGAGACAGCTGCGCTTCACTATGCACTGAGGGTTGCCCAAAGCCCTCATGATGATTTAATAAACCACATCTGTGTGGTGGACTCAGGAAAGCAGCACCCGTGCCAAGACTTGTATCTCCAAGGACTACCAGGATCCAGCCACCCAGCCCAAGCCAGTCATGGCCGGCTCATCCACAAGACAGCACCTCCTCAGTGTCAACAGTGAGTTAAGACTAAGTCTGCAGCACCGACCTCCGTCCAGCCAGGGGTACTCATGATCTGACCTAGTTACTGACTTTCAACAGAGGTCTACACAGAACTTTCAAATGTCCATCCCGGGCCACACCCATGCTCTGATTTAGCCACGCCCACCATCAAGTAAGCCCCACCCTACCCACAACAGGCCACGCCCACCTCGTGCCATAACCACACCCAACTCCAAGCTAGACAGAGGCCAGGCCAGGCCCCAGACACACACAGAGACCACTTAAAGTCGGCTTGCTGTTGGTGACCATGTGGGTGCAACCTGTGAAGTGGAGCAAGCCAGGCAAGGAAAGACAACACACACTCACTTACTTCCGGAATTAAAGCAACCGGTCACATTGAGGTAGAGAAAAACCCCGACAGCCACTGCCCCGGAAGGACCAGGAATGAGAGGCCATTGAAGCAGCGCCAGCTCGGAAAAGAGAAAGAACCTGGCCGTGGTGACAGTAGCTTTAAGATAATGAGTCGTGGGAGGCGGCGGCAGAAGGAACATGAGTTCAAGGTCAGCCAGGGCTACGTGGAGAGTTGGAAGTCAGACTGCACTACACAGAGAGAAGTTGCCTTAAACAAGCAAGCAAGCAAACCAGAGGACTAAGCCACCCACTGACTACAGAATCAAGACTGTAATGTAGCCATTTTATATCGTTTATTTCAAAATAGCTAAAAGGGAAGATTTGGGGGCCCTCACCTCACCACAAAGAGTGATGTGTTCACTTGATTACCTTCATGTGACCATTGTACTATGTTCCTGTAAGGAGACAGCACATTGTACCCATAAATATGTACAGTGGAAATTATCACCATGTGTCTTAGTCAGGTCACAAAATACCCTGACAATACCCTGACAAACAGTGAGGGGAGAAAGGGGCTTAGGTTTTTCTTTGGGGGGGGGGCATTCAAGACAGGGTCTCTCTATATAGCCCTGGTTGTCCTGGAGCTCACTCTGTAGACCAGGCTGGCCTCGAACTCAAAAAATCCACCTATCTCTGCCTCCCAAGTGCTGGGATTAAAGGCATGTGCCACCACTGCCCGGCGGGGCTTAGTTTTGTTGTTGTTTACATTTTATTGATGCATTTGGGATGTGGGGTGGTTTCAAACATGCTACATACAGATGTGGGGGTCAGAGGACAGACAGCTTGCAGGAGTCAATTCTGCCCCTCCATCATGTGGGTTCTGGGCATTGAACTCGGGTCACAGGTAAAGGTAAGTGCCCTCTCACAGGCCTGAGAAAGGGTTTATACCAACCAGTACATCCAGACTGCAGCCCACCACTGAGGGATTCTAAGCAGTCACAGTGGCAGGAATGTTAAGCAGCTGGCACATCTAGAGTCAAGCACAAGGAGAATGGATACATGCACGACAGGGCTCGGGTCTCTATCTCCAGTCTCAAAAATAAATGTATACAGTGTGTGTGTGTGTGTGTGTGTGTGTGTGAACCACATGAGTTCCTGGTGCCCACAGAGGACAAAAGGGGGCAGTGCACTACCTGGAACTGAAGTTCCAGGTGGTTGTGAGTCACAGTGTGAGTGTGGGGATCAAACCAAGTCCCTCTGGATGAACAACCAACTCTCTTAACCGCTGAGCCTCTCTCCAGCCTGCTTCCTCCACTCTCATGCTGAGATCCCCTTCCTAGGGGACGGTCCGCCCACAGTGGACATGTCTTTCCACTTCAATCAGGTTCATCAAGACAACCTTCACTGACGTGTCCAGAGGCCACCGTGACCTAGACAGTCCCTCATTGAGACTCCCTGCCCAAGTGATAAAGCAAAAAGCATCACAGGGCTCAAGAGTTTACATCTCCAACAAACTCCAAAGTGGTTCCATGAGTCAGGACCCAAACTGTACCTGAGCAGCCAGAACCCAAAGGAGATCTCTCAGACATCGCTCCCTCTTCCCAGCATCGCCACACACACAAGTGCTGGGAACAGAAGGTGTCCTAGCAGCCTGTCGCGCTCCACAGCCCCGTGACAATGCCCAGCTCACACGTCCTGAGTTAGCTTGGGTAGGAAAGCATCTAGGTCATGGTTGTCATAAACAGCAAAGCACCCATCCAAGGGCCTGAGTCTGCCACCTGGGGCCAGACAAAAAGCACAGGATAAATGCAACTCAAGATGCACCAGGGGCCTCTGAGCCCTTCTGCGAGGGGTCTTCATATCTAACTAACCACCATCACCCAGGCTCGGTAAGTCTCTTTTAAAATCTGCACTCCCAGGTGTGGCGTGATAGATGGGGTGGGAGCTGGGAGCCGGAGGCCTTCAGAGCAGACTCTTGGGGAAGGAGTTCATGACTGAACAGGGGGAAAGGACAATGGTCTTCTGAATGTTTCAGGAAAGTCAGATAAGAATGGTTCAGGGACTCCTCCCCCCACCGCCATGCTCGCAGAGACCAGGCTAGGCACGAGGATGGTGAACTGAGTAGGGATGAGTGGTGGGGATTGCAGCCAAGAGAAGACCATATGCCCTGTAGGCGGGGCTATTCAGCGCAGCCCCACCTATAGCAGCAATGCTGAATGACCCTGGAGGAGCACCCTTTTGACTTTTAAAATAAGCCATCTAGACACACACAATCACACACACATACATACAAACATGCACACACATACACACAAATGCATAAACACTCACAAACATATACACACACAGACATATACAAACACTTTCATGGACACATACATACTCACACACGAACACATACAAAGACACACACAATCACACACACATACGTGCAAACATGCACACACTCATTTTGGATTTGGTTTTTTTTTTCAAGACAGGGTTTCTCTGTGTAGCCCTGGCTGTCCTGGAACTCACTCTGTAGACCAGGCTGGCCTCGAACTCAGAAATCCACCTGCCTCTGCCTCCCGGAGTGCTGGGATTACAGGCGTGTGCCACCACCACCACCCAGCTGCACACACTCATATATACACTCACAAAATACACACTCACAAACATACACACACAAACACACACACAAGTAAATGAATAAATAAATTTTATGGATGTGTATGGCATCTGTGGTGCACGCTGTATATATGGTGTCTACGGTCCATGCGGTATGTGTGGCGCATTCACTCGAGTGTGTGGGTGTGCACACGCAGACAGCACCAGAGGACATCAGGAGGATCCCTCTCCCACCACCGTTCTCTCACTGGACTGCTTGTTCCTTTAGCTTGGCGCAGAAGGTCCTGGGATCTGCGTGCTTAGGCCCCAGTGCTGGCACGCAGGCAAGCAAGGGCTCTACCCACAGAGCCGCATCCCCATCCTTCAGAATAGAATCTTTACAACATGGTCGCACTCACTCGGCATGGCAGGCATGCCTTTAACCCCAGCTCCTGGGAGGCAGAGGCAGGCAGATCTCTGTGAGTCTGAAGTAAGTTCCAGGCCAGCCAGGCCTATGCAGTTGAGATCCTGTCTCGAGAGGGAAAAACGGAACTCAGACTTACAGGAGGTGGCTCAAATTGTTTTTGAAACCTTCTACCCAAATATGTCTGAGAGCCACATGTGGTGTCCACAGTGCCAGTGCAGGGCCTCCAGATGGGAGACCGGAGGAAGAACTGCCTGAGAATCAAGTTATTCTGCGTTAAGTCCCCGCCCCTCTACTACAGCAGGTATTGAACTGAAAGGAACAATCAGTGTGTTGAAAGCTGGTCCTTAGCATAGTGACATTTAAGAAGTGGAACTTAGTGTGTGGGTACCAGTCACTGGTGTTCTGTTCCCAAGGAGGGCTGGCTCTTTTTCTTTTTTCTGTTTTTTGTTTGTTTGTTTGTTTGTTTTTTGAGACAGGGTTTCTTTGTGTAGCCCTGGCTGTCCTGGAACTCACTCTGTAGACCAGGCTGGCCTTGAACTCAGAAATCTGCCTGCCTCTGCCTCCTGAGTACTGGGATTAAAAGCATGTGCCACCACTGTCTGGCTAGGACTGGTTCTTAATAGTGTTTTGGGGCTAGAGATACTCAGCAGTCAGAACAATAGAAGACCTGATTTCAGTCCCAGGTACACATGGGACTGCTCACAGCTGCCGGCGACTGCAGTTTCAGGGGATCCAGAGCGTTGGCCTTTGAGCACACCTGCACCCACATGATTGTCCATGCACACACGCACACGCACACACACACACTCACACACTCACACACTATTAAAAACAAGATATTTGAAGATTTATTTGCTTTATGTACATGAGTACACTGTAGCTGTACTGATGGTTGTAAGTCATGTGTTTCCTGAGAATTGAATTCAGGACCTTTGCTCAATCCAAACCAAAGATTTATTTATTTATTATATGTAAGTACGCTGTAGCTGTCTAGACACTCAAAAAGAGGGCGTCAGATCTCATTACAGATGGTTGTGAGCCACCATGTGGTTGCTGGGATTTGAACTCAGGACCTTCGGAAGAGCAGTCAGTGTTCTTAACCGCTGAGCCAACTCTCCAGCCCAAAACAAAATATTTGAAAAGAAGAGAAATGTGCATCTTTATACAAGAGCAGAGCTCTGCTGGGCAACATATCATACTCATGTAATCCCGGTCACCTGGAAGCAGATCTAGAGAGTTTAAAACACAAGGGAGAAAGGGAGCCTAGATCCTGAATCTCTCTGGCGTCCTGTCTTATCACACAGTGCTTCCAGGATGCTGTCAGCACATGTCATGTAGCCAGAGAGCCCTCACCAGAGGCCAACCTGATCAGGATGCGCCATCTTGGCCTTTCAGCCCACCAAATTATGAGATGAGTAACCCTCTTTTCCTTATAAAGTGCTCTGCCTGCTTTGTTATAGCTATGACATACAGACTGATTCTCATCAGACGCCTCAGAAAGACACCAGACACCAGCCTGTTCACTTAAGTAGCATGAACTGAGGTGCTAGCCCCCAGGTCCCATGCTGAATGCTGCCCCATGGGCTTGTCATATGGCACAAGTGTGTCCATCTCGTCCACTAGAGTGACAAACACTGCACACAAGCTCCTAAGATCACCTCAGGAGTGCCAGTGCTAACCAACATGTAATACAAGGCATTTATAGCACGAGACTGCTCCTCATCCTCTCCTGTGCTGTGGGCCTTGATCCGAGCGGTGAGTGGTTGGTTACCTCCCAACCCCATAACGGATGTGCCACTACTGCACCAGTGTGCAAATCTTACATGTCATGTAGGTATTATAGTTCATAGGGTCTGACAGTGAGTAAGACTGTGGAGGATTTTTCTCCTCTATAGCTTGCATAACACCTTCCGAGCTGTGAAAGACAGTAGGGCGGCAACGAGAAATTCCAACTGACTTATTTAGATCGTGAATGAAGATGTGTGGTGTCTTCAGAGTAAGCTCTTGTCATATAGTTGAGATGGGCAACCAAGAGGAATGACAGGAGCCTGTATTATTTGGGGGCCTCTGAGGCCTCCTTGGCCAATGAGTCATAAGGATATATCCCACTCTTGGCACTGAGAATTTTGCTTAATGATCCATAGCTTCTGGGAGAAGCTTTTTAGGGAATCTCTTGTCATAGTCTCTTAATAGATTGGATAGATAGGTAGGTAGGTAGATGATAAGTCGACGATAGGCAGATGATAGATACATACATACAAACATAGATGATTGATAGATACATACATACATAAATAAATGATAGCTTGATTGATAGAAGATAGATAGATAGATAGATAGGTAGGTAGATGATAGATAGATGATAGGTAGATAGATGAGAGATAATAGATGACAGACAGATGATAGATACATACCTAGATGACTGATAGCTATATACATAGATAAATGATAGCTTGATTGATAGAAGATAGATAGATGATAGATGGATACATAGATAGATGATGGATACATAGATAAATAATTGATTGATAGAAGATAAACAATAGATAATAAATACATAGATATGTAGATTGATAGATGATACATATATACATAGATACAGATAGATAGGTATATATACACATACACACATACACATACACACACACATACACACACATACACATGCACACATACACACATACACATAAACACATACACACACATACACATACACACATACACACACATACACATACACACATACACACACATACACATACACACACATGCACACACACACATACACACACATATACATACACATACATACACATACACATACATGTGGATTACAAGACAGTAGATTTCCATATGACTTTTTTTTTAACTTAACTCACAGACTTGTGCTTTTATTAATTTGAGAGGCATGTTTTTCCCAGAGACCAAATCTTTTTTTTTTATTTTTTTTTATTCCATATGACTTTTTGATATTTCTTTCTAACTCTCGCTTCCCACCTCCCCCCTCCCTCCTTAATCCTGTCACCTTCTCCATGGCCGTATTCCCTGTGTTCTGTGGTCCTCCCTGACAGCAACCCCACACACCATGTCCTCTCTCTAGTTTTCTGAATTCTACTGAGTCTCTAGATTGAACTCACGTCGAGAGATACAATATCAGATCCCACATGTGAGGGAGATCATGCAGCCATTGTCTGTTTGTCATCCTGGGTGACTATGAGTTTTTCCATGTCTACTTATCTACGAATTTCATAATTTCATTTTTTCTTACAGCTGAGTGAAAGCCCAGTGTGTAAATGTGTTCTTCTTCAGCTGGTGGACTTCTGGGTGGCTTCCATTGCCTTGCTGCTGTGAACGGAACAGCAGTCACCATGGACAAGCAGGTTTTCTGTTGGAGGATGGATCATTCTTTGGACATGTTCCAGGCGTAGAAGAGCTACGTCACGTGGCATTACTATTGATGGATTTTTGCGAATTCTCCACCTTGACTCCACAGTGGCTTGGTCCCCTTGCAATCCCACCAGTGGTGAGTGTAGGTTTCACTTCCTTAATCCTCTCCTGAACTTGTTATTTGATTTCATTACTGCAGCCATTTTGACTGGGATAGCCTGGCATCTCAACGTGACTTTGATTTGTATTTTCCAAATGTTTGCCATTAAAAAAAAAAAAAATGTTTAGGGGCCGGAGAAATGGCTCAGTGGTTAAGAGCACTGACTGCTCTTCCAAAGGTCCTGAGTTCAAATCTCAGCAACCACATGGTGGCTCACAACCATCCGTAATGAGATCTGATGCCCTCTTCTGGGGTTTCTAAAGACAGCTACAGTGTACTTACATATAATAAATAAATAAATCTTTTAAAAAATGTTTACTGTCCATTTGTATTTCTGTCGAGAACTCTTTGTTGAGGTCTGTGAACCACTTTTTAAATCAGGCTGTTTGTTTTCATGATTTTTTTATTTTTGTTTTTTTTTTTGTATTCTTGATATTAATCCTTGCTCAGATGTATGGCTGGAAAAGATTCCCTCCCACCCTGTGGGCGCCACTCAGTTAACTGTCCCTCTGCTGTCCATGAGCTTCTTAGTTTCAGGATGTCCCATTTGTCGGGTGTTGGCCTTGTTTCTTAGACAGCTGGAGTCCTGTTGCAGAAGACTGTAGCGATCCTGTGTGTCCACAGCTCCCCACATCCTCCGGTGCTTTGAGTTTCCAGTTTTAGGGTGAGGTCTTTGATGCTTTGGGGGTTGGTTTTTGTGGGTTGAAAGATAAAGATCTGGGTTTCCTCTTGCATGCAGACATCTAGTTTGTCAGCGTCATTTATTGAGGTGATTTTTTTTTCTCCAGCGTGTATTTTTGGTGACTGTAAAAAGCCCAGGTGCCCAGAACTGCATGGACTTACATTGGGATCTTCTGTTCTGTTCCACTGTCTCCTTTGCTGTCAGAACGGTGCTGTTTCTATTACGATGGCTCTGAAGTGTGACTTGAGATCAAATATGGTGATGTCCCCAGTGGTTATTCTGCAAGAAGAGCTATCCAGATGCACATTGAGCACCCCACCGTTAGGTTGTGTGTGTGTGCATGTGTGTGTTTGTTTATGTTTGTGAGTGTGTTTTTGTATGTTTGTGTATGCATATGTGCATATGTATTTGTGTATGTTTGTGTGTTTGTGTATGCATATGTGCATATGTATTTGCGTATGTTTGTGTGTTTGTGTATGTGTTTGTGTGTGTTTGTGTGTGTGCTTGTGTATGTTTGTGTGTATGTTTTTGTGTATGTTTGTGAGTGTCTGTTTATGTTTGTGTGTGTGTGTGTGTGTGTTTGTATATGTTTGTGTATGGGTTTGTATATGTGTGTTTGTGTGTGTGTGCATATGTGTGTTTGTGTGTGTGTATGTGTGTGTGTCCTAACCCAGTCTGACCTTCGGTTTTTAAATGGGTAAATCATGGCTGACAGATTCCAAAGAAATCATCTTCTCCTAGCAGTTGCCAATCCAACTCTTCAATAGAACAATTGTTTCCTAATGTTTTGCTATTTATCGTGTGTGTCTGTCTGTCATTATCTGTGTATGTGTGTGTGTCTGTATGTGTGTGTGTCTGTGTGTGTGGTCTCTGTGTGTCTGTCTGTCTGTCATTATCTGTGTATGTGTGTGTGTCTGTATGTGTGTGTGTCTGGTCTGTGTGTGTCTGTGTGTGATTATCTGGGTGTGTGTCTGTGTCTTTGTGTGTGTGTGTGAGTGTGTGTGTGTGCATGTGCACATACAGAAGCATGCCATGCACGCCTGTGGAGGGCAGAAGACAGCTTGTGGGAATCGGTTCTCTCTGTCACATGGGATAAGGCATGGCCCTCCGGTCATCAAGCCTGTCAGCCAGCACCTTTCCCCACTGAGCCATCTCAGCGACCCCAATCTTTTGGTCGTACTCACATGGGGACATCCCTGGCACTCTCCCTCCTGGCTCCTCCCCAGGTTACTATGGTGAACTCACAGTAACCTTCACAGAAGCCCAGCCCGGGGACTGGGTTCTTGCCAGGTGAACATGAATGTGCTCCGATCCTGCCCCCAGAAATCCTCTCCGGGATGCATTGACGCTCTCAATTCTCTTAGTCTCCGGAAACATAATGGGCACAACCATCGGCTGCCTGGAGGACAAGGCTGACCTGTCGCCAATAAATCAAAAACTCCCAGAGACACTTTCGAATAAATGATGGCTGCTCACCTCGGTGGGCAGGCCGGCTGCAGATGTTTCATGTACCTGGGAGAGAGTGAAGCCCGTTCCTGCTGGGGATGGGAACAGGGAGCTGAGAGGCAGAAAGAGGCCCAGGAATTTGGACAGCATCAGACCCACGCTCCTTCAGGGCGGAGCTGGGGGGGGAGAACGACAAGACCCAGGCGCTATAATAAATAAATATTGACTCAAATACCTCAATTATAATCCCAACATTTTAAAACAATTACATCTTTGTCCCTTTTCCCCATTTGTGAGGTAGATGTCCAAAGAGGTTTTCTACATTGGAGCCTCCACCCGGATCCTTAGAGACCACCAGCCAACTCCATCTCCACGAGAGATAGAGGAAACGCTGAGGCCAACAATGCAGGACTCCAAAACCGCTCTCCCTCCCACACGCTGACCCCCGTGTCCTGCTGGCTACGTAACCACCACGGTTAGGAACTAGAGAGGAAGTCCCAGGCATGTGCCCCACCCAGGCCTTCTGTGGGCTGAGCTGCAAAGACTGTGTGACTCATACTGTCTTCCTGTGTGCGCCCAGGTTCTGCTTCTGTCTGTGAGATTCCCGGAAACAGGCAGTTAAGCAAGCCCAGATGGACATTCCCTCTGCGGTGCCTGGGGTCCAAGCATGACCAGTGGCCTGCCAAGGACTGGTGGGGGGTTCCAGCTGGGCCTGCCTCCAAGGAGCAAGCTCTCAGTCAGCCTGGAAGCCAGTGGTGAAATACAACTGGGCAAGCCTTTCTTGAGATATGCCAGACAGACACAACAGTCCCCTGGGGCCTCTCAGAGCAAATGTTCCCGCGCCCCACCTCAGGACGCCATGTGCCTGTGTCCCAGCAAGACATAAACATTGCCTCCGAGCCCTCAGTACTTTATGCTCCCCAGACATTCCAGTTCCTTCATGTCTCCCCATCCCCACGGGCGTAGCCTGACCACCACAGCTGAGAGGGAGCCGCCTCTGAGATCTTTAACAAAATGTCTGAAGAAGCGCTTGAAGAAAGGGAGAGTTGGTTTCAGCTCATGGTCTCCGAGGGTTTTGACCAGTCGTGGTGAGTCCCAGGCATGGCCGTAGGAGGGACTCAGTCTGAGGTGGCCTGAGCATCAGGTGGAGGGCCCATCTGACAAATCGAAAGAAGGACTTCAGTGGGGAATAGAAGGAGGGGTCACCTTCAGTGCCTCCCCAGTGACCAACCTCCACCAGCCAGGTCACAGCTCCTGCAAGTTCTTCAGCCTCCCCGCCCCCAACAGCGTCACCATGGAGACCAAACGGCCAGGAGTATGAACCTGTAGACACTCTGCATTCCAACCATCGCAGAGGCTTACCTTAATGGAGTTTTGCTGTGTTTTTGTTCGGTTTTGTGTTTTCATGTAGCCCAGGATAGCCCTTGAACTTGAGCTCATTATAAAACTGAGGGTAGGGCTGGAGAGACAGCTTGGCGGTTAAGAGCACTGACTGCTCTTCTGGAGATCCTGAGTTCAAGTCCTAGCAACCACATGGTGGCTCACAACCATCTGTAATAAGATCTGACACCCTCTTCTGGTGTGACTAAAGACAGCTACAGTGTACTCACATGAAATAAATAAATCTAAACAAACAAACAAAAAACAAAAACAAACAAAGAAAAAACCCTGAGGGTAGCCTTGAACTCCAAATGCTACGGTCCCAGATGTACACCATCACACCTGGTTACCCAAACCCAGAGCTTCACCCATGCTGGACTAGTACTCTGCCCACTGAGTGACACCTCCAACTTAACTCCGGTGGTTAAATTTGATACTAAGGTATCAAAATCATTGCCCAACCAAATCTCTCTCAAAGTCCCAATGTAACAAAATATAACAATACAGATGGAAGTGAACCAGTGTGAAAATCCCAGTCTGCAGTGACTCTCCATTCTCACCTCTCAGAGCAGCCACAGAACCCCAGAGAGCCTACATTGTAACCCTCTGCCCCAGACACCTGGAGAAACAGGCCCAGAAAGGTACTCACCTGGCCCAAGATTCTGGAGAAAGAGAGAGACAGAGACAGAAACAGAGACACAGAGAGAGAGACAGAGACAGAGAGAGAGAGACAGAGAGACAGAGACAGAGACAGAGAGACAGAGTTGACTAGGAGACTAGTTGACTCGAATGACTGTTGAAGTAGATTGACAGTCTCATTATTCCATTGGATCTTCAGGTGGGAGGCTGGGCAATTGGCTAAGATTGGACAGTCTGTCCATTGATTGATTAGCCATGTGGCTGATTAAATAATCATTTGTTTCTCTGACTGGGCCCTCAGTTGTCTAGGTGAGTGAATGGGTTTATAGATAATTGAGCAGGTAAGTGAACAGGCGTGGGAGTGGGTGTATGGGTGTGGATGGGTTATAGAACAATCTCACGGGCCAGCGGGTGGGTGACTATGAGTGGGTGCATGGGTGATGGGTCAGGTGGGCGGGTGGGTGGGTAGAGAGTGGGGAGTGGGTGGACAGGTGGGTGGGCAGAGATTTAGTGTGGGATAGGAGAATGGGTCATAGGTGGGTGAGGAGGGTGAGGGGTAGATGGGTGAGCAGGACGGTGAGTCCCTGTATGCATGGGTGAGTGGACTGACAGATGTGGGGTTGCCTCAGTGGGCTCTGGAGGAAACAGGCTTGAATAGGACCCACAAAGGAAGAGGCACAGAGCAGACAGTATGGACAGAGGAGCCACGGCTGTCACCAAGCACCAGCTCCTAAAATGGGACAGACAGGTGTGCCGCCGATGACTGGGAGCCTTCTAAATATGGCGCCAGCCAGGACACTGCAGGGGTCCTTGCCTCCCCAACCCAGACATTCAACAATGAATGTTCTCACCTTCCTCTGGAACAGCCCTGCTCTTTTCCTTAGAGAGTGCCAGGCAGCAACTAGCCGTGTGTGGGTTGCCTGCCCTGTGTGTGCCTTAGATGTGTTTAGATGTGTGTGCCTTAGCCTGCACATAACATCCTAGAACATCCTAGAATCCCGGTTTGTAGCAGAGAGTCCCTTTAGGGCCCAGTCATTGGTTTTTTGAGACAGGGTTTCTCTGGGTAGCCCTGGCTGTCCTGGAACTCACTCTGTAGACCAGGCTGGCCTCGAACTCAGAAATCCGCCTGCCTCTGCTCCCAAGTGCTACGATTAAAGGCGTGAGCCGCCACTGCCCAGTGGCAGCTTGTCTTAACCATTCCAGTGACCTCAGCTCTGAGCATTAACTTAACCTCCATGTCAGAAGCAAGGACTTCAGATCTAAAGAGGTTCGGGCCTTCGTCCTGTCAGGGAGAAAGTCACTCCAGCCTCCGAAGCCTGAGCATCGCATCCCTTCTCAAGCTGGACCACCAGGTGCTCAGACTGCTCCAGGGCCTCCCTAGCCTGCCTTCTCCAGCTCCGTGGCTTCAGTTCCCTCCCAGTTGGCATGCCAGATGCCAACGACGCTGCCAATGGGGAACCAGACTGCAGCAGCCTCGTGAACCCAGACAGAACCTCGGATCACGACCTCATCCCCAGAGCTGAACCAGTTCTCAGCATTTGTTTGCAAGATTAATGACTGGTACAAAATTGCTTCTTCACCTTGGGACCAGAAAAATCTGGAGAATAGCATGTAACAGCCTCATAAATATTCCTCAAGGCCATTCCAGCCATCTGCCACACCCTCTGTCCTCTGACAATCGACTGTAAGAACCTCATGTTTGCCCACAAATCCTTGCAAGGCTAGGGGAACACAGTGGGAAATGGGCCTGGTTTTGAGGTATAGAGGGAATTGAGTCCCCTCCTCCCAGACAGCTTCACTAGTCACCCTTCTCGGGGTGCGTGGAGAAAGATGGCAGTTCAGGGTAACACCAGCTGTTTCCCTCATGCTAAATCCTTTAACAGGCAGTGGTTAGGGGCTACAAGAATAGCTCCATAGGTGAAGGGCATCCTGTAGAGGCACGTGGGTCTGAATCTGGATTCCCAGACACCACATAAAAATCCAGGTAGCGACAGTAAATGCCTGTATCCCTGTGCTGGCTAAGACAGAGACAGGCAGGTCCTGGGGTGTTCACTAAACAGCCAGCAGAGGCAGAAGACCAAGCTCCAGGTGCAGTGAGAGATTATTATCTTAAAAAACTAAGGTGGGGCCCTGAAGAGATGGCTCGGTGGTTAAGAGAGCTTGCTTCTCCTGCAGAGGACCTGTGTTCTGTCCCTAGCACCCATGTGGTGGTGCACGACTGTCTCTAGATACTGGGCATGTGCATGGGTCACATACACTCGGGCAAACACTCACACATATAAAAATAAATAAATAAATCCTTCCAAATTGTTTCATAAGATGAAGGGGCTTGAGAAAGACTCACTGTTAAAAGCACTGGCTGCTCTTCAGAGGAACCGGCACACGCATGGCAGCTCACAGCAGCTGCACCCCTAGTTCTGGGGGTCTGATGCCCTCTTCAGGCCTCTGTGCACACTGTATACATGTGGTGGACATACATACATACATACATACATATCAAATATAATTAAACCTTTCAAATTTTTTAAATAAAGTGGGCCAGGTTTGGTGATGCACACCTTTAATCCCACCAATCAGCAGGCAGAGGCAGCCTGTGAGTGCAAGGCTAGCCTGGTCTACGTAGTGAGTCCAGGACAGCCAGAGCTACATAGAGAGGCCTTATGTCAAAAATAGTGAAGAATGGCAGAGGAAGATGCCTAGTGTTGTCCTCTGGCATCCATATTTATGAGTAAGTACACACACACACACACATGCACAAGCACATATGCACACACATGCATATACACATGCACACATGTACATACACAATGCACACACATACACACACAGGTACACAAGCACACACACACATGCACACATACACACACACACACACACACACACATCTAATAACAACAGTGCCGTGTAGCTGTCCACCTTGAGAGCCTGCCACTGAGCAGACTCTACACATGTTCTCTTGGCCAAACGTGAGCCTCTCAAGCTCCGTTCTCTGCCTCCATTGTGCAGATGCTGTAACTGAGGCCCAGGAGGAGGAGTCACTAACAACAGACTGGAGAGCTCAGGTTTCTGAAGCTGGAACACTTTCACCCCAAGTGTGTGATACAAAAAGACACAAATTTTCCACGTGCCTCAGGGTCACAACCCCTGGCAGAGCTGAGAGAGAGAATTTGATTCTAGGGACCTCCGGGGATGGGCTCTATAAACTACCTGCTAGGGACTTCCCACTTCTGCATGAGCCTCTAACCCTGCCACCTAGGAGCTGACCAGCCTATGTTCCGGCCTTGGCCTCGCCACCTCCCAACCTCCCAGTGCGGAAGTTTGAGCCTTCTGAGCTTGTGTCATCTCTGCCCAACTGTCAGAAGTTTGTCTTTATATTTTACTAAGTAAAAAAAAAAACAAAAAAACAAAAAAAAAAAGCCTCACAATTTAAAACTCCTATAGACACGACACTGCAGGCCTGTGACCCCAGCCACTCAGGAGCCCGAGAAGCACAAGTTCAAGGCCAGCCTGGGTTGCAGGGTGAGCTGCCGTTCAGAGGTCAGCCTGAGCAATTTAGCAAGACCAGATCTCATAGTAAGAAGCTGGCAAAAGAAACCTGGCCATTGTGCAGTGGTTTCCTCCGAGAGCAAAACCTTCCATCTTGGAGGGAAGAGCCTTCAGACAGGTCGTGTTCTACACAGCATGCTCTAAGGGAAGAGCCGTCCTTCAGGGAAGCCAAGTTCAACAGGTAAACAACTGGAAGCTTTAGGTCCCCAAACTAACCAGGTGTGCTAGGCCTCTCCCTCCCACGCATATTTAAGCCATAAGGTCTGCGTAGAAAGGACATCCCATCCTGCTGAGCTGCCTACAGGCAGAATGCTCCAGGTGCCCGGATTTTATGAGCTGTCTTAGAGTCACTTCTGCTCCTGTAAGTAACCCCAGGAAAACTCATTGGTCACCCAGTTGGACATTGGTGGTATCTACACTTGTCTGCCGTGGAATCCCTGTCTGGTGTGAGTAGACATCTGTTCATGTCTCCCCAGGAAAAGTGTCTCACGGTAGCTGGTAAGACAACTCAGGGAAGATCACACTTCCCCTAGCAAGGACCTCGGTTCAACCCTTAGCATCTTTCTTTAAAAAACGCAATGTCCCTTTGTGCTAGTCAGCCTTCTGTTACTGTGACAAAATGCTGAATGCAAGCAATGTTAAAAGGAAGAAAGGTTGGTTTGGGCTTGGCTTAGCCATGGTTGGCTGGTTCTGTTGTTGGGCCTGTGATGAGACAGTGTGCTGTGGGGGAACACAGAGGAGGCCTGCTCACCTCAGAGCAGCTAAAGAACTGAAGAGGAAGGAGCCAGTTCCATGTCCCCTTCAAGGGCAGGGCCCCCTCCACCTTCTTCCTCACACTTGACTCCATTTCCCAAACCTTCTGTTCCCCCTCCCCCAATGGCAGCTGCACTCCAGGGCCAGCAGGTGCTCAGTGGGTAAGAGCACTTGCCACGCAAGCAGAAGCTCTGAGTTCAGATCCCGACACCCAAGTGGAAACACCAAGCCTGGTTGTGCGTGCCGGCAAAGCCAGCTTTATATGGGGTGAGCGAGGGGATTGCTGGGGCTGCAGGCAGCTGATATGTCAAAGCAGGCTTAGTGGGATCCTGTCCCGGGAGAATAAGGCAGAGATTGGCAGAGCAAGACAGGTCCTCCTCTGAGCTGTATGCACATGCAAGGCGCGTGTGTGCGCATACACACACACACAAACATATACATATACACACATACATACATACACATACATGCACATACATACACACATACATAGACACATACACACACATACACATATACACAGTACATATACATACATACATATAAACACAATACATACACACACAGCGACACACATATACACACATACATACACACATACACACATACCTAAACACACACACATGTCCAGACTATAGCCCCTTTCCCCTCCTTGTATCACCCCTTCAACAGAAACCATGATTAATCGGTTCTCTTCTGCTTTTCCCGGACAGCCCGGTACAGACTGCACGCCAAGACACTGCTTAGCACAGCGGCTCTCGACCTTCCTAACACTGCAACCCTTCAACATAGGTCCTCATACTGCAGTGACCCCAACCATAAAATTATTTCATTGCTACTTCATAACTGTGATTTTGCTACTGTTGTGCTTCCTAATGTAAGCATCTGACATGCAGGACATCTGATATCTGATATCTGATATCTGACCCCCAAAGGTCCCAACCCAGAGCTTGAAAAGCACTCATCTAGGCTGCTCTTGACACAGGTGCTGTGAGGAGCTCAACTATCAATCCAGTCATCTTTTCTTTAAATGCGTATTTATAGTGTGTGCACATGTGCATCTATACTCATACACATGCCTGCATGTATGTGTGTGTATGTGTATGTATGTGTATATATGTGTATGCATGTTATATGTGTGCATATGTGTGTATGTGTATGCATGTTATATGTGTGTATGTGTATATGTGTATGTGTGTATATGCGTATGTATGTATGTGTGTATATGTCTATGCATGTGTATGTGTGTATCTGTGTATGTGTGAGTATGTGTGTGTATATATGTGTGGTGTGTGTGCATGTATGTGTGGTGTATATGTATGTATGCATGTGTGTGTATATGTGTGTGTGTGTGTGTGGTGTGTATGTGGTATGTACATGCTCATGCACATTCCTGTGGATGTCAGAAAACCACCTGTGGAGGTCAGTTCTCTCCTTCCACCATGTGAGTCTCAGAGATCAAACTCAGGCTCAGTGGCAAATGCCTTCACCCACTGAGACCGAGCCATCTCTCACCTGTTCTGCTTCACCGATAGTTAAATGAATAAAGATTGTAATAGCGGCACCAGGCTGACACACAAGCCAGAAACAAACAATAGACAACATCTAGTGAGCACTGCCTGTGGGCTGTGTGGCTGGCCCCGTTCTAGACTTTTCCCAGCTCCCGGGTCCAAGTTCCCACAAGAAGCCCAGGGTGTGGTACCCAGCTGCACTATTCTTCTGCTGCGGACAATGGAGGGTACCGAGGCCAAAGCCTGGCAAAGCCCCTCCATCAGGAGACGTTCTGGTTCAAGTTCTGCTTGTCTGAGTCTAGAGCCCGGGTCCGTAGCCACAGCAACCCTCAGGTCGCTGTGACCCTGGAAGCAGGCGGTAAGAATGTGTTATGACCCCACCACTGTGCCAGCGTGGGAGTTCAGCCACCCCACCCTTTTAATCAGCTGTCTCCTTCCTGCTCCCTGCTTAAGTCCTCGGGCTCTGCCATTGAGTCTGCCCTCTCTGTCACCCCCAGTTCTGCCACTCAGCCAAATCCCCCCACCTCTCTGCACTGCTGTAGTTCCTATGTAGGGAGTGTCCGGCAGAGGTCCTCGGTGCGGGCTTGCTCCTGACAGGGTCAGGAGGTATGCTGGACCTTGGCTGGTGGAGCCTTATGCCAGGATCCTCGGTACTGAGACCCAGCTCCAAAGGAGACTCTGAGGCTCTGATAGTTTCTGCTTCCTGGCTCATGACGTGACCTCTCATCTCAAACATGCTCCCTGCCCTCACAGGGACGACCCTCCCCAGTGGGGAGCCTCAGACAGGCACCATGCCCCCAGCCTCCAAAACAAATGAACCTCTTTGTACATATGTCAGCCTTCTGCGGTATTTTACTGTAGACACAGGGCACTGGCTACTATGTTACCAAGGAAAGGTTTTACTATAGACATAGGACAGTGACTACTATGTTACCAAGGAGAGGAAAATGGCTCAGGTGGGTAGAAAGGTAGAGTCAGTCTGCTAAACCCTGAAAGAGCAGAGGGTTGGTAGTCTCACCTGGCCTCAGGGAGGACCTTGTGACAACAATATGGTCTTTGAGAGAAGCACATGACCATGCCATAATCCAGAGGGACTGTGAAAGACATCAGGATGACAAGGAGGAACAACCTTCAACCACCAAACACGAGCATAAAGCTGACGGGTGTGTGGGTATCTATCTGTGCTGTCAGTAAATGTTTATTGAGCACCTACTGCTTTCCTGGCTCTGTGTTAAGCACTCAGGATACAATATCGAATAAGAATGAGGCCTGGGGGCAGGGGTTCGTTCTATTACAGCAGGAGGATGCTCTGAGGGTGCTTGCAGGGACAGCTGCATGCCCTCCTTCAAAGGATGAAGATGACCAAATAGTCCCTAGAGACAATGTCCCAGTCGGCTTTCTATTGCTTTCATACACGCTATGACCAAAAGCAACGGGGTGATTTGGCTCCATCATGGAGGGCTGGTGTGTAAAGGATGCTAAGAGGGAGTGTGGGAGCGAGCCAGCTGTGACATCTGTCATCTCTGCTCCCCAGGGTTAATTTGGATAGCTAGGCAAATGTCCCCTTCCTTCCTCACCACAGCACACCCGACTTCACTTTAGATCAAAAAGGGTGACGCCTTGTCAGAGGAGGGCAGTCTTCAGCCAAGGGATGGAATAGCTGTGTTCTGCTGATAGAACTACCTGGAAACAGAGCCCTGAGGAGTGATTGGGGTGGACCAGGAACGGGCAGGGGCGGGGCAGGGGCGGGGCAGGGGCGGGGCAAGGAAGGGGTTGGGCGGGTAGAGGAGGGTCAGGGAGCCATCTGAGGAACAGAATAGGTAAAGTCTGAGAGGTGGTGAGAAACCTCTCACAGATAGAGGACCCGGCAGAGCTCAGTGTGGCAGAGAGTAGGATACAGTGAGTAGATTCCAGATAGAGGCCAAGCCTTGGAGACCCGCAAGGGCTTAGGACTTTATGCTGAGGGCCACCAGAAGCTATTAAAGGTTCTAAATGTAGGTGAGAGTTCCTGGAAAGACCCAAACCATGCCATTCAGTGGTGGTGGGGAGGTCGGAATGGTGCCAGTCCAGCGCTTAATTACAATTTATCTTGGGTCATCTTCAACCCCTGTAAATGGAATTCCTGCCATCTCGGAGTCTGACCTAATGTCCTGTGACTAACAGGTGACTAACAGGTACTTCTGGAATGTTCTAATTTAGCAGACAGACCGCTACCTTCCACCAAACAAAAGGTTGAATGCGGCAAGATGTGATCTGAGACGTATAATATCTTGCCTGCTTAGCTCTGACTGTACACCTAGTGCTTCTAATAGTTCCACCAATGTATTTGAAAAGTACCCTACTTTATTAATTTCTTTGTTCTCTTCCTATAAAGACTTCACCAATAGTTACGGAACATGGAACTGAATCTGTGTCCCCATTGGTCAGTCATATTTACCTCAGTTCTTCCTCTTAAGTAGCAGCCCTGTGTCTTGTTCAGAAGCCATATTCATGGGACGGTCACACGGGATGTAATGAACTGTTTTCTTGGGGCTGCGGGCAAACTGAACTTTCTGATGTCTCCTTCTGAGTTCTGTCTTTGAGTAAGAGCAGGGCATGGGTGGGGTTCCTCTCCTCTGAGACACCACAACTGCCTCTGAATACAGAAATCCACTCCGTACCCCAGAAGAGCGCCATCACCTCGTTCCACACACAGTGAGCAGGTTTGCAGAGGCCCCCCACCTGCTAGGATCAGCCCGGATGAGCATGTGGGCGCCCATCTGGACTTCTTTCTCCTACTCTAACCGTTCCCTTCGGAGCGCTGAGGTCCGAGAACACCATCTGCCACAGCGAGCCTTGCCATCCCAGGCAGGCAGGTGCCCTGGCACTGGCTCTGCCGAGGAAGAACAACATCCCTTGGCACTTCCCACTCTGGTTGCCATTTTCCACCTGGGTGGCTTCAGTCTGGCATAAACCATGCCTTAGTGCCCCACCAGCCTGGGAAATGAGGAAACCTGCGTGGCTCAGGAGGGAAATAAGGTATATAAAGCTCTGCCCTGCATCCAGTCAGTCAGCTGTCACTGTTAGGGGACCAGGTGACTGGAACAGGGTGTCCTGAAGCAAGCCATTGGAAGAAAGAAAAGGTACAGTGTGAGACTTGGGCGAAGAAGGAGAAGGCTCTCTGGGGAGGGCTCCTGCCCATGCTGCACTCCAGATCTAGGCCACTGGCTGTCATGTCCATGCCTCTCCATGCCTCAGTTCAGTCCTTCGCCTCTGAGCTCCCCACACCCAGGACCTGGGTCAGCAGAGGGACCATCTACTTTCAGTGGAAAGGAGGTTTGGGCAAGGGACTGCAGGGTTTAGAGAAGGCAGGAGCCAGGCAACTGTTCCCTTCTCTTTTCTGATCTGGTCCAGGTCCTAGGGCACAGGGCACTGGGGTGACACCGGTCACAGATCTATGATGAACAGAAACTTCTTTCCTACATTTCTAAGGGCTGAGAAGTGCAGGGTCCAGATGCCAACATCTGGCAGGGGCTTCATAGCCACATCATGGCCTGCTTTCAGAGCAGAGGAGGTCTAAGGAGAAGAGAAGGGCAGAAGGAGGGAAGAGGGAGGGAAAAAGGAGGGAGGGCAGCCAGGTCGCTCCTCAAAGAGCAAGTTTTTAGTGGAAGATGGTGTTCTAGTCACCATCCTATTACTGTGAACAGATACCAGGACCAGGGCAACTCTTACAGAAGAAAACATTTAGTTGGGAGCTTACAGTTTCAGAGGTTAGTCCATTATCACTGTGGTGGGGAGCATGGGTGGCATGCAGGCAGGCACTGAAGAAGTAGCGGAGAACCACACCATATTGTATAAGCAGAGAGAGAGAGAGAGGAGAGAGGAGAGGAGAGGAGAGGAGAGGAGAGGAGAGGAGAGGCTGGGCCTTCTGTGAGCTTTTTGAAACTTCAAAGCCCATCCCCAGTGACACACTCCCTCCAAGAAGATCACCCCACCCCATCCCCAATCCTTCTATTCCTTTCAAACAGTTCTACTCCCTGGTGATTCAAATATATGACCCTATGGGTGTTGTAGGATATTTGATCACACTGTGAACCTCAAGATTGTCTTATTTAATTAAAAATACAAACAAACAATCCTGTTTCTAGTTGTGGTGTGGCTCAGCCTTAATACACTCCCTTAATCCCTCTGACTGGAATACAGACACACCCTTGGTACACATCTTTAGTCCCAAACGTGGAAGGTAAAGTTCGTTTGTGGAAGGAAGCACCCATGTCTGAAAATGATGTCTAACTGAGTGCCAGACAAAGAGATGAATCACAGAAAGATTTGACAGAACAGGATCTGCCCGAAAGAGGAAAGGGCAACTACTTAAGGGGCAGTTCAGAGAGCAAGGGTTTGACAGGAACAGTTGGAGAGAGGGAGAGAGAGCCGTGAAGACAGAACAAGCCAGAGAATGAGAAGGAGCCAGAAGGTTAGCGACATTGCTCTGCAGCAGGTAAGAGTGTGTTGCCTCCAGGGAACTGGAGTTCAGTTCTCTGCACCCGTGTTAGGCAGCTCACGACCACCTCCAGCTCCAGGGAATCTGATCCCTCTGGCCTTGGTGTGCCCCCTGTGCGCACATACCCTCCCAGAGACACGCATGTACCTAATTTAAAATAATAAAAAAAAAAAATCGTCTTAGTAAAACTAAATCATTTTAAAAAGCGGCGAGTTGTGCATTTGGGATTCTGTGCCTTTGATGTCGGGAACACATTAACCTTTAAGGATCCGAGCCTAACAGTGAGTGGCCAGGTCCATTCTTACAGGTCCTGCCCTAGCCCTCCCCACCACACCCCTTACCCACCCCCACCCACTCCTGTAAAGCTCAGCCATTGGTGGCTCCAGACTTCAGGGCAGATGGTGAGGGGGGCGCGGCCACGGGCGGGGCGTGGTCATGGGCGGGGCGGGGCGGGGCGGGGGCGGGGCGGGCGGGCTGCACAATGAAGTTGTAAGTGCTGTTGAGAGTACAGGCGCAGAATTTTCTTTCTGGCCTCCACACACAGACACACACACACACACACACACACACACACACACACGTCTTGCTCACTCATCCATCATCTGTCAGGGCAGCTATCAAGCCAGAGAAACAAAAGACTTATGGCCACATCCAAACAGCCTGACCAGACTTTAGTGCCCGCCACCGCCGCCTATGGGGCCAGAAACACGGAGCCGATGTTTTATGTTCCCTCCAGGTCTGCAGTTTTAATTCCACAGCTTTTGAGGCTCAGAAAGTGGGTAAGGCGCAACCACGGGCCATGATGGTGGATACAGAGAATAGAAACCCAAGTCAGAGCATCCCTTTAGCTGAGGGGGAAGGACGGGTGTTTATGTGATGCGGGTAATAAGTCCAGCGGCTTCTTGGCTGTGTGGTCCTAGGTAAGTTATTCACTGCTCTGACTATAGTAACAGCTACATGGTGCTCCCTCCAATCTGCACTCACACTAACCCAAGTCAGTACTGCAGTGAGCCTCACAGGCAGCCGCAGGATCATCACAGGGCACAGAAGGAGCAGCTGCAGCCCAGCTAACCCAGCCTAAGGAAAGATCCTCCCGGCACCTCGCCACAGAGCTCTATAAACAGGACGACACTACTGCTACTGCTACAGTATCTTCAGGGCCCCTGTTTGAGCCCAGCAATGAGCGCCTGAGGTTGCTGGGCGCTGTTTACTCTTGCTGGGGAAACTGAGGCAGAGCAATTAAACGGTGTGCCCACAGCCACGTGCACCTACACTAAAAACTTCACTCTGCCCTCATGTCCATGTCCTCTCCCTTTGCAAAGATTTTTGATGCCCAGATCCAGATTCAGGGGTCATGGTTTCAAGGATGGTTTTATTTTGTTTGAGTTTTGCTACCATAGCCCAGGCTGGCCTCTAACTTACAGAGGTCCTCTGCCTCCTGAGAGCTGGGATTAGAGCATGAACCATCACACTCAGGCCCAAGTCTAATGCTGGGAAGATGGACCAGATCCCAGACAGAGAGGCAGGGATTCCAAAAGAAAGATTTGGGTTCAAATCCTTCATCTGTCCCTGTCTGAGTATATGAGGTAACAGGGCTGTTCACCCCAGAATGATGAATGAAATAAAACACAGTGAGACAGTTATGTGGGGCCAAGAGCAAGGAGAGAGAGAGAGAGAGAGAGAGAGAGAGAGAGAGACAGACAGACAGAAAGAGACAGAGAGAGACAGAAAGAGACAGAGACACAGAGAGACAGAGATAGGGAGAGAGACAGAGAGAGCAGGCCTTGCTGCCCAGTCAGCCACTCAGCCTCTGCAGGATCTTACCTAAGCTTTTTTCTGTCTCCTGTATGAGACTCATAATCCCAGTCTAGTGGAGTGGGCCAGAGTTCTCGAAGTCACTTTAGCAACCTTCTCCACACACAGACCACAGAAGGCAGCAGACAGCTGTCCCCATGTCCCCATTTGCATAGGGTCTTGGGAGATAAACTGACCCCAGAAGCAAGAAAATATGCTCAGCCACTCTCTCCCTGACCCAGGAAAGGTTTCTGACAGCCAAGAAAGGCTGAGCTGCCCCCAAGCCTCGGGTCACTTTAGAAAGGTTTTTTACAAACATTGGGTGTTTGATTTCTGACCTGGCTGAATGGGGGAGGGGAGGCTGAAAGGGGGTGAACACAGAGCCACAGGCCATTCTTCGCCTGCCCCTGACAGAAAAAGGCCCCTGGCCTCGGCCCCTGAGCTCTCGGGGAGGGGCCTCCCGCCCGGGTAGGAACAAACCAGATAAAGATATTTTCATCCAGCGGGAAGTTCAGTCAGGAATTCTTGTCTCCTCAGAAGTTTGGGGAAGCAGAGGCAGCTCTATAGCTAAATGTTTTGCTACTTGGGATAAGCAGAAGCAGGTCTTCATAAACATTACAGCTGTCAGGATAACAATAATCCTGTCAGACTCTGATGCTGTGATGAAATACCGGAAGCTGGGTCCTTTTACACATAAGAGGCTTATGTGCTCTGAGTCCTGGAGGCTTGGCAGCGTTGTGGCTACCATCTGCTTGGCTCTGGTGAGGGCCCCAGTGGTGGATGGCTTCGTGCACCCGAAAAGGAAGCAAGAAACAGGAGGGCCCAAACTCACTGGTGTGACCATCTGTTCTAGTGGGAACAGAACCAGTCCGGCTAGACTTGACCTGTTCCTCTGAGAGGGCACTAATTCAAAGCTGGAGGCCTCACCACCCAGGCACCTTCCACTAGACCTTGCCTCTCCCATTAGCATGAGCAGGTGAATTAGTTACTTGTTTCGCTACAGTAGCAAGATGGCTGACAAAAGAAATTAAAGAAAGCAAGAAATTGCAGTTCCCATGGATACAGCCCACCAGAGCCAGGGAACCATGGGAGCAGGATCCTGAGGAAGAGGGTCACACTGTGTCCAGTCAGGAAACAGAGAGGAGAAGGATGGTGTAGGATGGTGTGATTGCTAGCTCTCTCCATTCTGGGCCGTGTGGTGCCCTGGCCTAGGGAAGGGCGCCGCCCACTTTTTCCTCTTTAACACATTTTTTAACACATTTTTTAACACGTTTTTTGGGGGAGGGGTGGATTTGGTTTTTTCGAGACAGGGTTTCTCTGTGTAGCCCTGGCTATCCTGGAACTCACTCTGTAGACCAGGCTGGCCTCGAACTCAAATCCGCCTTGCCTCTGCCTCCCAGAGTGCTGGGATTACAGACATGCGCCACCACTGGCCGGCTTGGGTGCCGCCCACTTTTAAGGGGGCTCTTCGGACCTCTGTTTTCTTGATCTAGAATATTCTCTCAACAGCTGTGCGCACAGGTGCCTCTTGGATGACTCTACATTCCGTCAAGTTGATGATCAAAGTAACCATCGCAATTAGGGATCAAGGATCTAGCCCTGGATCCATTCACAGGCCTCCACAGCCTTGGGAGCAGATCACTGTAACCCCAGTGCCCCCATGACCTGCCGGGAAGATTTGCAGTGAACAGAAAATGCCAGACAATTCTTCTCTTCCGGCTCTTCTGCCTCTCTAGCAGGAAGTTTTTGTGAATCCCACCAAGCAGAGACTCTCTAAGTGGAGCCAGCGTGGCCACCTTCGCACAGCCCGGGGGTTGGGGGGCGGGAGAAAGATCCTGCGAGTCGAACCCAAGGTCAGGGCCGAGTACACAGGGCGCACTTCCCAGCATCAGCGGAGCAAGCTTTGCCCTTCATCAGTGCGTCCTGCCCTCCTCTGTCCCTTCACCCGATGTTATTAAGCAGCTGAGCCTTGCAGCTCCATAAGTAGCAAGGTGGGGAGGAAAGAAAACAATTTCCGAAGGATTTGCGACCGTGTAATTTCCTTTCCCCGCTGGCACGGTCCTCTCATCCCTCGCCCCAAGCGAGCTAGCGAGCACGAACGTCCTTCAGCAGTCAATGACTCCAATGTTTGAGAAGCCTGCCCTGACTCTCCCGAGGGGCATTGTGGGAGTGCCTCCATCATTCTTGTTTAGCTCTCGTGGCACCGGTGGGACAAGGGCTCCTCTGAAGAGCCCTCAATGTCAAAGCAATCCCAGCCACTGCAGAAAGCATGTCTTTATTTATGCCTGCCCACCTAGGGCTGGAGAGATGGCTCAGGGGTTAGCAGTGCTGGCTGCTCATTCCGAGGACCGGGGTTCGGGTCTCAGCACCCTCATGGTGGCCCACAACCATCTGTATCACCAAGTTCAGATGATCTAATGCCCCCTTGTGGCCTCCATGGGCACCACACACATACATGTTACACATATGTGCTGGCAGAACACACAGATAAAATACTGGGTAAGCCAATAGTTTATTTAGCGATGAACTTCAAGAAAGAAACAGACAGCTCCAAATCTTGTCAAGTGCAGTGGAGATTATATTTTCACATATGGAACTTACCACCAAGTAGAGCCCTGGAATTAAACAGACCCAGGTTCAAATCCCTCTGATTTTTATTACCTCTCTGATCTTCATTTGTAAAATGGAAACAATATAGTAATTCTGGAGGAGACAGCGAGCGGGGTGTGTTTGTACACATGTGTGAAACTCTTATAGAAACATCAGTCTATAACTTTGTGTGTGTGTGTGAGTGTGTGTGTGAGAGAGAAAGAGAGAGAGTGTGTGTGTGAGAGTGTGCGTGTGTGAGAGAGAGACAGAGTGTGTGTGAGAGAGAGAGTGTGAGAGAGACAGAGTCTGTGTGTATGTGAGAGAGAGAGAGAGAAAGAGAGTGTGTGGGTGGGTGGGTGGGTGTGTGAGAGAGAGAAAGAGTGTGTGTGTGTGTGAGAGAGAGAGTGTGTGTGTGTGAGAGAGTGTGTGTGAGAGAGAGCGAGAGAGTATGTGTGTGTGAAAGAGAGTGTGTGAGAGAGAGTGTGTGTGTATGTGTGTGTGTGTGTGTGTGTGTGAGAGAGAGAGAGAGAGAGAGAGAGAGAGAGAGAGAGAACAAGATGCAGGAAAGAGGAGGCAAGCAGTGACCAACCTGGATAACTCCAAGAGCAGTGACCAACCTCGATAACTCCAAGAGCAGTTACTTGTAGACTGTCTTAGGGTTTCTACCACTGTGATGAGACACCATGACCAAAAAGAAGATGGGGAAACGGGTGGGCTACTTGGTTTACACTTCCACATTGCTGTTCATCACAAAAGGAACTCAAGACAGGAACCTGGAGGCAGGAGCTGATGTAGAGGCTGTGGAGGGCGCTGCTCACTGGCTTGCTCCCCATGGCTTGCTCAGCCTGCTTTCTTACAGAACCCCAGGACCACCAGCCCGGGGGTGGCCCCGCCCACAATGGACTGGCCCCACCCACAGTGGGCTGGGCCCTCCTCCATCAATCACTAATTATGAGAACACCCTACAGGCTTGCCCACAGCCTGATCTTACAGAATCATTTTCTCAACTGAAGCTCTCTCCCCTCCAGTAACGACAGCTTGTGTCAAGCTGACAGCCAGCGCGCGGGTGATTTAGGCATCCTGGCAGTGCTGAGGGTGGCACCGGCTTCCCCTTGTTGCTTATGGTAGCATGCAGGAGGCAGGAGACATGTTGGAAGAATGGATGGAACAAGAAGAAACAAGGGCTTGCTGGCTTTGTAGAGTGTGTGCCTCCCTGTCACATAACAGGAATCAGACACTGTGTCTGGAATAGGATCAGATCCTGGGCATCCTGAAGGAAGCCAGTATAAAGATGAAGCCGGGGTGTGTAAAATTCTTTACTGACAGCTCATAAAGACTCATGGTGCCTCCAACCACCAACTGGTCAAAGCACATAGCTTTTATTAACTATAGCAGAGTTCTTGCCCTCTACTGCTTAGGGCTACCTACGGAAGCCCGAAATCAGGAAGAGCTCATGCAGAGAGAGCCGTGTGGCTGTCACCCAGTGCCATGAGCCCCATCAAGATTCACAGAAGACCCACCCAGGTAACGCCAGGCAGAAATGCAGAGAGCCTGGGCTGAGAGAGACAGGAGTTTAAAATGGGTTGATGCAGCTCTTGTCTGGAATTCCAGTCATGGGAAAGCTGAGGCAGGAGGATTGAAAATTTTATAGGTCAACCTGAGTTCCGTAGTGAGATGTTGACAGGAAAGAAAGGGGAAAAAGGGAAGAAAAAGAAGAGAAAGGGAAGAGGGAGGGAATGTGGGAGGGGGAGGGAGGAGGGAGAGGAATGGGGAGGAAGAGAAATGGGAAAGGGGGAGGAATGGGGAGGGAAAGGAATGCGGGGAGGAATGGGAAAGGGAAAGGAATTGAAGAGTGCAGGAATGAGGGAGGGAAAGGAATGTTGAAGGGGGAGGAATGGGGGAGGGAGAAGAGTGGGGGAGGGGAGGAAGGAGGGAGGAAAGGAATAGGGGAGGGGGAGGAATTGGGGAGGGAGAAGAATGGGGAGGGGAATGGGGAGGAGGGAGGAGGTATTGGGGGAAGGAAATATAGAAGATTTTAGATCCTCACTCCTCAGTGGGAAGAAAGCATCTGGTTAGCAGACACAAGCCGTCTTCTCAGAGAAGGAAGAGCACCGGAAAGCCAGAGCCCACCAGCTGGAGCCAAGAGTCATTTATTTTCAGGCCTTGAGAACCAGCTGTTAAAGACGCAACTGTCACCTTGTGCCCTGAAGTGTTTCAAGGTTGTCATGGACCAGGAACCTTCAGGGTTTTATCTCCCACCCATCCCAGATGTAAAGAACTGGGGGCAGAGGTCACCATCCCTCACTCAGATGGTGGGTTATGATAGGACGCCATCCTAGTGTGGGCTGCTGTCGGTCCAGATGTCCATAACGGCGCTGCTGCTTTCATCGTGCCTGTCTTAGTCATCGTTCTATTGCTGGGAAGAGACACCAAGACCACGGCAACTCATACAGAAAAAAAAACTGTGGGCTTGCTTACGGTTTCAGAGGTTTAGTCCATTGTCATCAGTAGAAAGAGACAGCTGCCCTTGTGGTGCTGAAGCAGTAGCTGAGAGCTACATCGCGGTCCGCAGGTGGGGGGATGGGGAGAAGGAGACAGACAGATGGACGGGCAGACAGACAGACAGACTGAGATCCTGAAATGGCCTTTTGAAACCTCCAAGTCCACCTCCAGGAACACACTCCCTCAAACAAGGTCACACCTCCAAATCCTTCTGATCCTTGCAAACATTTCCACCCCCTAATGTTAAAGCATTCCAGTACAGGCGCCCTGTGGGGGCCATTCTTATTCAAACCACCACACTGTTACAAGGACCACAGTCTGAGAGCCCTCTGAGTCTCTGGGGAGACTCTCCTGTCACATGAAATCCTGGTCATCACTCACAGCCCCAGTCCGTCATTGCTGACTAGCGAATGGTCAGGTGTCTGCACGCAAGCGCAGCCTGTCTAGGTATAAACATCTGACTCCAGTTTCTTACTGACTTATTTTCAGACAGAGTTCCTTGTAGCTCAGGCTCTCCTGGAACTCACCACGTAGCCAAGGATCGTCCTGCTTCCACCTCCCTAGAGTTGACAAGATAAGTATAAACCACAGCGCCCATTCAGTGCAGTGCTGAGGCAAATCCAGGGCCTCGTGTATGCTAGGCAAGTGGTCTAATGACTGAGCTACAGCCCCATCTGGGGAGACAGCTCTGTGGCTCCGTGCTCCCCAGCACGCAGGTGCAACTACTCAGGTCTGTAACCGTGATGGTTTGTATACGCTTGGCCCAGGGAGCGGCACTATTAGAAGGTGTGGCCCTGTTGGGGTAGGTGTGGCCTTGTTGGAATAGGTGTGGCCTTGCTGGAGGGTGTGTGGCCCTGTTGCAGTAGGTATAGCCTTGTTGGAGTAGGTGTGTCTCTGTGGGTGTGGGCTTTAAGACCCTCATCCTAGCTGCCTGGAAGCCAGTCTTCTGCTAGCAGCCTTCAGATGAAGATGTAGAACTCTCAGCTCCTCCTGCACCATGCCTGCCTGGACCCTGCAATGCTCCCACCTTGATGATCATGAACCTGTAAACCAGCCCAATTAAATGTTGTCCTTTATAAGACTTGCCTTGGCCATAATGTCTGTTCACAGCACTAAAACCCTAAGTAAGATAAACCCCAAAGCTGGGGGGCAGAGGGGCAAGCAGGACCTGGGGACTCACTGGCTCGAGCCAAAACAGTGAGCTATGGGTTCAAGGAAGAGCCTGTCTCAAGCAAAAGGCAAAAAGCAATAGAGGAAGCTATCCCACGTTGACCTCCAGCACTGAGCCAGGCACACACGCACACACAGGCACACATATCCATGCACTGCATACGCATGCACACATACACACACACTGCATACACATGCAAGCACACACAAGCACAAGCACACACTGGGGTTTTAGAAATGGAGACAATGGGAGGGGAACCAATCTGCACCTCCAGAAGATTGCCCTGGGTGAAGGGGCAGAAGGAACAAGGAGCCCAGCGTCAGGGACTCCATCCATTCGTCTTGCTTGCCCCCGGACACGTTCCTAGGACTCCACCTGGGATAAACAAAGGAACAAGCTGGCTCAGGTCCCTCGGATCTCTCCATCTGCATGGTCAGAGCATAATTACTTTTCTTCCACAAGTCTCCCAGGCAGGATCCCAGACCAGGGGGAGCCAGAGGCGACTAGAGGTGCCCTTGAGTTAATTGGGAACACCTGGGAAGAGATATGGCTTTGCCTTCAACTTCGTAAGTCTAATTAAGGAAGCTACGGTCTTGCTAAATGGACCGTCTCCAGTGGATGCACACGGCAGAAACTTTTAATCATCTTTCTGAAATATTCTGGGAGAAGTACAGTGGGATTTGGTAGACACGCATAACCCGGCGAAATTAGATTTCCAGGGCTCCGTGGTGGTGTTACATCAGGAGTAAAGTTCTGTCCTTTATTCTACAGCGCGTTGTGTCAGTGTGAGGGACACAGCTGTGAAGGAGACAGGTCGGCCCCTACATCCCTGATCGCAGTCTGATGAGGGACAGAGATTGATGTGCAGTTATTAAACGCTGATGGTGAACATTCCCTCACCCTAGCCACGCCCTCTTTAGAAGTCCATCTTGTTGAAACATTTGCCTTGGGTACATGGTCACATAATATGTGCCACTGTCCCCGAAAACATCAGTAGTAAAAGATGAATCAGTTACACCCTATGACATCACTTCAGATGCAAAACAAGGGCCTGGGTCCTTGTAGCCCTACACTCGATTTTTAAAGTTCCACAGAGAGGGAGCAGCTCTGTGACCTTGCCTGCATCATAAAGGCCCGTTCTCCAAAACTGATGGAAATGGGCCCCATTCCAGCTCCAGCTCCCAGATGGGAACTGGACAGGGAGGTCTCCTGACTCCCAGTTAAAGCGCAAACTTCACCCTCTTCACTAGGGAGCCCCCTATGCCAGGTCCGTTTGGCAATTCTCTGGGCCTAGCAGAGTTGCAGGCAGCGAGGATCCTGGGCAGATGGCAGTCATTCCGCTTCGCCATGCAGGATTTACTGATGTCACTGCAGCTACACAACGCCCACGGTTGGAGAATTACTAAACAAGATAGCTCAGCGGCTGCTGATTTATGAATCCGCGGAACCGTGCTGGGCAAGCCAATCAATGGGCAGAAATTTGCATATTAATGAAAACTCATAAATAATGCAGTGATGGCATAGAGAGTTGACGCTGGCTTCTGGGAAGCAAGCCCTTTAAGGCCGGGCACGCTTGGTGCTGGAACCCAGCAGGGCTTGTTACAACCTGCTGTTACAATCCAGTCCCAGAATGTCCCTTTAGGAGGTCTGAAGTGTGTGGCCTGTGAGTCACATATCATCAGTTACCAAGAGCTGCTACTGCATCTGCCACCCCAGAAGATACATGCACACGTGTGTAAGCACGTGAGTGGACTCACGCACACTCCCATGTGGAAGCCAGAGGTCACCCTCCAGTGGTGAATCTTCAAGTCAGGGTCTCTTTTTGAGACATGAGGTTTGCCAACTAGGCAAGGCTGGCTGGCCGGAGAGCCATAAGAACCCACCTGTCTGCACATCCCTGATACTGGAAATATATGTCATCTTAGCTTTTTTTTTTTTACGTGGACTCTGGGAATCGAACTTGGGTCCCCACTGTTGCACAGCAAGCCCTTCACAGACTGAGCCATCTCCCCAGTTCCCTCCCCTCCACAAAGGGCACTAGCCACTGGTATGACTGGGGGAGGCTGGTTCTGCTGTGCGCTGGCCTTGTAACCCCCACGAGATCCTCAGGCTTGACAGTCCTTGGTCATCCTGTCTGTAAGATGGGCCATGACTAGACCTTCCTCAAAGGGTGATGGGTATGGTTTTGGTGGTGTTGTTATATGGATGCCTCTCTGTGTGTATATGTATGCCATGTGTGTATACACTGTCTGCGAGGGTGTGTGTATATGCTATGTGTGCATACACACTGTATGTGAATGTGTGTGTGAGCATGTGTACATGCCATGTGTGTATACACACTATGTGTGAATATGTATGAGTGTGTATATATGCCATGTGTGTGTACACACTGTGTGAATATGTGAGTGTGTATATATGCCATGTGTGTACACACTGTGTGAATATGTGAGTGTGTATATATGCCATGTGTATACACACTGTGTGTGAGTGCATATACATGCCATGTATGTGTACACACTGTGTGAATGTTTGTATGCCATGTGTGTGTACACAGTCTGTGTGTGCATTCTGTGTGTGTGCACACTGTGTGAATATGTGTGTGTACATACCATGTATATACACAGTGTGTGTGTGTATATACCATGTGTGTGTACACACTGTGTGTATGCCATATGTGTATACACTGTGTGTGTAATGCCATGTGTGTACATAGTGTGTGTGTACATTCCATGTGTGTGTGTATACTGTGTGTATATGCCATGTGTATACACACTGTGTGAGTATGTCTACATGCTATGTATGTGTATACACTGTGTGAGTGTGTGTGTATGAGTGTGTGTGTGAGTGTGAGTGTGTGAATGTATGTGAGTGTGTGTGTGCATACTGTTGGCATCAGGGTATCAGCACTGCAGATTGGCTCTGAACCCAGTGACATCACACGTCGGTGACAGGAACCCACACATCTATTGCCACACATTCCTAGAATCCACTTGACCCACCTTAACCTGCAAGCAGTTATGTCACTATCCAAATAAAAGGCAGACCCCTCTGACCTCTCTCTCTCTCTCTCTCTCTTCTTTCTCACCCCCCCCCCACTTCTTCTTTGCCTCTACCTTTTATCCTACAATAAACCTCACGTGGAACTGTTTGGCCTGGTGTGGTCTGTCTGGATGTGAGCTGTGCCTGTGGAGGCCTGAGGAGGCTGTGAGATTCCCCTGTAGCTGGACTTACAGGCAGCTTGTGCTCTTAAGCAATGACCCCCCCCCCCCAGCTTCAAGTGGTTCTCAAGAAGATCAGATGAGGGGAGACACCATGCTGGGTGGGGACCTGCAGGGCAAGAAAACTCCAGGTCCCAGCAGTCGGCCCCAGAAATTATAGTATTATTGTTTCCCTGTTTCCTCTGAGATGATCTATATTGTAAATATAGCACACAGACATCTGTGCAGATTCCTCAAACCTGAATACTTCTTCACCACCTCAATTTAATCACATAAACATTTTCAGAGACAGAGCGCTCACCTCCCAAGGTTGCTGTGTGACAAAGAACCAACATTGCAGCTTGAAACCACATATTTTCTTCCTGCTTTGAAGTTAAAGACTGTGGAATTGCTGAGGTCAAGGGGCCCTGGGCTGACTCCTGCGCTGGATGACCTGCCTCTGAGGCCATCCACGGCATCGGCCCAGGTGTCTTCTTCCATCTTCAAGGCTGGGATCTGAGCACTACCAAAGCCCCTCTCTGCCTGTGTCATCCCATGATCCCATGCTATTTATGACTTGAATCACTTGGTCCTCTTTCTACTGAGGAAGCACTGGATTCCTCAGGCCCCTGGACAACCCTGCATGCTCTCCTGGACTCCGCCTGTTCAGCCCAGCCATTCCAGCAAAGTCCTCTTAGCCTTAGAGAGTGACATCTTTTCAAGCTCGTGATTGAGGGTTGAGATGGAGGGGTAACGTTCAGAGATGTATAATTTTTATGTATAAAACATAAATGTAATTATTCTCAATTGCTTTGAGAACATATTAGCTACAGAGATACAGTAGATAGATGTGTATACCCATAGATAATGGAGAGGCACAGGACTGAGAGTCGTTTTTCAGACCTGATGGTAACCTCTTCCCATTAATATATCAACATACAAATGTTCCCAGGAGACACAATCTCACAGCGAACTCCCCCATCCCCTGACAATCACGGTCTTTCTCCTTCCTCTTCCACAGCCATCTCTGAGCTTTAGGTGAGGGGATGCTTTGTAGATGTATCCCCCACCCCTCACCCCCCACCCCCAGACCGGGCTCACAGCTCTGCATTTTGATTGGTTGTGCTTTCCTCCAACAGCCTCTGCCTGTTGCAAAGAGAAATTCCTTCAACAAAGGGGTGAGGACTGCACTTATCTGTGGGTGAAATAAGTGTTTATAAACTGTTGTTAGGGCTTATGCTGGGTTAGTAAAGGAGTGGCTGGAGTCTCCTCCAGAAACCATGACTTCACCTGCACTGGGTGGTTTGCTCGGTTTCCAGCACCAGGCATAGTCTCCTTGTTGAGGGGATCTTAAGTCCAACCGGAGAGCAGTTGGTTACTGCTGTGATGTGTGTGCCGCTACTGCACCCTTAGGGTCACTGTGCCATGCAGTCACTGATGTGGTTCACACCTGGGCAGTCCTGTTGGTTGTCCCCCTCCTTTGAAATCTGGTCTGCAGGGAGGGAGCTTCCAAATCAGCTCTGGCTCAGTGGGTTATTTTCTTTTGTCTTTTCTTTCTTTATTTTTTTTTCGTGGTTTTTTTTTTTTGTTTGTTTGTTTTGTTTTGTTGTTGGTGGTGGTGGTGTTGTTGGTGTTGGTTTGGTTTGGTTTTTTGGTTTTTGGATTTGGTATTTTTCGAAACAGGGTTTCTCTGTATAGCCCTGGCTGTCCTGGAACTCACTCTGTAGACCAGGCTGGCCTCGAACTCAGAAATCCACCTGCCTCTGCCTCCCCGAGTGCTCGGAGGTTATTTTCCATAGCAGCCTCATGGCCTGACACAGCCACTAACTAACTCGTCGAGCGACTGCCCCCATTTTCTATATTTATTATCATCATCGTCACTATTTTGGTGATTGCTGAACTCTGTCCTCCCAGCGGGACAGCCGTTGTTATCTTGTCACCAGAACAGTGATTCCCAGGTAAAAGCCTGTTCTTGGGAAGATGGGGAGGCTCACCAGGTGAGCAAGAAGCAACGGTGACTTGAATCTAACCAGGAACAAATCCTGATAAAGACCCTACTGCCCAAGTATACATGAGTGGTTAGCAGTTTGGGTGATGCACAGCTGCCAAGGAATAGCTGCCCAGAAGCTACCCGGCTGCTTCACCAAGCCCCTTCTGCCCAGCCAGCCACCCCTGACATCAGGCGTGGCACTGAGAAGGCAGGAGGTCCATGCAGAATTGCGGAGAAGGGGAAGGAGCTAAGCGGAAGGGTCTTAGCAGGGAAGGGGGAGGAGCTAAGGGGCGGGGCTTAGTAAGGAAGGGGAGGGGCTAAGTGACAGAGCTTGGGGGGGAAGGGAGGAGCTAAGCAAGGAGGGGAAAAGCTTGGGGTGAAGAGGGAAGGGATAATCGAGGGCAGGGGCGGGGCGTGGGGAGCTAAGCAGGGTGGGGCCTCCCACCTGTGCTGCTGCACCAGATGCTGCTCTTTAGTTAAGAGAAATTAATACAGGTGACAGGATTTTTCAGGCTGTATTGCACCTTGCTAATGACATCTTTAAGGGTCCTTTAGAGGCTGAATCCCAAGGCCAATTAGAATTCACCTGGGAAGAATGACAATTCACCTTCCTTCAGCCTCAAGGTCACCCTCACAGTTCTTCTGTTCCTCACGGGATGGTGACCTGGAACCTTATGGTTCTACCTGCCCATTCTGTGAAAAAGGTGTATTTCCTCGATGGTACAATGTTCACTTCTGGCTGCTTGGTGGATTTAGAAAAAAGGACTGGGGAGATGGTTCGGTTGATATGTGCCTGTTGGTATCAGGATCTCTGAACCCCACCAGTGACATCACATCTAGGGAAAAGCGCGACCGGCACACCTGTTGCCAAGGCAACAGCCATCATATTCCCAGAATCCACTTGGCTCACGTCCCCACAACTTTACCTGTGGCTATGTCACTATCCCTATATAAAAGGAAGGTCCCTCTGATCTCTCTCTCTCTCTCTCTCTCTCTCTCTCTCTCTCTCTCTCTCTCTGTCTCTTCCCCTTCTCTTTCCGCCACCACCTTACCCTTCTCTCTCTCTCAATAAACCTCACATGGAACTGTTTGGCCTGGTGTGGTCTTTCTGGAGCCCTGCGACAATCACAGCAGTGCCTGCCTGTCATGCACATGAGGATCTGGATTGCTACCGCCCACTAAATTTCGCTCACAGCGATGCATGTCTGTATTCCTAGGATGGGGTGGGAGAGAGAGATGGGTCCCTGGATCTAG
Source organism: Apodemus sylvaticus (assembly GCF_947179515.1). NCBI lineage: Eukaryota > Metazoa > Chordata > Mammalia > Rodentia > Muridae > Apodemus > Apodemus sylvaticus. Next base: position 55,432,992 of record NC_067493.1, on the reverse strand, counting down.
TGTTGTCAATCAACTCTGATACCATTGAGAGACCCTGTCTCAAAAAAAAGGTGGTAAGAGACGGAGGGGGATGCCTAATGTTGATTTCCGGCTTCCACATGCATGTGAAAACACATGTGCACCTACGTGTGTGTGTGTGTGTGTGTATGTGTGTGTGTGTGTGTGTGTGTGTGGAGAGAGAGAGGAGCACCTGGAGGAGACACAGCTGCACCCCTAAGGATTGAGAGTAAGTAACCACACATTCCACCCAGGCAGAAAAACCAGACTCACTGTATAACTCTGGGGACCACTGCAGTGTGGTAATAACCTAACAAGGTCATTAAGCAAATGTTACAACAGCCAATGCCTGTGAGTACAACCAGCTGCAGGTGTTTGGGATCCCCTGGGGGTTCTGGAGCAGTTTCATTCCTTATATCACTCAGGTTGCCCTCATTTCTATAACTCCATTTTTTTAATTTGGGGGAGTGGTCTGTTGTAGGATAATGACTGAACCTCTTAAGAGGCTTTCGAGCCGGCTAAGGTCCTCGTAGGATGGGCTAAACGGATGAGTGCCCCATTACACCACTGCCCTTGTGCGCTGGAAGTTGCTAGAAGCTCAGAGGGTTAAACCTGGAGTGGGGAGGGGAGAGGACGCTATGGCAGAAACAATGTAAGAAGACAACTTCAACAGCAACCAAGGGGTTCAACCGTGACCAGCAGCAGGTCCCTTATACAGCAGTGGGTGGAACTCATCCTCAGCACTGTGGCAGTAAAAACTGGTCTTTCTGAGACAGTGTGGAATCAAACTGCAAAAAACAGCAGACACCGTTACAGGTGGCCCTGCCACCAACGCCACACAGTGCACTAGAACCAGTGTCCTTTCAAGACACTGAGCCTCCCCGAGTAATCAAATCGGAGAAGGCACCGGAAGAGGTGCTGTCTGTCCTGTGCCACAGACAGGAGTGGCTGCAGCAGTGCGGAGTGTGGAGGCCATGTGGTGGAGACAGAAGGAAAGAGCGCCCTGTGAGCACAGCCACGAGCAGCACGGGGAGAGCTGGCTCCCAGGACTGGGCCAGTGAAGAACTAGAGGAGCGGCTAGGCTGTCTTCAGATCCATTTGTGATGACGGATGGTCTCATAGGAAAGCACCGGCGGGTGCAGGGTGTGCACAGGCATGCACACCCAAGCCCAGTGGGAATCAGAGGCCCACTGTAGCAACCCACAGCCCACCAAGTCCTCTAGGGAACCAAGAAACAGGTGTCCTTCCTAACATACAAGCTGTTTGTCCTTGGGTGTGCTCCAAGGCTATTCACTGGGTTCATATAAAGTCTGGCTGTGGATGAACCAGGAAAGCTGGGAAGCAGCCAGGGCTTCGGGCATCGCTATGGGGTGTCTGATGCCCTGTGTGCAATACAGACCCGGGAGGCTGGCTCCCGATTATAGCCACAGAGGACAGAAGCTACGATGTGGACAGAAGCTACGATGTGGACAGAAGCTACGATGTGGCCAGTGTACAAATCTCTGTGTCCAGCCCAGTGTTGGTACAGGACCCACATCTGCGAGTGCCCCCTGTGTGGGCACTGCCTAGTCCTCTAGAAGCATCTTCATGCAAGCTAACAACATATAAGGTGACAACCACCAGAGGTCACGGACACTATAGCCCAGAGAGTCAACGACTAATGGAGGCCGTCTTAGTCAGGGTGTTACTGCTGTGAACAGACATCATAACCAAGGCAATGCATAGACAACATTTAACTGGGGCTGGCTAACAGGTTCAGTCAGTTATCATCAAGGAGGGAGTATGACAGCGTCCAGGCAGGCATGATGCAGGAGGAGCTGAGAGTTCTGAAGCTTCACGTAGAGGCTGCTAGCAGAATACTGACTTTTAGGCAACTAGGATGAGGGTCTTAAAGCCCACACCCACAGTAACACACCTACTCCAACAAGGCCACACCCACTCCAACAAGGCCACACCCACTCCAATAAGACCACGCCCACCCTAACAAGGCCACACCTACTCCAACAATACAACACCCACTTCAACAAAGCCACACCTCCTAATAGTGCCACTCCCTAGGCCAAGTATATACAAACCATCACAGTTATTAAATGAATATATCAAGGGTGGGATACTTTCTCATCAAGCCATTGGTCAGCAAGGCAGCCAAGGCCCACAAAACACGGCAGGGTATTGCCAACGATGTTTGCTGGGTACCAGAACTCGATAGTGAGAGTCTGTTGGTGAAGATACCACTGACCCTGGGTCACATGGCCAACTGACAAGAATTCCCTGCAGCTCCCGAAGCCGTTCATCATGTATGTATCCTCAGGTGACTACAGGACTCTGAGAAATCAGCCTGGCACTGAGAAAGAAAGCTTCTCCCTGCATGATTGGCTCTCCTGGAACCAGAAGGCGCCACGCAGGCTACTGTGGAGACTGTCAGCCGAAGTCCTGCTTAGTCACCGGTCCTGCATGCTACGCTGCAGAGATACACGTTACAGCGACTGACACAACAGTGGTACAGCTGTCATACAGACAACCAACCACTTTTTTACTGAACTTACAGTTCACCGCGCAAGAAGAAACCCACATTTGTACTGTGAGCCAGAGGGGCAGGTGAGGGTAGGACCTGAAGTTGAGAATGTCGCAGACCTTATTGTGGAAACACTACTACTTTTTGTTGGGTGGCTGTGATGTCATGGGGCGTGAAAGCATATATTTGTAATTTGAGTCAGAAGATTGCCATGATTCAAGACCAGCCTGGACTGCACAGAGAGTTCTAGCCCAGCCAGGGATGCATAGAGCCCGTCTTTAAAAAAATAAAAATATAATGTGATAAATTGTGGAAAGAAAAAAATAAATACGCGCCAATTTGCCTCTGACCTCTGTGCTTCTACCCAGAGCTCCTTTTATGGTAGGAAAGTATTACTGCTGACACTGACAGCCCAACAAATGTTCAGAATAAGGACCACTGCTCGTGACATGATTCAGCCTTAAATGGGGGGAAATAACCAGGCGTCTTATCACTTCCTCCGAGCCCAGGAAACATGGTGAGAGATGAGGTGGGAAAACTGTATGTGCCACACACAGCTTGGGATGTTGTAGAACTATCTTTCAGGCCCGACATGGCCTTGGCTTGGGGCTTTGGTGCTAGGGATCTCTGAATCCAATTTCTTGAACTCCCTAAGCTCATGCTCAGACTTAACTTTGCCAGTAAGTTACACATATTGAATACTTCCTGGGCTTGGGCACGCATGCCCAGAAAGCAAGCATGCGCACAAAGTGAGCATGCCCAGAGAGGGCCCGCCCTTTGCAGCGCAACAGAGGAGCTGAATCCCTCCTTGCGGTTGCTAGGTACCCCTTCTTCCGGACAGATGGTTCCACCCACTCCCAGTCTTACTCCCCACTAGCTCCATGAGGCAGAGGGTGCACACCTGAACCTGCCAGGTCACTGCCACCTCCCAGGGCCCAGCGTGACTCCAGGAAAACATAGTAAAAAAAAGAAATATAAAATATAGAAACGTGTGGTACCACTAGTCAAAGATACTCGAATTCTTCATGTTCTTCAAGTCCCTCTGTAGGGTTGGATGCTTTGGGCAAGGAACTGGCTGCCTGTGGAGCAGAGGCAGGATTCAACCCCCTCTCAGCCCACAGCCAAAACTGCGGCTCAACCACGATGCACACAGCCTCTGCCCACTCCCTAGGTCCCAGAGCGACCCAGATGTGCAGAGGACACAGCTGCCTTCAGCCTGTAAGGATTCACATAAGTCCCCAGAGGCAAAAGATTCCCAAGATGGCCCCTTGGTCAGTAAGCAGCGATTGGTCCGACCCACAGCCCAGGGCACTTTCCCTATCCAAGCCCCGTGACAAGACTGTCCACCCCCAGGGTAAGGGCACTCAGGTGCGAGAAGGAAGACAGCTGAGGACGCTCCCTGAAAACCCAGGTCTTACTGGGAGAAGAAAAAGAAACAGTTTCAAACAAGGAAATGGGAGGGAAACAGAGACACCATTGTCCTTGACAGTGGGGTCAGAGATTGTTTTGTTGCCAGGGCAAAGGCAGAGGAATTGGAGAGGGGGGGAGGGGAAGGGGGGAGGGAAGGAGAAATCACTGGCCTTACCTAGAAGGCTGTGGATTGCTGGTCTGTAGTGCAATGGGTGAATCACTCCCTGTGTAACAGACCAAAACACGGACTGCTCTCTTTTTTTCTTTTTTTTTTTCTAGACAGGGTTCTCTGTGTAGCCCTGGCTGTCCTGGAACTCACTCTGTAGACCAGGCTGGCCTCGAACTCAGAAATCTGCCTGCCTTTGCCTCCCAAGTGCTGGGATTAAAGGCATGCACCACCTCCACCCTGCTGGGACTGCTCTCAAATAGGACTCAAGAAGCAACTATTGATTACCCTCCCAGGACCGGCAGCTATTGATACCCTCCCAGGACCAGTGCCCTTCTCCAGACCCATTCAGCACTGAGAGCTCTGTTGAATGATCACATGGCCATCTCTGGAGGCTAAAACAGGCTGGGAGGGCAGGGAGGTGGCTCAGTGGGTGAAGGTGACTGCCAACAAGTCTGACGACCTGAGTTTGATCCCCAGAACCCACGTGGTAGAAGGAGAGAAGTGAGCCACAAAAGCTGTCCTCTGACCTCCACACATACATGCACACATGCGTCCTTGCACACACACACACACACACATACACACACTATACACACACACACTGAAAGAAGGAAAGGGAGGGAAGCTAGAGGGATGGTTCTGTCATTGAAGTGTTTCCAAGCAAGCATGAGGACCTGAGTTAATTCCCTAAGAGCCATTTGAAAACAAAATAAGCAAGAACAAGTGTGTGTGGGCTGGAGAGAGGACTCAGGGGGTAAGTGTGGCTGCTCTTCCAGAGGACCTGAGTTTGATTCCCAGCACCCACACGACAGCTCACAACCATCTGTAATTCCTCTTTGGCTTCCATGGTGCACAGAAATGCATACAGACAAAACACACACACACACACACACACACACACACACACACACACGGCAGGTGCAACCACACACCCCCTATAATCCCAACACTGGGGAGGAGACAGGAAGATCCCTAGAATCCACTGTCCAAGCCTGTTAGCTCCAGCAGACTGCAGGTGCAGCAGGTGTCTCTTCCCCCAGATAGGGCAGGAGCAGATTGAGAAAAACAGCTGTATCACGCTGGGTTCTCTGAAGAGACAGAGTCCATGAGATTAATGTGTAGATATATAGATACTATGTATCTGAATGTATGAGGCCATCTTATATTGAAATATCAACAACAGCTCAATCACCCCTGAAAGGCTAAGAAATGCAAGTTGCTCGATCCTCGAGGTCACAGCAGTTGGAGTCCCAGAGTGTCTGTCTCTCACTGGAAAAGCCAAGAACCCAGTAGCTGCTCAGCCCACAAGGCTGCGTGCCTCAGCAGACAAGATGGCAGCCAAATGCTGGTGGTCCCTGGAGAGCCACTGGTCTTGTTGACACAAAACCCACAGGTCTTATCTTAAGTTTATTCTGGGCCCATTTTTAGTGACCGTGGCCTGGAAACACAGATTTGGGTTGCCCCAAATTCTAGCTTGCAATTGGTTTCATGAAGTTTTTATAGTTTTACAGGACAAAGGAAGTCATAAACCAAGGCGAGTTTAAATACATTGGTGGGTACATCGGAGAGGCAGGTACAGGAGACTGGGACGCTTTTTCTATTCGCCAAGATGCTGTCTGGTGGCATTCTTAGCTTTGGGGTTGGTGGAAGCTAACTATCTGTTAATAGATTCCAAATAAGTTTCTATCTGCTAGTCAGAGGATGTTAGTTCCAGCACAGAGATGGGAAGGAATGGCTGTCCAGCGGTTAAGGGAATTAGTCCCTAGATCTGCAACATTCCAACCGTGGTTCCAACCAGTCAGTCCCTGCGGACACAGCTTTTCCCTGACTTCACAACCACAGTCTTTAGTCCATGCTGGGAGCCCGTGCACTCAGGGTTCTGATGTCAGCAAAGGAATCCGCAGCAGCAGCAGCAGCAGCAGCAGCGAGGTGAATCAACCTGGGGGCAGAAGAGCAAATAAGAATGACCCTTTTCTGCTACCACCTTCTACCGGACACTGCTACCAGAAACTGGACGGATCCTCCCATGTCAGTCAAAGCAATCTGGGCGGCTCCTCTCTCATGTCAGTCAAAGCAATCAGGGCGGCTCCTCAGGTGGGGCTCCTTACGCAGGTGAGTCTAAAGGTGACCTGAAAACAGTCATAGATAGTAACACTTGACCTCTGGCTTCCACGTGTGCAAACACACACAGAGAAAGAGACACACAGAATGCTGTCTAAACCCATCAGGCTGCCCTGTGTATCGCTCAGGTCTGAACCGGTGAGGAAGGCCTGCACATGCGCAGAGAAAGGACTGTCCTGGCTCTCGTCTGCCCTTCCTGGTATTGAGCTCGGTCTCGGTCTCGAGTCTTGCAGCAGCAACAGCCATCTTGTTACCCTGAGGATAGTCATGGCCTGCACAATACAATCAGCAAGACAAAAAGATAGGAAACGCCCATTACGCGACCACCTTCTAGAACAATCTTTTAAAACCAGCCATCTTAGGGAACAAATAAAGGCTCTGATAGCTTAAGCTCCTCTTTGTTGGGGGTTATTACATTTTTGTCTGCCACATTGTGAACTCTTGGTAATAAGTAGCAAATCATTTCAAGCTCGCAGACAGTAATGACTCACTTGCACGTCTTAACTCTGGGGGTGAAAGTGATACGCCCACAAGTCTGGTAGAAACTAAACTTGCATTTTGATCCCCCCTCTGCCCCCACTGGTCACACACAATGCCTTCCTTTTCGGCAGACCTGGACAGCAACAATGAGCCCTATCAACCACACAGCCACCATTTCGACCAGCTGGCATGAGAGACGAAGGTGTCTGGTTAGGTTTTTGTCATCTTGGCCTAAGCTAGAGTCATCCAGGAAGAGGAGCGTGGATCTATAGAACACCTCCATCAGATAAGCCGGCAGGCAAGTCTACGACATTTTCTTGACTGAAGCATTGGGGGAGGAGCCAAACCACTGTGGGTGGTGACACCCTAGGCAGGTGGTCCTAACTGTTTAAGAAAACAGGCTGAGGAAGCCAGTCAGCAGTGTTCATTGGCTGCCTGTGATCTGGACCTGTAAGCCAAATAAACCCTTTTACCCCAAATTGCTTTTGATTTGGTGATTAGTCCCAAATCGCTCTGATTTGACAACAGATAGCAAAGTAGCTAGGGTGGCACCGGAGGCACACGCCACTCTGTTAGTCCCAGCACTCTGGAGGCAGAGGCAGATGAGTAACAGGCCAGCCTGGTCTACAGAGTGAGTTCCAGGACCGGCTGCATGGACTCACTATACAGGAGAAGGGGAAGAGCTTGACTGGGTGGCAGGTGCCACCTGTGAGGCTGCCTTCTGCCAACTTGCTAATTGACCCACTCAGTGACTGGCTGCTGACCCTGCCCACACACACCCTGAACAAAGTGGCTGGCTGGCCCAGGTCTCTCCTGCTCAGTGTCAGGGTCCCAGCAGAAGCTGGGAATCTCTTGGTCTCTCTTCTAAGCCCCCGCCCCCAAGGGCTAATGGGTTTGGTGTAGGTCAGGGACCCTACCTGACTTAAGCCACCCTGGGTAGGTTTGGAGGGTTGTGCCCAAGCACACTGTGCAGGAGCAGACAGGGAGACATCAAAGGGAAGGGAGAATGCTCAGACAAAAATGCCCACTGAAAACTCTGGGATTCAGCAGTGTTTTCCAGGGCGTGGTTGGAATGTAGGGTCCTGTGTTATACACATCTGTTTCCTAGCTCCCTTGTGATAAAGAATCTGCAAGACCTGGCTGTGGCCCTTTCCAGCTGTAAGGAGGCACCTGCCTGACCCTCTGTCTCCTCATCTCTAAAAAATTAGTGGCATCCTTCCTGTTCCATTCGGCAGCAGGAAGGACTCTGGGGCAAAGCTGCCGCTACTGTGACAGGCATGTGTCTCCTGAATCTCCTCTACTTGTTTTTTAAGATTTATTTATTTATATATTATATTTGTAAGTACCCTGTAGCTGTCTTCAAACACCCCAGAAGAGGGCATCAGATCTCATTATAGATGGTTGTAAGCCACCATATGGTTGCTGGGATTTGAACTCAGAACCTCTGGAAGAGCAGTCAGTGCTCTTAACCACTGAGCCATCCCTCCAGCCCCATCTCCTCTACTTTCTGTTGCCAGCAGGGGAGGGCAGCAACCGATGCGTTCCCCACAGCTCCTGTACTGTGAACAGTGTCACACAGAGAATCAGGTCCACTCAGAGCCTGTGAACCTGACCTTGTTTGAAAACAGGGTCTTTGGAGGTGTGACCCTTTGGGGGGATGTCACAAATGCTCTGGAGAGGGAATTCACTTCAGGGACAGGTGTCTGTATGAGGAAAGATTTAGAGTCATCAGCATGTGGGCTTATGAAGGCAGGCAGGAGGGCTGGGTGTGTACCCACAAGCCAAGGAGAGCCGGGGAAGAGGGCTGCAGCGGTGGCTCAGAGGTTAAGAGCACTGACTGCTCTTCCAGAAGCCCTGAGTTCAATTCCCAGCAATCACATGGTGGCTCGCAACCTTCTGTAATGAGATCTGACGCCCTCTTCTCAAAAAAAGAAAAAGAAAGAAGAAAAGCCAGAGACCGGCAGAGGCTGATCCTTATGTGTGCAGGACAGAACCTAGAGACGCTTCCATCCTGGACATCAGGCCTCCAGGGCTACGTGAACATAAATCTGGTCCCCTTTAACCCACCCACCTGGTGGCATTTTCTTAGGACAGTCGAAGACACTAACACAGTTTAATCGAGTGCCTGGCATGTGGGCCATTCCCAGGAAGCAATTGGGAAGACAGGCACAAATCTCTAAACTGGAAACAGACCTGCCTGGGCTTAGAAGCAGCTCTGCCAGCTCTCTTACAGCCGTGGCTAGTACTCGGTGGTCTCTCCCAGTCACTGACTGCCTCACCACTTCTCATTTATACTGAGTCCCTGCTTTGGATCAGAGGTTCGGTACTGGCTGCCGACACCATCTTCACTTGAGGATGAATTGGGGGAACTGGCTGCTTTTTCTAGTTCCTGTCTCCCCATGCACCCAAGTTTTGACAGACAGTTCCCAAGAAGCCACCCAAGCACACTGCCCAATAAAAGGAGAAAGGAAATCTCTTAAGATTCCCAATGGCCTGCCCATGGATGCAAATGGCCTTCATATATTAAGCCACCAATAAGTGCGGTAGCTCAGGATTCCCCCGAGCCTCCCTTGTGTTCTCCAGATGAGTTCCTGTGTTAATGAATTCTAGATTCTCGTTTAATAAATGTTGCGTGGGAAGCCTTGTTATCCACGGCTTCATCAATCTCTGGCTGGCCCCTGTGGAAGTACCTGCGATCGATAGAGCATGGGGCTCACATCCTCAGTTCCCCCGCTCTGCCACCTACAAGAATTCAGTAATTGAAAAGACCTTATAAATCAATACAGCCAAATTGAAAACTCCCAGAGAACAGCACATTACTCAGTGGGGGCGTTTGTCAGGATTTTTCTCTGCCTTCCCAGGAGGGGGACATGCAGAAGAAGGACAAGTGGACAGGAAGACAACTGTTGTCCCTGCCCCGGGAAGGGGTACTTAGCACTTGGAGTCCTTTTAGCTTTGATTGCTTGTCCGGCCTGGTTCATTTTCTTTGTGTCTTGGCCTCTAGTCAAACACTAGATTTTACCACTCCAGACTAAGGTTTGAGTTTCTTCGAGGGAGAGAGAAGTGCAGAGCTGCCTTGGTGCTAATTACACCCCGGGGAGCGCCCCTCTCCAGCATGAATGGAATGCTAGTAGCTCACCAATCACCAAGCAGAAAGGAAATGGTGTGGAGGCCTGGGGGGAGCAGGAGGAAGAGAGCACATGGCTCGCCCAAGGAAAAGGAAGGTGTTTGAGAGCTGAAAAAAAAATAAGGGAAATTAGAAACAATAAAAGGAAATCTTATTGTCGATCGGATTAGCCGAAACTAATTGCCTGCCCTTGCCAAGGCACAAGGAAGTGGAGACCTTTCAGCAAATAGGCAAGGGCTGCTCCGAGCCTGCAAGTCCATCCAGTCCATCCCACCGCCTCTCCTACAGAAACATGAACAGACAAAACGAAAAGCTGGAAGCCTGTGTTGGTCCACAGGGGGATAGATAATATTCCATTAGGTTATCAAAGAGCTCTTTGAAAAAGAAACCAGGTCTCCTTGTTCCCAAGACCTACTTAGAAGTAACTAAGAAAAACTTACAACAGTCTGTGTGAGTTACATGCCCATAGCAAGCATTCAAACAGGGAAGAAAACCCTGTAAGGATGTGTGTCAAGCTGTTCAGACGTGGACCGGGAGGACAGACCAGACTGATACTTTGTATTCTAGGCAAAGAAGAAGAAAAAAATCTTAAGGGGATGACAGATGGGATTGATACTTTGTATTCTAGGCAAAGAAGGGGGAAAAATCTAAAAGAGAAACAATAGAAATAAATAAGGAATCAGGTCTGTGGATAGTGAACACAAGCGCCTGCCTCTGCTGGGGGTTTTTTGTTTTTGTTTTTTGCTTGTTTTGGGGGGGGGGGAGGTTGTGCGAGTATGTGGTTGTTGCTGTTGTGTACTAATTATTATTGTATTAGTGTGTGCCCATGGATATGTGCATGCTGTGGCACCCCACGTGGAGGTCAGAGGACAGCTTTCAAGAATCACTGCCTCCATGGGCTCCAGAGACCAAACTTCTGCCACACAGCTTACACAGCAAGTGCTTGCCGATGGAGCCATCCTTCCTGCCTTGCCTAGGGTCCTCACCCTAACTGTTAGAGCTGTCTTGCTCACTCTCCTCCAACCCCCAGTTCAGCATCAAGTCACTTAAGGGCTGGCCATGGTGGGGGGGTGGCCACCAGAAGTCACCCTAAATGAACAGCTCTAGACAATCTCAGGGACTTAGTCATAGACTTGACCTCACCCATTCTTTGTGTCCCTGTAAATCTTTATTTCTGGTTTGTTCCCCTTGACGCACTCCAGTCCCCTGGCAATGGGTATTGTGCTCTTTCGGCCTTTCTTGGCTACAAACGAAACTGAATTAATAGAAGGTAGAATTTATTACACGTGGTCAACAAAACATCTGCTGTTCCAGCTGCCTCTATTAAAGGCGGAACTTGGCTGGGCTTCAGGAATGGCTAGATCCAGGAACTTGCACTTTCTCAGAAAGCACTTCACCTGCTTGTGTTTTCTTCTCCTATGTTCACCCTGGAGCCTACTGCTTGTTAAAGCAGTTGTAGCACAGAAAAGTGGGGGGAAGGGGTCGGTTACCGACATACATAGCTCATGTGAATGACGCACTCACCCAGGAAGCTCTGGAATGAAATGAGATTTTACCCAACCTATGTGAACTCAACAGGGGTGTCCTAAACAAATAAACAAAAAGCTCTTCACATCATCACCCCCTTCCTCCTCCTTCCTCCTCCTTCTTCCCTCCCTCCCGCCTTCTTTCTTCCCTTCTCCCTCCTTCTTCCTTTTTCCCTCCTCCCTCCTTCTTCCTTCTTCCCTCCTCCCTCCATCCTTCATTCTTCCTCCTCCCTCCATCCTTCTTCCCCTCTGTCTCTGGAAACTGATTTCCTGAGTCTAGCAAGAAGGGTCAGCAGTTAATCATGATGACAAGAGTTCATGTTTCAGTTCCCCCATCAAGTGGTTCACAAGTGGTTCTCCAAGATATCAAACAGCCTCTTCTGGCCTCTGCAGGCACCTGTGTACACATGTACACACACACACACACACACACACACAGCAAAATAATTTTAAAAAACAAACCAAAACCTAGGTTGCTTCAGGCATCCTAAACTTGATGGTAAGAACAGGGAACATATACCTCTACCAACAGCTCCGACATCCACTTAGCCTGATTCTCTCAATGCCAAGCCTCCAAAGGCAGGTCTGTATCAGTCACCTCCTGCTGCATAACAAAGAGCCCCAAGCTGAGAGGGCTGTGATTCCACATAGTTCCCGTGTACTGGGACTCCAGGATTCTTAGCTGGACGGTTCTGGCTCTTCTATTCCAGAGCTGTGAGAAGGCTTAGTTAGGGCTGGAGAACCCATCCCAAGCCAGTTCACTCAAAAGAAGGGCAAATTAGCATTGGGGTTCACAGGAGGCTGGCAATCCCCACACACAGCTGCTGGTGTGCCCTGAAGTGAGGGATGCAGATGGTGGGCATTTGCCAGGAGCCACACTGCCACGGAGATGGCTTGCCATCATGGTGGTCACTGAGCCCTACCACATGCAAGAGTAGAAATTACACCACATCGCTGGGGGGCGGGGTTGGGGAGGTAGAACATCGGAGAACATGTGATCATATTTCAGAACCATCACGAGGTGAATAGTCTTTCTTAGAATAAGTTTTCAGCCTCAAGACACCAACTGTGACCAGCAGTGAGGGCTTCCAGTTGCTCTCCCTGTAATCCTAAAGGTATGGATGAGAAAGAAGTTCCCAGAAAGGGGAGCTGAGCAAGGCAGGATGGGGGTTGTGGGGTGGGGGAGACAGAGACACACAGAGAGAGACAGGGAGAGAAACTCTTTTCCTCCAGCCGATCCTGGCAACCAGTCCAGTTAACCAATAAGCCTGGATAGTTCTGATTGGCTCAGCTGGCTTCAGTAGACTCTATGGAGAGTGTCAATCACTGTGGCCAGGAGGGCAGGACTTCCTGTAAGAATGTGGAAATGGAGACAGAGTTCCAGATGGTTTACCCCCTTGATGTGACATTCTTTCCTGAGTGACTTTGGATGTGGAACGGGACACCATAACCCTTGGAGCTGACATTACAGGGATGTGTGAGCCACTTTTTTGTGCCTGTTTCTTGAAACTCCAAAAGACCACCAAGGAGCCGATCCAGATGCAATCGCTCTAGGGCCTTTCAAGCTCCATTTTGGGCTCACCGCATTCACTGACACAGCAGGACAGGAGGGTGAAGCCCGGAGCCCGGTTCCAAACAAATATTTACAGAGGCAAGCAAACAAGCCAGGGGGTTTTCACACATCCAATTGGGGGCCTATTATGGAATGTGTCCCCCTTTAAAATTATTGGCTGGTGCTGGAGCAAATCCATAAACTTAACCTCTGCTTTCCTCCTGACTGGTGGACGTTAGGGAATGACCTGGAAACTAGCACTAGGTGCAGGCTTAGATTCTCTAAGATGGAACCTGAAACCAAGATGGAGTCAGTCTGGTCTTTTAACCTAACGCAGGTGCTGAGTGAGATCTGAACTCTGGCCCTCATGACTGAGCAGCAGGCACTAACCACTAAGCAATCTCTCCAGCCCCCATGGAGCCACCAGGCAGGTCTTCTGCAGTTTCTCTGAAAGCAGACAGACCTAGAAATCACAGTGTTCAGTATCACCAAAGTTTGATCACATCTCATAGAATTTTCAAGTGGGAATTTAAAGGGGTGGGTGTCCCAGTGGTAGCTTGCTTGCTGGGTATGCACAAGACCCAGCTTTTCACCCCAGCACTGCAAAGAAACACAAAACGAAGTTGACCGGGAGCCCTGGGTCTCACTCCTCATGTCTGATGTGCTTGAGCCTTGATACGCACTCGGATTGGGTGACTGAGGCCTCTTGTCTACCCTGAGCCAACCACTGTGTTCAGACAAATGGACTGCTTTGATCGCCTCAGTCAAACCAATGAAAGCCCATCCCTGGAGCTGGAGAGATGGCTCAGCAGTTAAGAGCACTGACTGCTCTTCCAGAGGTCCTGAGTTCAAATCCCAGCAACCACAGGGTGGCTCACAACCGTCTGTAATGGGTATCTGATGCTCTCTTTTGGTGTGTCTGAAGACAGCTACAGTGTACTCATACATAAAATAAGTAAATAAATCTCAAAAAGAAAAAAGAAAAGAGGAGAAG